>NC_037343.1:43500984-43801834 GCF_002263795.3 Bos taurus | reverse complement strand
GTGTCTTGTGACCTTTCCAAGGGCTTATCCCACTTGCAAAGGGTGGGACTTCATGGGTCATGTCAGAGGACAAGGCCTTAGCCCCAGATTTGAAAACACTTGGGAGCAAAAAAAAAAGGGGGGGGGGGAGAGACGCAGTGAACCATACTTGAGTTTTGTTTAATTTTTTAAAATCTTCCCTTCCTGGGTGTTTCTTTCTTTCTTTTTTTTAATACTGGATCTTAGTTTCGGCATGCAGGCTCTAGTTCCCTGACCAGGGATTGAACCTGGGCCCCCTGCATTGGGAGCATGGAGTCTTAGCCCCTGGACCACCAATGAAGTCCCCCTGGGTGTTTCTATACAAATTAAATTTCTTTTTTTCCTTTTCAAAAGTATATGGACACATTGAAATTTAGGAGAATAAGAAAAAGTTAGAAGGAAAAGAATTACCCATGATCCAGCCATATGAGACAATCACAGTTAACACTTTAGCTGTTTCCTGTTTTCTTTCCTATATAGTGTTTTTTTGTGATTATTCTCTTTATGAATTTTTATATTCTTTTTCTGAGCTAACATTATAACATCTTTTTTGTGTTATTAACCTTATGTAAATATCATTTTAAAGTGAATCGTATTTTTCTGCTTACAGAGCTATCTATACATGCATGTTATTAAAATTCCAGTACTGTAGACACGTTATTAAAATTCCAACACCACAGAAATATAAAACATATCAGTCCCTGCAGTCTCACCTCATATCCCAATTCAATTTCAGTTTCTTAATATTCTTATTTATACCAGGGACCATATAGTAAATATCCTGGGCTTTGCTGGCCATATGGTGTTTGTCTCGATTACTCAGTTCTTCTGTCTGGGGTGGCAGCAACCGTAGATTGCATGTGAGTGAACTGGCATGGCTGTCTTCCAATAACTTGGCAAACAGTAGCTTGCCAAGTCCTGGTCTACAGTAATTATTAATTACTGTAATACATTCATTAATTGTTTTATGATAATAATAAATTATTACTTATTTTAATAATAAAAATTTATTATTTTAGTAGTAATAATTACATTTATTATTGTTTTTATGGGAATGGTTTTTTTTTTTTTTTTAAGATAGAAATATTTTCTTTATTAATGACTCCAACCGTATTTCTTTAGATACAGGAGTTTTGAACTCAAATACTTAGAGAAAAAAAAAATATGGAACGCTTCACGAATTTGCGTGTCATCCTTGCGCAGGGGCCATGCTAATCTTCTCTGTATCGTTCCAATTTTAGTATATGTGCTGCCGAAGCGAGCACGGGAATGGGTTTGAATGACATTCACTGTTCTACAGCTTGGGGTTTCTCCCCACTGAATGCTGTATCTTGGTACAGCATTGTGCCCTTGGTACAAGTATCCTTAGGTTCCATTCACACCTGTGTTCTGTCCCTTTGCATTGTTGGAACATAATTATCCATCCCCCGTGGGAGAAAAATAGGGCCGTTCTCTCCTTTTCCATCTTTTCTGTGACTCAGCGGTGAGCACCTTTGCACTAAAACTTGGCACCCTGGGGACACCTCCACCCAAGGCCACACACTGAGCAGAGCCAGCAGAGGTGTTTAGGGTCCCCTCATTGTGTTAAACTTTTCTGAATTAGTGGCCAGCGTTGAAAGATCAGGGTGATGAGCTCCACAGCAATTAGCTGGGTGCCTGGAGGTTGTGTCTGGCTGGCCATCTCTCAGAGTAGCCTAGGGGAGACCGGAGGACCGGCCCTCAGCTCCAGATGTTAGCACCTACCTGGTCCCCTTCATAGAAGGGCAGGGTCAGCGACTCCTAATGACCCTGTGGACCCTAACCCTGTGGTCAGTGATCAAGGCATGGAGAGGGTAGTGGTCCCGGGATCTTGCCTTTGCCCCACCGGCCCGGGGCTCCTGTGGCCCCGCCCACGGCCCCGCCCACCTCAGGGGCGGGGCTGACGGGCCACTGTCTTCCCAGGTGTTATGGCACCGAGCCCAGTACGAGCCGCTCTTCCACATGCTCAGTGACCCTGAGGCCTACGTGTTCACCTGCGTCAACCAGACGGCGGAGCAGCAGGAGCTGGAGGACGAGCAGCGGCGGCTCTGCGACATCCAGCCCTTCCTGCCCGTCCTGCGGCTGGTGGCCCGCGAGGGTGACCGCGTGAAGAAGCTCATCAACTCGCAGATCAGCCTGCTCATCGGCAAAGGTGCCCTGCTGGGCCGGGCGGTCCTCCCTCGGCCGGGCCTGCCCCCGCCCCCCGGGCCCCACCCCGACCACCCCCCCCAACCCCGCCCCTGATCCTGACGCTGACCTGGCTCCCTCGCCTCTCAGGCCTCCACGAGTTTGACTCCTTGCAAGACCCGGAGGTGAATGACTTCCGAGGCAAGATGCGCCAGTTCTGCGAGGAGGCGGCTGCCCGCAGGCAGCAGCTGGGCTGGGAGGCCTGGCTGCAGTACAGCTTCCCTCTGCAGTTGGAGCCCTCGGCGCGGAGCTGGGGGCCAGGCACCCTGCGCGTCCCCAATCGGGTCCTCCTGGTCAATGTCAAGTTTGAGGGCAGCGAGGTGAGCTGAGGCTCCTGCCTGCCCTGTGTGCTGCAGGCAGGCTGCCCAGTCCCCCTACGAGAATCCCAGTCCCCTACCAGCCCTCCAGATCCACCCACCTTCCAACAACATTGTGTGGTATTTGTGGGTTATCCATTGCACAGGAGGGGTCAGCCAAACTTCCCACCAGGCGAGTTGCAAGAGGCAGAGTGATCAGATAGCTCTGGTTCTCAGTCTGCTCATGTATCCATCAGATATTTCCTGATGTTGGCCACGTGCCGTCATCAGAGGCTGCCCTCACAGAGCTCACAGTTTGGGGGTAGGGTGTGCCTAATACATGCAGATGGGCCACACACACTGCCCCCCAACCCCGCGTGTGCCCCTATGCCCTGTGGGCTCCCTGCAGGTGTGGAGGGCTGACCCTCCCTCCTCCTCCTAGGAGAGCTTCACCTTCCAGGTATCCACCAAGGATGTGCCCCTGGCACTGATGGCCTGTGCCCTCCGAAAGAAGGCCACGGTGTTCCGGCAGCCGCTGGTGGAGCAGCCTGAGGACTACACGCTGCAGGTGAACGGCAAGCACGAGTACCTGTACGGCAGCTACCCCCTCTGCCAGTTCCAGGTGAGGGCTGGGTGCTGGGAGGGATTCCTGGGCTCCCGCAGCCCTTGCCAGCGTCAGGGGTAGGGGTGGGGGAGCTGCTTCTCAGCCTGTCTTGAGCCCGGCAAGCCAGATCTTGGGCGTCACGATGAAGGTGTCCCCATGTTGAACTTGCTGTCCTCATGAACAAGGGAGGTGGGCAGGGAAAGGAAGGGCCTAGGAGAGACCCCACCCCAGAAGGCCTGGCATGAGCAGTGGTCAGCGTGGGGGGGGGTCCCCAGGTAGTCAGTGGTCCAGGGAACAGTTGGGGCCGCTCACCCTGTGCCCCCATCTCAGTACATCTGCAGCTGCCTGCACAGTGGGCTGACCCCGCACCTGACCATGGTGCACTCCTCCTCCATTCTCGCCATGCGGGACGAGCAGAGCAACCCTGCCCCCCAAGTCCAGAAGCCACGCACCAAACCACCCCCCATCCCCATGAAGAAGGTGAGCCAGCACCCTGCTCTTACCCTCTCCACCAGCCCTTCCTCCCACCCGTGGTCCAACCCTGAAGCCTATTGGGCAACACTGTGGGCCAGCAGTCTCCTGCCCAGTTTCATGCCTTTTGATTGCTCAGGATTGAGAATTGGGCCTTCGAGCTGGGGTTGGGGGCCTGTCTGGACGTCCCAGGGCAGCCTCCAGGCCTGGCTCTCCAGCTGCCCTCTCTTCCTGCTCCTCCTGCTTCCAGCCCTGTAGGCAGGACTGTGTGCCCTGCAGAGCTCGGGGGCCTTGGGGCCATGGGGGTGTCCCTACGGCAGGTTTTCTGGTAAAGGATGGCGCTGTGGGCAGGTACCGAACCTGGCTGTAAACCTGCAACACCCTCACCCCACCCCCAGTGGCCACAGGCCTCATCGACCTCCTCTGAATTCCTCTGCCTTAACTCCCTCTTCTCCCCCTAACCCTGCCCAGCCCTCCTCTGTGTCCCTCTGGTCCCTGGAGCAGCCTTTCTACATCGAGCTGATCCAGGGCAGCAAAGTGAATGCCGACGAGCGGATGAAGGTAGGGGCAGGCTCCTGGCTGGGAAGGGCACAGGCAGTGTGTGTTTTCTGCAAAAACACGGTGGCTGTGGCCTGAAGGGGTGGCAGAGGAAGAAGGGAGGGGGGTCACACGAAAGCCACCTGACCACATTACCCAGCATCCCTGCCTGGGGTGGTTGTGAGAGGCTTCAAAACAGGAAAGGGGGAGGGGGGTGGGCCGGCCAGCCAGAGAGGCCGATTCGCAGAAACCAGGCCCAGTGAGTTCTGGGTATTGACTTTGGTGGAGGTGGTGGGGCCTGGCCCAGCCCAGGGATGTGGAGCTTGGGAGGTGATGGACACAGAAGAGGAGCTGCTCCAGTGAGCCAGGGGGCCAGGCCCACTTCTGAGTCATACACATGCCCGCCACCTCTGGCCTCAAGATGGCCTGTGAGATGCAGGTTTTCTCGTCCCATTTGCAGAATGGGAAACCCAGGCCCAACGAAGCCAAGGCTCTTTGGGGAGCACTTTCTGGCTGGGGTAACTTCACACACAGGGCAGGTCTGGTTTCCCGTAGACGAATCACGGAAGGGTGCATGGAGGCAGCTTTCTGACTGGGGGGGTGAGAGCAGAGATGGAGGACACAGGGAAGGGTGTTATCTGGGGTATTAAATCCTTCCCTGTCTAGAGGGACTCATGCAATTCTTGTGTGCTTGACCAAGAGGGGCCCCTGGAATTCCTGAGCCCCGATAGGGAAACGGAGGCCCAAAGCAGAGCAGCAACCTGCCCCGGGGTCCCACAGTCAGTGGGGAGCCGCCCACGCCACCCTCCCCTCCCCATCACTCTTTCCCCCTCAGGCAGCCAGTCATCCCTTATTGGACCACCTTCAAGCACCTGGTTGGGGAGGTTCAGGCCCACTTGAAATAAGGATGTTTCAGGAGGATATTCGAGCCCTAGCGGGAAGGGAGCATGCAGGGGGAGAAGGGGCCCGGCCTCTGCCACCAGTCACTTGCGTGCACCTTCCCCAGCTGGTGGTGCAGGCCGGGCTCTTCCATGGCAATGAGACGCTATGCAAGACGGTGTCCAGCTCGGAGGTGAGCGTGTGCTCGGAGCCCGTGTGGAAGCAGCGGCTGGAGTTTGACATCAACATCTGTGACCTGCCCCGCATGGCCCGGCTCTGCTTCGCGCTTTACGCTGTGATCGAGAAGGCCAAGAAGGCCCGCTCCACCAAGAAGAAGTCCAAGAAGGCGGTGGGTGGAGCTTGTGGGAGTCACTCCCTGCTGGTCCGGTCCTGTCCTGCAGCCCCCTGGGGCTGCTGTTCATCCCTCCCAAGCATCCCAGCTGGCACGCACACATCCTGGGAATGGGGTCTGGGTGGGCCTGCAGACCCCGGCCTCCTCCCCATCACCCCACTGGCCACCCCCTGCCCTGCTGGTGTGTGATGGTGCTGGAATCCTGGGCTTATGAGCAGGGGTGCTCGGGATATCTAGACCTGGGCCTTTGGTCCTTGAGGGAACCTGGAGGCCTCTCCCTCGGGTGGAAGGAAAAACGCAGTGTCCTCCCAGGGAGCAGGGAGCCTAAGTCAACAGCCAGCTGGGGATGGAGTGGTGGTCGAGCACTGAGTCACCAGGACCAGGCTGTGACTGGCCACCGAACTGCACTGACTCACTGGTTGACTGGGGCCAGCTCTCTGGGGCTGCTATGTTCTGTGAGAGGCTTTCTCAAGAAGCCGAGGGTGGGATGTGTCTGGGAGCAGTAGGAAACCAGTGTGGCTGACCTTCCCGGCTGCCTCATAGGGAGTGTGGGTGAGGGCAGGGCAGCGTGGCCTGACTGGAACCATCCTGCAGTTGAGCAAACAGAGGCCTTTGGGGCGGCTGGCCCTGACCCACCTGGCTTCTTTCCCAGGACTGCCCCATTGCCTGGGCCAACCTCATGCTGTTTGACTACAAGGACCAGCTCAAGACGGGCGAGCACTGTCTCTATATGTGGCCCTCTGTCCCAGGTGGGCCCAGGCCAGGAGGGAGAGGTGGGAATGTGGGGTGCATCCGGACGTGGCGACATTCCCCTTGCAACTCCATCTGTCCCTGTGTCCAGACGAGAAAGGGGAACTACTGAACCCCTGTGGGACCGTGCGGAGTAACCCCAACACTGAGAGTGCAGCCGCCCTGGTCATCTTTCTCCCTGAGGTGGCCCCTCACCCTGTATACTACCCTTTCCTGGACAAGGTCAGTGAGGGGGTCCTCGCCATTTGGGGTCCAGGGCCCACCCTGCCCAGAAACCTCAAGGCTAAAGATGAGCCGTCCCCACCCTGCCTCTGGGGCGCCCAGGTCATGGTCCCTGCACCCTGTGAATTGCCCAGGGCTGGGGGCTGGGTCCCCACACACATTTGAGGGCTTCCTTGACTGTCTGAAGTCCTCATGTGTCCTAGAGTGGTGGTTCTCAACTGGGGCCACTTGTCTTTTCAGGGGACTTCCGGCAATGTCCAGAGACAATTTTGGTTGTTAAACCTAGCTGGGGAGATGCTCCTGGCATGTCATGGGAGGAGGCCAGGGATGTTGCTAAACACCCTGTAGTGGGTGGGACGATCCCCACCACTGAGGGTCACTCGCCACGAAGTCAGCAGTGCCAAGGGATTGACACCGACTCCCAGGGCCCCCCACCCAGGCTCTCCCAGGTCCCAGGGGCACTGCTGATATCAGGGTCACTCTTGCAGATCCTGGAGCTGGGGCGGCTTGGAGAGCATGGACGCTTCACGGAGGAGGAGGTGAGCTGGGGGCCGTGGGCAGTGGGGTGTGGACCTGGTTGCAGCCCTCACCACTGCCCCCCACCCCACCCCCGCCCCGCCTGTGCCCCTCAGCAGCTGCAGCTGCGGGAGATCCTGGAGCGGCGGGGTTCCGGGGAACTGTACGAGCACGAGAAGGACCTAGTGTGGAAGATGCGGCACGAGATCCAGGAGCACTTTCCCGAGGCTCTAGCCCGGCTGCTGCTGGTCACTAAGTGGAACAAACATGAGGACGTGGCCCAGGTGGGCGGCGGGGGCGGGGCCGGGATGGGAGGGGGCGGAGCCCGGGGAGGGCGGGGTGAGCGGGGGCGGGGCGGGGCGGAGGCGGGTAGGGCGGGGGCGGGAGGGGCGGAGCCTGGAGCCAGACGCAGCCCGCACCCCCGCCCTGACCGCTCGCATCCTACTTCAGATGCTCTACCTGCTCAGCTCCTGGCCTGAACTGCCCGTTCTGAGCGCCCTGGAGTTGCTAGACTTCAGCTTCCCCGACCGCCACGTGGGATCCTTCGCCATCAAGTCCCTGCGGAAACTAACGTGAGTGCCGCGGGCTTCCTCAACCTCAGAGGGCAGCTTGGCCCCCACCGCCCGGGGCCTAGGCACCGGGTGGGGACCTGCCCTAGGGGTCTGCTCAGATGAGGCCGGCCTCCCGCCCCAGCCCCGCCCCCTCGCCAGCCTCAGACCCTCTCCCAAGACGCGGAGCTCCAGGCCCCAGCCGGCCTCCCTTCTCTGCAGGGACGACGAGCTTTTCCAGTACCTGCTGCAGCTGGTGCAGGTGCTCAAGTACGAGTCCTACCTCGACTGCGAGCTGACCAAATTCCTGCTGGACCGGGCCCTGGCCAATCGCAGGATCGGCCACTTCCTCTTCTGGCACCTCCGGTAGCTGGACTCACCTGCAAGGCCACGGGGAGGAGGGGCCTCTTGCCTGCTGGCCTCGGCGTTTCCCACCAGATGGCCGGCCCGGGTGTCCTTGGCAGCCTCCTATGGGTCTGGGAGGGGCTGTGTGGCCCCACCAGGTGAGGCTCAGCCCCCGCTTCCTCCCCCCAGCTCCGAGATGCACGTGCCGTCGGTGGCCCTGCGCTTCGGCCTTATCATGGAAGCCTATTGCCGGGGCAGCACCCACCACATGAAAGTGCTGATGAAGCAGGTGAGGTGTGACACCCCACAACCCCGCCTGCACTCCATGACCCCGCCTGAGCTCCGCTTCCAGGCAGAGTAGCGCCCTCCCATCTCTGTAGAACCCCGTGGGCCCCGCAGGGGCTCAGAGCCTGCTCCTTACAGTCCACCCAGGACACCCTCCCATCCTCCCGGCCAGGGGGAAGCACTGAGCAAACTGAAGGCCCTGAACGACGTCGTCAAAGTGAGCTCCCAGAAGACCACCAAGCCCCAGACCAAGGAGCTGATGCACCTGTGCATGCGCCAGGAGACCTACCTGGAGGCCCTCTCCCACTTGCAGTCCCCACTCGACCCCAGCACCCTGCTGGCTGAAGTCTGGTAAGTCCCAGGCCCCGGGCAGGGCCTCCCCTCCCCCAACCCCAAGCCAACCCCAGGCCTTGGGGAGGTCCTGCTGCTGACTGCTCTCTGCCCCTTAGCGTGGAGCAGTGCACCTTCATGGACTCCAAGATGAAACCCCTGTGGGTCATGTACAGCAACGAGGAGGCAGGCAGCGACGGCACCGTGGGCATCATCTTTAAGAATGGGGACGGTGAGCAGGCGGGCCCCAGGGAGGACCCAGGGAGGCCATGGCTTCCACACACCCTGCCATACTGCTCTGGGTGGGGAGGGAGACCCTGCTGGGGGCGGAGGACTCCTGGAAGGTGAGCTGAGGAAAAGACAGAGTCTCGGGACTCGGGGGCCTGGGCATGGCTGGGATTGGTGAACCCACCGGAAACTCATGCCGTTCCTCCCCGGGGCGACTGTGCAGACCTCCGCCAGGACATGCTGACCCTGCAGATGATCCAGCTCATGGACATTCTGTGGAAGCAGGAGGGCTTGGACCTGAGGTGAGAGGCCTTCCAGTCATCCACGTGTGCCTGTGCCAGGCCTAGGACTGTATCCTGTTGCAGGGGCCCCCTGTCAAAGCTGACATGACTGCCTCAACCTGAAATAAGACTGGCTGGTCTAAGAATTTTGTTGTTTTTGTTTAGTCACTAAGTCATGTTCAACTCTTTTGTGACCCCGTGGACTATAGCCCACCAGGCTCCTCTGTCCATGGGATTTCCAGGCAAGAATACTGGAGTGGGTTGCCATTTCGCCCTTTAAGGGATCTTCCCGACCCAGGGATCGAACCCCTGTCTCCTGCATTGACAGGCGTATTCTTGACCACTGAGCCACCCAGAGGGACCAGTTTAAAATTCGGGGTCAGGGAGGCAATAGGGCCATAGGATGAGGATAGAGAATGCCAGCCCTGGCCCGTGGCACCTGTCTCCCTCTATGGTGTCCTTTGCTCCCCAGCATCCCTGGCTTTCTGCTCCATCTTCTTCATCCAGTCACTGGGATTTTTCTTTTTGAACAAACATGGGCTTAGCCAAGGTGCTGACTTTTCCTCTCTGCATCTTGGGTTCTGGTATGACATCTCTAAGGAACTTCCCTGGAGCCCTGGGAGTCAAGGGCTCCTCCCCATACCTCCTCTTTTGCAGCAACTTGAGTAGCATCTCCTTTGGCTTTTGTGGGCTAAGCTCCTCAGGGTCAAGCAGCCCTTGGGACAGCCCTTGACCACTATGTCTGCCTGCCCCTCCTCCCACCCGGCTAGGATGACCCCCTACGGCTGCCTCTCCACTGGGGACCGCACAGGCCTTATCGAGGTGGTGCTTCACTCGGACACCATTGCCAACATCCAGCTGAACAAGAGCAACATGGCGGCCACGGCTGCCTTCAATAAGGATGCTCTGCTCAACTGGCTCAAGTCCAAGAACCCTGGGTAGGTTTTGCGCCCTCGGGACAGACAGCCTCTCCTTCCCAAGGGGTGGAGTTTGGGAATCAAAGGCAAGAAGGGCCTGTGACAGTCTCTGGGGTTTCTTGCTCACCCGAGGACCATCCCATAGACACTGTTGAGGGGTGGGGCAGGTCTCTGTTCCCACAGGTATAGGTTAGTTACTGCCATGTAACAACCACTCTGAACTTTGCTGCTGCCGCTGCTAAGTCACTTCAGTCATGTCTGCACCAGGCGCCTCTGTCCATGGGATTCTCCAGGCGAGAATACTGGAGTGGGTTGCCATACTCTTCTCCAGGGATCTTCCCGACCCTGGGATCTTATGTCTCCTGCACTGGCAGCCAGTTTCTTTACCTCTAGCACCACCTGGGAAGCGTTCCCCCGCCTCCAAACTTTAGGAGCATAAATCACAAATCTGCAACTTGAGCTGGCTCAGCTGAGTGGTTCTTCTGCTGGAATCACTCATGCAGCTGATCTCATCAGGTAGCTTGATTTGCCTGGAGGGTGGCACATCTGGGGCCTCTCTCCATATGGCCTCTCTTGCCTTAGCTTCCCTCTGTAGCAGTGAGGAAGGTTCAGGAGCCGTAAGGTGCCTTAAGGACCCAGCTCCAGAATAAGCCCAGCATCACTTCCTCCATGTTCCATTTGTGCAAGCAAGTCACAAGGCCAGAGTAGAGGGAAGGGCACAAGGACTTAGTAGAAGAAGCTGCAAAGTGGCGTGGCCATGGTTTCCATCCCCACCCCCCAGGGAGGCCCTGGATCGAGCCATTGAGGAGTTCACCCTCTCCTGTGCTGGCTACTGTGTGGCTACCTATGTGCTGGGCATTGGCGATCGTCACAGCGACAACATCATGATCCGAGAGAACGGGCAGGTGGGTGCCTGTTGGCTGGCCCCAGGCCCTGGCCTCTGTGCTCTGCACAGAGCTGCCAGCAGTACCCCCTCCAAGCCCTCCCAGCTCCTTTGGGCCAGGCGCCCTCCTTTCTGACTCCTTTTCAGTCTTTGCTCTCCCCTCCCCTCAGCTGTTCCACATTGATTTCGGCCACTTTCTGGGGAATTTCAAGACCAAGTTTGGAATCAACCGTGAGCGGGTCCCGTTCATCCTCACCTATGACTTTGTCCACGTGATCCAGCAAGGGAAGACGAATAATAGTGAGAAGTTTGAAAGGTGGGAGTGCCTTAGACCCCCCGTGGTGCTGGGGGCCCCAGGTGGAGTCAGCTTATCCCTGGAGGGGTAGTGCTGGGGGTGGGTTGGAGGAAGCTGGGGCTTTGTGTACACGGCTCTTTCCGGGATAAGAGTGGGCCGGCCAGCTGGCTGGCTGGGGTGGAAGTGGCCGGAAGGACCCAAAGCCCCCTCCCCGGCCTCTCCCTGCAGGTTCCGGGGCTACTGTGAGAGGGCCTACACCATCCTGCGGCGCCATGGGCTCCTTTTCCTCCACCTCTTTGCCCTGATGCGGGCGGCAGGCCTGCCTGAGCTCAGCTGCTCCAAAGACATCCAGTATCTCAAGGTAAAGGCCAAGGCAGGGCCCCATCGGGCAGGAGACCAGGGAGCCCGACTTCCTGAGACCTCCCAACCCCCAGGTGTGATGGACCCACAGGGCCCACTGGCCTGGGACCTGGATCTGGCAGGAAGCAGCCGGCATTAACCCGTGTTCTGCCGGTACCTCCTCTGGCCCGCCCGCCGTCCCCCACAGGCTGAGGGTATTTCCACTTGCACGGGAGGGTTCCCTCTGTGGTTAAAAGATATTTTTCCTTCCTGTGTCTTTTCAGTTTGTGAGACTCTGGGGTGGGAAGTGAAGGGTGGTGGGGCCACAGCCCCTGCCTGGTGTTCTCTTTGGTGCCCAGTTCCCAGGATGAAGCCGCTCCCCTGCTTCCTCCTCCGGCCAGCTTCCAGTGGAGAAGGCCAGGTCCTCTGTCCACATGGGGCTTTGGGGCCAAGACCTCCTGGCACAAGCTGACATGTTATTTTGAGGATGGGTTGGGGGGCTGCCTTGCTTTGGGGTCAGAAGGAAGAAGCTCTTCCCCGGGGAGATGCTGTGGGGTGCTCTCCTGACTCCTCTGTGAGGAGGGGGTGTTACCTGCCCAGAGAGGGCAGAGGTGCAGGGGGGGCAGGGGTCCCTGTTGAGCAGGGCCCAGCCCGTCAGGGGGACACCCACTCCTTCGGTTTTGCCCCAGGATTCTCTGGCATTGGGGAAAACGGAGGAGGAGGCTCTGAAGCACTTCCGAGTGAAGTTTAATGAAGCCCTCCGGGAAAGCTGGAAAACCAAAGTGAACTGGCTGGCCCACAACGTGTCCAAAGATAACAGGCAATAATGGCCCCTCCCAGCCCTGCGCCTGGAGACAAGCAAACTCAGTCTTGGGAGGCGAGCACCCTCAGCTACCCTCCAGGGCCAAAAGGCTGGACTGCATCCTTGGGAAAGAACCTACACGACTGCCTTTTGTTTACACTGGTTATTTATTTATGACTTGAAATGTTTCAGGAACTGAACAGCCATACATAGAAATGCATCCTAGAGCGGGGGTGGGGCGCTGTCCTCCGCGTGCCCATCAGAGCCCTGGGCTTTGATGGGAAGACACTGTGAGCCGCACACCTCAGGCTGCATCTTGCCGAGGGTCTATAACCTCAAGTCTTCCAGCTGGTGGATCTGGAGCCAGCCAAGACTCCTCTCTCCCGCCTGGGGGCTGCCTCCTCCCCAGGCTCCCACTGCGCTGTACATGTGTCCGCGCCTGGCGGTCCAGACAGGGCGCCCACGCCTGCTCACCACCTCCACCTGCGTGCTCTCCATTGACTGAGTTCTGGGCAGCTCCCAGAGGCGGCCTGGGTGCCCTCTGGATTTAGGGAGGGTACTTCTGGATACGGGAATTCTCATCTCTGCTGTAAAGCGATTTTGTTTGCGGGTAAGAAAAAAAAAGGTAGCCCAACTACTTACTGACCTCTGTAGTTCTGGGTGAAGGTGAGGGGGATGGCCCTAACCCCCGTCAGGTTGAGTGCATGCTGGTTCTCAAGCCACATTAGAAAGACGGGAGCTTGACTGAGCTCACCCTGGTCATGGATCAAGAGGCAAGCTGGTACAATTGTGCAATTGTGTGTAACCTCCCTCTCCCTGAAGCAGGTTTTAGGTAGTGAAAGACCTACCTCCTCTCCGAAACACTCACTTTTGAGACTCTGCCCCCAGGACCTAGGTAGCAGAGGCATGAGTCAGGGGCATGGGGGCATCTTTTCCTCGGACAGTACTTAGCCAGAAAATGGTTCAGGCTCAGCCTTGGATACATCTGAGGAGCCCTAGGAATGCAGGTCCCTGGGCCTCTGTCGGCCTTTTGGAGCTCACTCTGGAGACAGAGCTAAGAATCTGGGTTTCCAGCAGCCCACAGGTGGGCATAATAGAATCAGCAGCTTACTGGGGACCCACAGGGCGACACCACTTACCTCTCAAAGGCCTTGCAAGGCTCAGCAGTGCCAGAGGTTAACTGCCCTCTCAACAGCCCAAGCATACAGCTTCCAGAAGAGCCTGGGGTACTAGCCTGTTTCTCTGTTCATTAGAGGTGGCTGAGCGGCACCGGCCGTAGCAATCCATGCCACCCACAGAGCTCCACTGACCAGACCCTGGTTCCCAATTAAGTGCTGAATTCATCAGACCCATCTCACCTGTCTGGGAATAGGAAAAGCTGAGTGTACATCTGTCTATTTATTTAAACGAGTCTGTGCTTCCTGGCATGGACAGCACAGTGTGTATACACAGCAATGCTTGGTTTGGGTGCATGGCCTGTGTGCCCGGAGAGAAAAGTATTTTCTATGTTTTTTTTAAAAAACCATTTGATGTTTCCGTATGTGGAAGGTGAGTTTGACATAATTGATGAAGGTTCAGACCAGTAGTCTGAAATCTTGAAGTGAGAGGTTAAAACAGATTAAAAGAAACAAAAGCCTTTGTATGTTATGTTCTTGGCTCAGAAAGAAACCAAGGGAATGTAGGATTCAAATGAAAATGAGACCAAAAAAAACCCGCTCTCCCGCTGGAGTTAGAACCAGACTTTATTGTATGTATACACTTTCTGACCTATTGTCAATATACACATCTGAAAAGTGATACCACGGCCGCTACAGACAGCGAGAGAACGGTCCTGTCTCCACATGAGCGTCTACCCACGGTCTAAACAGAGCAGCTACGGTGACAGTACATGGAGGGGTGGCCACACATGACACGGGACAGCTGGCAGTGTCCTCGAGACTAGCGGTTATGATCACAGCGTAGTGTTCAAAATTATTTTCCCCCGGTTTTAGAAATCTAAAATTTTACATGTACATTAAAAACCAAGTGCTGTAGGGTTTTAGCTCCTGACTGCTGTTCTCTCCTTCCACCACCTACTGGGCGTGGGTTGTATCCCTGGGGCGGGCTCTGGGAGGAGGGGAAACAGCAGTTGCTTGGGAATGGAGTGCTGCCCTCCGGCCCCTGGGCGTCATTTCAGCAAGGTTCTGAGTATGGATTCCCCTAGGCCTGTTGCTGTCTCCAAACCAAGTGGTTAGAGGGTCTGCACATCTGGACGGTCAACATGCACTCTCACCAGCAAGGAAAACTACATCTATTTGGTACGGACCCCAAAGTTGCACCTCTGTGAGGAGCTGCTGGTCCTTGGAGAAACGAGTACACACAGCCAGGGACCCCAGCTCCCCTCAGCCCTATGCCAAATCAGAAATGGGTAGAATCCCAAAGACCTGACCTTTTCCAGCCTCTGAAGAGGGGTCCCTGGCCCGGTCCCCTCCTGCCAGGCAGCAGTTTTGTGCCTGTCTCTCCTCATCCTGGGTGGGGGTGGGAGGTGGGGGTCCTGGGGGTCTCGGTCCCTCCCACGCTCAGTGTCTCCACTTCGCTTTGCATCCAGCCCTGGGTTACACTAGCACAAAAGACACGAGGAACCCAATTTATTTACAAAACATTAAAAAGTCAGTTTATCATCTACATATTAGCCCCATTCTGCCATTTTATACATGCACTAGTGTGGAAAAATAAAAGCTTTAAAAAAAAGAAGAAAGGATTACCAGGTGGGAGTGAGCAATTCTAACCCTTTGTCAAGGAGTCCAGTCACTGCAGCTTTTCTGGAGTTGAGCGAGCGTCAGCTCCTCACATAACTTAAGAGCGATCCCGGCGAACGGGAGGAAGGGGGGTGGCAGGGGAGGGAGCCTACGGGCCTACACACCAAGCAGGGCAGAGACTGGCGGTGGGGAGGGTCTGCAGACCTACTGGCCAGAATGACTTTGTACATCATGGACCCTGGGGGTGGGCAGCGATGGCAGCAGAGTCTCCGGAAGCAGGAAGGAAGACGGGGTGGTGGGGGCTGGTGGGGGGGGGGTGCGCTCAGTAGCTGAGGGTGGAGTCGTCCCACTCCAGCTGCTGCTGCCGGTTCGAGGTCTGCGGGTCCCCGTGCTCCCCCTCGTCCTCCTCACTGCTCTCCGACTCAGCACTGGTGATGTCGTCCTCCTCGTCCCCATCCTCACTCTCCTCTTCCTCCTCCTCCTCTTCCTCCTCACTGCTATGCTGGTCCTCGTATGTCTGACAAAGGGACAACCCAACTGACCGGGTGCTGAATCCAGCCAGAGAGGCTGGACTAGGCTGGAAGAAGCCTCACCACAGACAAAGGGAAACAAAGCTCTGGTCACCACCCACAGTGTGACCAGGACCCTGTATCAGGCCCCATAGGCCTCACTTTAATTGCAGGGTCGTGGTAAGGACCACACGAAGCACAGGAACGTCGGTGGTGGGGGTGGGGGTGGGGGTGGGGTGGGGTGGATGAGCCTCCCAGGGGCTCCACACCTACCTCCATGGGGTTCACGGTGATGGTCAGGGCGGAGTCATCCCAGTCCATTTCATTCTCTTTCCCGGTGTCCTGGTCCCGCATGGTTCTCTGGTGTGCAGCCCGGATCCGGAACACCCCCAGGATGATCATGAAAACCAGGAAGCTGACGCACACCACGATGACGACGGTGGCCGTGCTGGGCACGACTGGGGCGAGAGGAGACAGGACGGCTGTGATGACAGGACCTGTCCTCGGCCCGTGTGCCCTGGGCCTCCCTACTGCTGGCTCCATCAGCCCCCAGAAAACAGATCTCTGAGAAAAGGCTCAGTGCAGGAGTTTGACCCCTTGCTGCCTTGTCTTTGCTCCAGTTTCCTTGTGTGATGGGGAATAAAAGCTGGGCTGGCCAGTGGCTGTTCTGAGCCAGGGGGAAGTGGGTGCTGAGCTCACAGCAGGAGTTGGGGCAGGAGAAGGCAATGGCACCCAACTCCAGCACTCTTGCCTGGAAAATCCCATGGACGGAGGAGCCTGGTGGGCTGCAATCCATGGGGTCACTAAGAGTCAGACACAACTTCACTTTCACTTTTCACTTTCGTGCACTGGAGAAGGAAATGGCAACCCATTCCAGTGTTCTTGCCTGGAGAATTCCAGGGACGGGGGAGCCTGGTGGGCTGCCATCTATGGGGTCGCACAGAGTCAGACACGACTGAAGCAACTTAGCAGCAGCAGCAGCACAGTCCTACCTGCAAACGGGTGGGGGTTGGCCAGGTTGTGACCCGAGAGGTCAATGAAGGAGCGGTGCTCGGGGTGGACAAACTGCGGCTGGGCAGCTATGTGGCTGGCGTGCTCCATGGGGTTGGCTGTGTGGATGACATTCACCTGCAGAAATGGAAAGGCAGCCCGGATGTGTGTGGGGAATGGATATGCACTTGACCAGCACCACCAAAGTGGGCCCTGGATAGGTGCTGGTGGGTGGAGAAAAGGACAGAAGAAGCCAAGGAGGGTGTTGTAATGATCTGATGTTCACACAGCCAAGAAAAAGCCTGCTCTTGTAATAACTCATTTTTATTGTGCCTAATAAAATAATTCATCCACAGCAGACTGGAGGAGAAGGCCTAGCACCACCAGTGGCCCTTTACCTTGGGTCATCTGAGAAGCCTGGGCACAGACCATGTCCCTCTTTTCTCAAAATCACAGCCACACGAAAGAGCACAAATCATAGGCTTTCTTTCTTTCAAATCTGCTACCCTTGGCTCACAGAACACCCTCGTGGACTCTTCAGCCTTGTGAGTCTAATTCTGGGGCTGTGGGGTCACAGTGCAAGTGCTCAACTGCTGAGAATAACTTCTGGTTCACTCCTCTGGGGCACAGAAGCTCTGAGTGACACTAGACATGTCAGAGTGGCCACGTGCCCCCTGGCCACCTGGGCCAGAGTCACCATGACCACGTTCCTCGCAACGCAGTCCTGCCCTGGGCAGAGCATTCACTCCTAGCAGGGCCAGGCCTCTGCAGAGAACCTCCGGGCACTGCTCCTTAGAAAGCAATGTCAGATTTCAAGACACACTCTTGCTCCTCAGCCCAAGGTATCAACCGCCACTCAATCCTGACCACCTCCCTCCAAAGCCCCTCCAAGTCCCGGGCTGAGGGAACCTGTGAAAAGGGCACCGTGCCGGATCCCAGCTCACCCCAAGTACAACCTGTCACCCTAAACCCGTGTAGGTCTAGCCTGAAGCAGTACCCCCAGGTGGAAAAGGTGACCCACCCCGATGAACCCCAACAGTGACCACTACAAATGCCCTGGAAATCAGCATTTGCAAACATCAGGGTCGTAAGTGGGTGCTCATTCACCATGCCACTGGCCTTTCTCTGCAGAGGCCGGCTCTCACCTCCACCTGGAACTCTTTGCTGACGTAACGACCATTCAGCTCAGAGCAGACAAGCTTGAACTTGCGGTCAAGCAAGGACCTGGTGTGCCAGTTCCGATAGCGCAGGAGGTGTAAGATCTCCTCATAGCTGGCCATGGTGTCAACACCTGCGGGCGAGGAGGAGACAGCAGTGTGGAGTTAGGAACACAGGCTGCAGGCAAACGCAGGTGGTTCCCAAGGCACTCAGCCATGCCTGGCTGTCCAACTGTGGGGTATCTCCCCGTCCTGAAGGGCGTGTGCCATAACGTGCCCAGACATCCACCCTTTATGGGGATGGGGCACCAGGCAGAGCTGCCCTCCCCTCCCCATCTGGAAGCTGGCAGCCACCGCTCGGCCCAGTCAACACTCTCCCTTCCCGCCCCATCTAGGGCTCCCTCCAGGTTTTGAGCTGGGAAGACAGCTCCGAGCTGTCACTCTTCCCACCTGTGAAGACCACGCCCATGTCAGAGCTGCTCATTTCGATGCCCTTCTGCTGCAGGCGGGCCGCGTCCACCTCCAGGCTCTCCTGCTCTCCATTCAGTTCTTCTCCCTCCACTGTGACCTCACAGGTGTCCAGGTCGTGCACGATCTCCTCTGACACCAGTGACTCTTGAACTGCAAAAATAGCCCAACCGGAAATAGCAGAGGCCGTGGAGCCTGGAGAGGAGGTCACAGCAACGGCCTGCCTGCTCATCCTCAAACTCACAGAGCCCTTTTAGGGACCATGGATGGAGGTATGGGACAGTCACTTTCAAGAACTGGGGGTGTTTTATGCGTCTAAGGAGGACTGAATGAATAGAGAGAAGGTCTGAGAATGGGGGGCGGTCTGTCCTGCTGGGACTGCCAGCCAGCAGGAGCATCCCCCAACTGCATCCCCTGCCCTGGTCTCCATCCTCTCAACCGCCAAGATCTATCTGACTCTGATGTCAAGCTGGGAAAAGATCAAAGAACCACCCCCTCCCCCAATAAGTGGGTTTCCAAAGATCAGAAGGAGCTCCAGCCCACAGTCAGATTTTAGAAGCAAATCCAAAACAGCACAGAAACATTCAAGTTTCCAAAACCACAGAGGAAAAGGGCAGGGATTTTTCCCTGGCAGCCGCAGTGGGTTTCAGCTGCACAGTTTAGAGCTGAGGCAGGGGCGACTGTTCTGGGCTATCACCTGTCGGGTCCTCATCCCCTTCCCCTTCGGGTTCCACTTCTCTCGTGATGGTGCTGATGATCCGAAGCTCGGGGAAGAGGAAAACCCCCTCCGAGCTTTCAAATTCGGAAGCCGCTCGAGCAAAATGGTGGATGCCGCTCAGACTGATCTTGGGCTCTTCTGGCTGCAAAACCATTATGTAGCCGTCCACTGGGGGGATGGAGATGCAGGTGGCCTCGTTAAAACACCTGTCAACAAGGAAGGGGAGGGGAGGGTCAGGGCTTGAAAAGATGACTTCTCAGGCTATACTCCCAGAGGAGGAAATGTCATAGGGTCATCCAGTATTCTTGCCTGGAGAATCCAATGGACAGAGGAGCCTGGCAGGCCACAGTCCATGGGGTTGCAAAGAGTTGGACGTGACTGAGCACAACACACACACACACACACACACACACACTGCAGGCCACACAAGGGTGCTCGGAGGTGGCACAGGCAGGATTCCACAACCACCTAGGGGACAAGACGCTGGCCACTCCCAGAATGTGCTTCCAAACATCACTCAAAGTTTCTGGAAACAAGTGACCATAAGCTTACAGAAGGGAGGCTGGTTTGTCCTAAAAAACTTAAATGCACATGTTTTCTTCTCAAGGATCACTGGGCAAAGACAGACAAGATTTACTGCTAACAAATCAGCACCTACTTGACCGTGCTGGTGATTTTGAGTCTTCGGATCCCTGGGGTGGGGAACTGTCGTGAATTAAGGTAGGAAACATGCTGCATGGCCTTATCAAGCTCCCCCACGTCCTCTCCCTCCAAGGTCAACGTCGACTGACTAGGGTTGGCCTGGATCTGAAATGGCACCAAAACAGACAGGAGAGGAGTAAGGTTGTCTGCAAGGAGGTGAAACCATGAACGCGCTGACAAAGAGAATTAGCTTGGGATTGATGTGAACTGGTGACTTAGGAAAAGAAAAGCTTGTAGAATTCCAGTGACCATGACCCTATGATACGACAGTAAATATCAAAGGCGCAAACAGATCTGTGATATTAAGAAGAAAAAGAATGCCTGGTCTTTGTTCCTGGTTTCTGGCACGGACCTCCTAAAACCCTTGGAATTTCTTGAGGGATAGGAGCATCTTTTGTTATTCCTGATTAAGCCCCTTTCAACCACCCCAGAGTTTACCTTAATGAGGTGACTCTTGGTGGAGCCCTAGATAGTTTCTGGATAGGGACTGGTTGCTAGAGAAACAAACCGTGTGGTGAGAGTGGACCTTCAGTCCTACCCTTGAAGGGAGAAAGGCTGGAGACTGTGTTAATTGATCACAGTGGTTAATGATTTGATCCATCATGCTTATATAATGGAATCTCTACAAAACCCCCAAACAACAGGGTCTGGAGAACTGGGTTTGCAGACACAGCAAGGTGCTGGGGGGTTGGGGGTGGAAGCCCTGTGCACTCCCCTCACCCCAGGCCCTGAGCATCTCTTCCACCTGCTTGTTCCTGAGTTGCATCCCTTACAATAAACCAGTAACTGTAGTAAAGTGTTTTGTGGGGTTTTCTGAGCAGTTCTGCAAATTATTGAAACTGAAAAGGGGGAGGGGTTTTGGGAACCCTGGACTTGCAGCCAAGCTGGATGGAAGTGTGGGTACCAGGGGCCTGGAAGCTTGTCTGGCAGCTGAGGAGCAGACGTCTGGTGGGCTGTGGGGCCTAGTGCCCAGTCAGTGTCAGGATGGAAGTAGACTATGGGACAACTGGGGAGCAGGGGCCCAAAGAGCTGGAGAGTTAGGGTGTGGTGCCAGAGGTGTGAAGAGTAAAAACAGATCAACCAGTGCCAGTGGCCTTTACACTTGAGGTCAAAGAAGGTGTGGGTGCAGGGGAGTGGGGTGCCAGGCAGGGGGGTGCCTGTGTTACCTTGACACCTCTGCCATTGTCTTCGGGGGTGTGCAGGTCTAGCCCCTCTTTGCAGGTATACAGACAGTCAATCACCTTCTTATCTGTGAGCTTCCCAGAACGGATGGTCAGGCCAGCCAGATTACCTCGGAAAAACTGGGTCATGCGCAGGTCACCACCTGTGGAACATGGGGGAGGGAAAGCAGAAATTGTGGGGGCAGCCTGGGCCTCCCATCTCACTTTTCAATGTGGTGTTACCGGTGGTGGTGGCTTGATGGGTGGACATGCGGGTTAGTTCCTATCAGATCCTGTTAGCCTTGCAGCTGACATGGAAGCACAATGAGGAAATTAAATGGTTTATGATCATGCATGTGGCCCGGAGAAGAGAGGAGCTGGTGGTGATGTGTCCCTCACCAGAAGCCCAGAGGTCCCATGATTGTGGGCCACTCCCCAGTAAGGGTGGTCCATGCTGCACTGGTCACCATGGCACGCAAGTGACATCTTACTGGTGCTAGTCTCTTCAACCACTGCCTTCTCAGTCAGCTGGATCAGATGCTGGGCTGCCTTTTTAAAATTTATTTATTTTTGGCTGGACCATGTGGATGCAGGATCTTAGTTCCCTGACCAGGAATCACACCTGGGCCCCTGAAGTGAAAGCGCTGGGTCCTGACCACTGGACGAAAAGGGAATTCCCCTTAGGTTGCTTTTTTCTAACTGAGCATATTCCCAGAATACATACAAACTCGGGGATGAACATACACAAGCAGGAGTAGAAAGATGAGTGTTAAAACCCCATCCTGCACTTAGAAGCCTAGTATCAAGGCCACTCAGATGGCTGTTTCATTGACTCGCAGCATGCCTGTCTCCAACTACTGAGGACAGCTGAGGAGAGTGAAGATGTTATAAGAAAAAGCCAGAAAGTGGCCCTTGACAGGCTGTCACAAAGAGCCAATATCAGGAGGTAGTAAACCCTGTTCCTACACTGAAGGAGAAGAGCCTGACTGTCAGCAGCACGTCTCAATCCTGACAAGGACATTACACGCAACATCACTGTTAGGGATTGAGATCTCTAAGAAACATTATTTAGAATTTATTATCGGGCAGGACAGAATATCTAGACACGAGTCTTTTCCTGTCTGGTGGTTCAGACACACAAGCAGCAGGAGGTAGCCTCCCAAGCCTTGTCTGTGAGATTTCAGCAAGGTGTCTCAGGCAGTGGGATGGGGTGAGATTTGATGAAGGGGGTAAAAGAAACTCCCATTAGTGCCTCGCATGAATGAGTCATTTGCTCTCACTTCAGCTGGGATCAGCACGGGCAGAAAAAGGAAATCCCATGATGCAATGGGGCAGCATAAGGCAAAGCAGCAGCTCAAGACAGTGTCTGGGACCCAAACGCAACCGGGGTGTCGCATGCGGAATGGGCAATGAATGGAGGTCTTGTCTTTAAATGAAACACAATAGTGAACCGTAGGCAAGAGTCCAGGGACCTGCGGAGGCCAGAGGCACAGGCTCAGTTTCATTGTCACTTTCAACTCCTGAATACTCTGTAGAAAAGCAAGACAGACAATATAAAAGGACCAAGAGGTTAGGCTCTTCAGAACTGGACCTTGAAAATTAGTTTCGAAAAGTTACCAAACCCAAAGAGAACACTTCGCCTCTCATCCCTCTTGACACACTCCACCTGGATGAAGCTTGTACATCATCACCTTTTACCACCCCAATGCTTCTTCCCATCCTTTTAAAAAAAAGTTTAATTGTAGTTGATTTACGAAGTTAATCTCTGTTGTTCAGCAATGTGATTCAGTTACACACACACACACACACACCCTTTTTCATATTCTTTTCCATTATGGTTGATCAGAGGATATTGAATATAGTTCTCTGGGCTATCCAGTAGGACCATGTTGTTCATCTTTTTCCAGTCTTTTATTTTGCCTTCCTACAGCCTCCTTGCCAAAACACAAGTTGGATTCAAAATAAGACGGAGTGAAAGCCGTGTGCTCAATTCACTGATCTCTTCAACCTGCCCAGGCAGGACCCAGCCAGATGGTGGCTGACGTTGGTGGCAGAGACGGACCCCATGCAAATGGCAGCCCTCCTGGACCACAGTGCCAGCCTTCCTGATGGGGACACACACATCAGCATCCAAAGGGTGCTATGTAGTGAATGTGTATAACTTTTGAAGGCTCAAAAGGAGTACATAATTGGTTGAGACTTTGACTTCCAAGGGACAGAGGAAGGAAGGCATTTTTAACCAGTTTTTCTGAACAGGAAGGGAGTCAGAGATTAGGGAACTTAACCCAGAGAAACATACTCAATCAGTGATGGCTCAGGGACAGCAGCTGCTGTCCCCACCAGTGTTCTGGGTCCAGGCACACACCCACCCGATAAGAGGACAGAGTCTCCACTTTCAAGACTGCTTCCCTGTGTCCGCCCCATCTTGCAGAACAGGCCTCTCCACCTTTAGCTTTAGCTGCAGATGAGTGGGCTCCAGACCAGGTGTGCACAGGTGAGCCCTGGGGCCCACATAGATCCTCTGTCTTCACAACCCACAGTAAGAACTGATGTTTCTGTTGATGCAATGAGGGGGCCTAAAGCCTGAGTTCCCCATAGTGAATTTGAAAAGAAAGGGATCTCAAATCCCCTGAAAGGAAGAAAGGAGATCTTTTTTCCTGTTAACTACAATTTCTAAAAACTTGTGTTTGGTTTGGAGATCTAGGGAGATTTTTCTGGCTGAGGATGCCGAGAGGGCTGAGGTAGAAAGAGATGAGAGAGGGTGAAAGTGACGGCCATCTGACAGCAGAGGCACCAGGACACGAACAGGAAGGCAGACTGGAATGTGAGGGCTTATTTTAACCCATGCAACAAAGTTCTCAGAATACAAAATAACACTTAGGTTGGCTCTTGTATTCTTATTCAAGTCTTTACTGAGAAATTGTGGAAGCTAATATGAACTGAAATTTTAAGAATAAGAAAAACTTCCGATATGCCCAATAATTTATTCCTCACTCCTTGGTCTCACGTTCTCATTTCTTACAACCGACTGTCACCAGAATTAAATCTGGGAATTCACTGAAGAAGTTCACTGTGAATACTGTCGTATTCCTTTTCATTTGAAAGGATCTGCAGGAAGATTATGAAATTCAATCCTCCTAAAAGCAGCAAAACTGTCTTGGAAACTGTTGTTGTTCAGTTGCTCAGTCGTGTTGGACTCTGCAACCCCACGGCCTGCAGCATGCCAGGTTTCCCTGTCCTTCACCGTCTCCCAGAGTTTGCTCAAATGATGTCTTGGAAATTAGGCTCTTTCATAAATTTCTAGTCTAACTCCAGGTACAACACTTCCACAGAGAAGGAAAAGGAAGGCTGATTTAGCAGGTACATGTGATGATGACACCCTGCAGTCACACAACAGAGTCAAGGGCAAGGGTTGGAGGCGGGACCCCATGAACCTCAACGGCAGACCAGGAGACCTGTCAACTTGGGTGGGAAAGATCACATGCTTATTTTCACTAACTTCTAATATTTAGTTTTCCCTTTCCTTATAAATGTCAGCTACAAATGACAAGAATATTGGAAGAAACCGTGACTTTGCAAATAGAAATCATGTCCCATTGCATCGACAAGCATTGTTACAAAGCCCCTTGCTATTCTGACTCACAGCAGTTAACAGATGTGCCTGATCTTCACATGTGAAGAGTGGCGCAAATGTTACTATTTCACAAATAAGGGCTTTTAGCACTTGCATAACTGTATGTACTTCAATCTAATTGGTCACCTTTGAAATCCTATGTATTTTATTTTATAGGGTCATAAGAAATTATCCTTCTAAGAAGGGATCCTCAGGCTTCCCAGACTACCAGAGGAATCCATGGCACAGAAAACGTTAACACTCTTCATTCGGTGGATCAGAGACCCCGGCCTGAGTGCACCAGCTCCAGGGCTTCAAACCCTAGCGCCATGTGATCAGCTGATTAACACGGCTTGCTTCTTTTCTTCATCTCAGTTTTTCAGCTGTGAAATAGGGATAAAAAGAGCTTCTGCCCCACAGACGTACCACTTAGAATTAATGAGATAATGTATGTTAAGCCATAAGCACACAGCCTGCCACTTAGAAAACAAGAATAAGCTGTACTGTCTTGCTGGTGATTGTCATCACATCCCATCTCGGTCTTTCGGCAGAGACGCCCACAGACTCTTCTCCAGTCCTCACTGAAGTGCTTCTACCAGGCTACCAAGCACAAACACTCTGATGTGCCCTCTGGGCCAGAGCAACTCACACATCTGCTGTTTCTGTGTTTTTGTAAACTTTCCAATTAACAGATTAATTTATAAACATATTCCTCAACACACTCTCTCTCTGCACAACGCTCCCTCCCAGGCCCTCAGGAAGGGTGTTCCCATCCTTCACTGCCTCCAGCGAGCATCACAGAGCTGCCCCAAAGCCTTGCACAGCAATGCCCCCAGAAAGGCAACACCAGGCAAAGGAATGAAAAGATAAAGGACAGGACAGCAAGGAATGAGAATACTGAGAAGAGCCTGCTTCTATTAATATCAACACAGCAGAGAAAAAGTATTGCTCCTGAGACTGAGGGGAAAAGGAGTACCCGTGACCGTTACCTTGCCAGCAAGCCCCAACCACAAGCTGGGTTTCGATCTTGGATGGATGAAGTGGGTAATCTTCAGTGACAGAGAAGGGCTCATGAGGGACACCGTCCACGTAGAGGGTCACACTGGGGATTTCCACGTTGAGGACGTAGTGATGCCATTCCTCGTCACAGACCTGTGGGGCCAAGGGAAGTGTTAGGTGTGTAACACTCTCCTTCCTTCTCACCCTTCCACACAACTGGACACGAGAACGAATTTCTGTTTTCCTAGAAAGGAAAAGATTTAATGCAACAGGAACTTCCCTGGTGGTCCAGTGGTTAAGACTTCGCCTTCCAATGCAAGGGGTGTGGGTTCCATCCCTGGTCAGGGAACCAAAACCCCACATGCCTTGTGGCCAAAATACCAAAACATAAAACAGAAGCAATATTGTTAACAAATTCAATAAAGACTTTAAAAATGGTCCACATCATCAGTCAATAAATAAAAAGGCAACAAAATATGTCTCTTCCCACCATGTCTCACCCAAAGGGCCCAGGTGACAACCACCTCAAGGACATGTCAGACTGGGGGGCAGGGAGGGGCGCTTCAAATGGTGAGCTGCCCAACCCCCTTCTGCCAGGAGCGTGACACGAGGGAATTCTAGTATCGGCAGGATGGTCACCACTCGGGGGGCTGGCAGTTCCTTTTCTGGATCAAAATGAAAAATACCTCCCGTCTCAGAATGAGGCCCACTGTGCATCATGTGCTTTCCTTTCTCGGTTCAAAGATGATGCTCTATACAAATATGAACATTAAGCTCAGGTGGCCAAATTCAACTGAGTTCCTCTCCTATCCCTTGCTGTCACGCAGGGAGTGCTGGTCTGCAGTCTCCGAGGCCCCACCTGGTCTGGCACTGGCCTGATTTCTGGCTTATGTTTTATGCAAGAACAGGGACAAGCAGAGAAGGAGATACTGTGGGATGAAATTTCTAAACATGCCTTTCAAATAGTTTGCCCAAAGCTTCCCTGGTGGCCCAGTGATAAAGAATCTGATGACAAACGCTGGAGACATGGGTTCAATCCCTGATGTGAGAAGATCCCACATGTGGCAGAGCAACTAGGCCTGTGTGCCACAACTACTGAGCCCATGTGCTGCAACTACTGAAGCCCACACATTCTAGAGCCCATGCCCTCCAACAGAAAGGCCACTGCAACGAGAAGCCTGCGCACCCCAATGGGAGAGCAGCCCCTGCTTGCCGCAACTAGAGAAAAGCCCAAGCAGCAATGAAGCCAAAAATCAAATAAATGAATAATTTTTTTTTCCAGTTCAGTTTAGTCGCTCAGTCGTGTCTGACTCTTTGCGACCCCATGAATCGCAGCATGCCAGGCCTCCCTGTCCATCACCATCTCCCGGAGTTCACTCAAACTCACGTCCATCGAGTTGGTGATGCCATCCAGCCATCTCATCCTCTGTCGTCCCCTTCTCCTCCTGCCCCCAATCCCTCCCAGCATCAGAGTCTTTTCCAATTTAAGTTTGCCCAATTTACCTTTTAGTTCTAAGAAACTGAACCAAGGAGAAATTGAGAGCTTAAACAGGCCAGAAACATCAAAATAAATGAAGACATTACCAAAGATTACTCCCAAAAGAAAAGCAACTGCTTTTGAGCCTGAGGAAAAATTCAAACCTATAACACTGTATATATGTTTAGTATATACTCATGATATGTGTGTATATAAATGTGTCATCACATATTTCTAAATAAAGGAATTACACAGTAATTCACTTTTGAGATAGGTTCAGTTCAATTCAGTCGCTCAGTCGAGTCCAACTCTTTGCGACCCCATGAATCACAGTATGCCAGGCCTCCCTGTCCATCACCAACTCCCAGAGTTCACTCAGACTCATGTCCATCGAGTCAGTGATGCCATCCAGCCATCTCATCCTCTGGCGTCCCCTTCTCCTCCTGCCCCCAATCCCTCCCAGCATCAGAGTCTTTTCCAATGAGTCAACTCTTCATATGAGTTGGCCAAAGTACTGGAGTTTCAGCTTTAGCATCATTAAGATCTTAATTTTAGTTTAAGTCTTTATTTCAAACAAGTTCTGTAATAGAAGTTTCTTCAGAAAGTAATTTATATTACATTCCTAGTTTTACAGATATTACAGGTTTCTAGGGGATTAGTAGAATAACACTGTACTTAAATATCAGTAATATTTGGTCAAAGTCCATGAGCATATTCTAAGAAGACAGTAGTCAAGTTCAAGTGCGTCGCTAAGTCGTGTCTGACTCTTGCGACCCCATGGACTGTTGCCCACCAGGGTCCTCTGTCTATGGGATTCTCCAGGCAAGAATACTGGAGTGGGTTGCCATGGCCTCCGCCAGGGGATCTTCCTGACCCAGGGATCGAACCCATGTCTCTTCTGTCCCCTGCTGGCAGGCAGGTTCTTTACCACTAGGGCCACCTGGGACCACTCCAACTACTCACTTTACATCAACAATAGCCTCGCTCCCCTTTGTGCACGTGTGTGCTCACTCAGTTAGCTGTGTCTGACTCTTTGAAACCCCATGGACTGTGGAGCCCACCAGGCTTCCCTGTCCATGGCATTCCCCAGGCAAGAATACTAGAGTGGGTAGCCATGTCCTTCTCCAGGGAATCTTCCCGACTCAGGAGTTGAACCCAGGTCTTCTGCATTGCAGGCAGATTCTTTATCAACTGAGCTACGCAGGCAGTGAAGATAGTAGTAGAATTAGTATAATTTTTTAATTTCCTTGAAAACAGGGAGATGAGGAGAGTGAAACCCCAAGCCACAGACAACACCCACGATAATACTGCTGATGAGGTGACTACATGAATGCTGAGACAAGCCAAGTGGAGAAAAGCAACAGGGTTTCAGATTCAGGAGATACCAGAGGGTGTGAAGCCACATTAAAAAAAAAAAAACCTTTATAAAGACAACAGAAAGGAGAGTTCAAAACTTAAAGCTAGGGGGAAAAAAAGTCATGTTGATCAACTATCTCTTTTCAAAGTGTAGGAAAGCTAATTTCATGTAAAACTGAGGGTGGGGGAATGGAAATGATCATGACTCAATTCCACATGAAGTTTTTAAAAGGAAAAGAAAAGACAAACAAAGGGAATAATATCCCTTCAGCTAATGAAACCATACCTGAAAGTCATACCTAACAAAAGAGATGAGAACAATGATCTTTTATCTTAAAACATGCTAAAAGACACAAGGAGAATGACATAAAACAGTAAAAAACAAGTTCATAATTAAAGCAACTCAGAAACGAGGTGACAGGATACAGAAATGATTTAAATGAAAGGGACGGTTACAGTAAAAAAAGGTGAAGAATATCAACAAAAGATAAAAGGACTCCCCAGGGAGGAAAACCAAAGCAATGAAAAAGAATACCGAAAACCCTGCATGAAATACCCAAATATTTGAAACTAGATACTATAAGAGAATAACACATATTTGGGAAAACAGACCTAAAACCACCAAGACGTATTCATAAAATTAAAAAGAAGAGGAAGAGAAAGAAATACATCCTATGATCATCCAAACAAAAAGACTAAATATTTTATAAATGAAAGAAAATCAAGTTGTTGTCAGAGTTTAATAGCAACATTTTATGTTAGAACTCAATGAAGGAGAGAGATTTTCTGTTCTTAGAAATCTTACATCTGAGCCAGAGATGAGATATCCAGCCAAAGTGACCTTCAGTATAAAGGCCACAGACAAACTATTAAAACAACATGTAAGAACTTAGGAATTAACTGTTCCCATGAGCCCTTCCTGGGAACACACTTCCTACCACCCAAGTGACCAGAAAACAAATGCCACAAGGATAGTGACACTGACCATTGATGGCTGCTTACAACACGAAGAGAAAAAACCAGACCCAGGGCTTAAACAGATCAGAAACATTAAACCCCATTCTGATCAAGTCTTTAGAGCCCACTCCCAATGTACGGGGTATAAAGAAAAGAGAGGAGGGACTTCCTGGGTGGTCCAGTGGTTAAGAATCTGCCTTCCCAAGCAGGGAATGCAAGTTTGATCCCTGGTATAAGATCCCATATGCGGAGGAGCAACTAAGCCCACGTGCCTCAACTATAGAGAAGCCCACGCACTCAATAAAGAGCGCATGTGCTGCAACTAAGACCCAACACAGCCATAAGGAAGTAGGCAGATAGATAAATACATAAATATTTTTAAAAGGAGGAGAAGACAGAGGAGCATGTTACATTACACCACAGGGAAGCAACCAGGCAAATCTAAACTCTTGAAAACTATGGGACTAAAGCCTGATTTTATTACCAAATGAATTCCAAGGGAGAAGAGGAGAGTCTATAGATTAAAATAAACTCAAAAAGTCTATCAGTCAATCCCAATGTATGGCCCCTTATTGGATCCTGATTCAAACAAACAAAACTGTAAACACAAAAACACCTATGAAACAATCTGAACACTGGATGGATATTGAAAAACTATTAACAGTGGAGGTAACAGTGAAGTAAGACTGACCAAGAGCTGATAATTACTGAACCCAACTGAAGGGTGTGTGGAGTTGTGCCTTATACTAATCTGTCCACTTTTACCTATGTCTAAAATTTTCCGTGATAAAGTTTCAAAAACATGTAAACAGAAGGAACTAAACACTGGGATGCCCCTGGCAGTCCAGGGGTTAGGACTCTGCTCTTCCACTGCAGGGGGCATGGGTTTGATCCCTGGCTGGGGAACTAAGATCCCTCATGCCATGGGGTGCAGTCAACTTTTTATTTAAAAGAAAAGAAGAAATTAAATATATAAATGCAGGCTATGATTATGAAAACAGAACTATACTTAAAATGTATACCTATGCTGCAAAAGTTTTTTTCTGGATACCTTTCTTAGTGTCTTGAAAAAATTTATGACAATGGTTTCCGAGAAAGAAATGATCTAGGTAAATAAAAATGACAACAGTAAGAGATGAATGCTGTCACCTGGACAGTGACCTCATCTTTCTACCAAAACACACTTTCTTCCTCTCATATGGGCTCTTATGTATCTATCTTGTAACAGTTTCAGACAATGCTATATTTCACCAACTATAAGCACATATAACACTATGTCCGCTCATATCTACTAACTCCAGGAGACAAATAAATTAAGCCCAGGCCAAATGTTTCCTTCTTGTCCCAACTCTAAATCATGAGACAAAACAACCTGCTGTGATTGTAATGGAAAGGCTTTCTCAGTTCACAGCATCTCTTTGCTTCCTATAACACATTGATTCTTTGCACATGACACTTGCTTTTTTACCACTGCAACTGCTAGGAAATCAGCCTTGCAAAGATATGACATCATCACAAGAAGTTTATAATACGATCTAATGCCAAAACTGTAAACTCCTAATACTCCTTTAATACACCCAAGACCTAGCAATTCATGTGATGTCTCAAAGATGTCAAGACTGCTGGTTCCTTGAAAATTTAAAATATCGTGTCCCTGAATTTGCTGAGGCACCAAGAGTCCTGGGCACAATTTGGGAGCCAAGGACTTAGACAATGAATAAACAAATACAAGGATCTCAATTTTTAAGTAAGTGCTGCTTATCTCAATAAATTAAACACAGTATTTTGTATTTGAAACATACTATTTCTTTATATAGGCACACCTTGGAGATACCACAGGTTTAGCTCCAGACCACAGCAATGAATCAAGTATCACAAGAAAGTGAGTCACATGAATTTTTTTGGTTTCTCAAAGCATAAAAAGTTATATTTACACTATACTATTAAGTGTGCAACTGCATTATGTCTAAAAAATACCTGTGTCTGTGCGTCTGTATTTTAGTCGCTTACTCATGTCCAACTCTTTGCGACCACGTGGACTGCAGACTGCCAGGATCCTCTGTCCATGGAATTCTCCAGGTAAAAATACTGAAGTGGGTTGCCATGCCCTCCTCCAGGGGACCTTGCCTGACCCTGGGATCAAAGCCAGGTCTCCTATATTTCAGGCAGATTCTTTACTATCTGAGCCACCAGGGAAGCCTAATTTAAAAATACTTTACTAAAAACTGTAACCATCATCTGAAAATGCTTAGGACTTCCAGGGCAGTCCAGTGGTTAAGATTCCATGCTCTCAGTGCAGGCGCTGGGGTGGGGGGGGGCACAGGTTTGATTCCTGGTTGGGGAACTAAGATCCTGCATGCTGCAGAGTATGCCCCCCCCCCAAAAAAACCCAATATCTGAGAAGTACAATAAAATAAGGTAAGCCTGTATTAATATTTTATGTATAAAATACACACATGTAAAAAAAACAAAGTCTTTCAATGTGAAGGAGTTCCATGGATTTAATGTGCTATCCTATTACCCACAGACACAGAAATCGTAAAAGCTTCAATACACCTTGCCCGTAAATAGTTGGTCCTGTGCAGTTTCAGTGCCCATTTACTCTCTCTGAAAAAAAATCCTATCAGTGAGTTTTCCATTCCCTCACCTGACTCAGCTTCCAGTGGAACTCTGCAGGTTTGTATTTCTTCTCTTCTGAAGGATCCTGACGGAGGAGGAAAACCAGCCGGCAGCCGTGGACATAGAGTGAGTAATGGTGTCGGTTCATCTCTGCAGAGAGAAATTCTACTGGTAAACCACCAGCTTAACTCACTACTCACCAGACAGCTTTTGCAGAAACTAACACCTGTGCCCAGCCATTTTTATTCTGGCTGGCCAAAAATTAATTCTGTTATTTCACGAACACTTTGTGGGTTATTACATTCAATAGTTACACCTGACACATCTGTAAATCTTCTCCAGCACCGTTGAGTTTCATTTTCACTTTCTACATGAGAATTAATCACTAAGGTTTTTTGTCTGTTAGTTGAATATTCACATCATCTGAAGTATAACTATATTCTGAAGAACTACCATCTTATGAGACTCCAGTATACATGTCACTCAGACAATTAGAGAAAGTATCTGCATTAAAATTCACCGAAGAATTCTTCTTCACTCAAAATTTCATTATGCATCATTGTAAAAAAAATTTAGGGTAATAAACTTGTGTTTACAATATACACAAGGTTGGAACAAAAATCTAAGAGCGAAATGTGAATAACAACAATCGTTAAGTTGTGCAGTGAATCCTTGATCAATTTTAAGTTCTAACAACTTAACACAGTGATGTTAATCATATCACTCTCTAAAAATGTGCATCTCCAGTCAATAATGTGTTAAGACCCAAAGGAGAAATAAAAGCTGTTATTTCTTCAATGGATTTTGAAGACAGTTTTACCAGCCTAAACGAACTCTCCAGGGTGGGCCAAGGCAGGGTTAGGAACAGATACACTTGGGTTGTGGGCTTCCCAGGTGGCACTAGTGGTCAAAAACCTGCCTGGAAATGCAGGAGATGTAAGAGCTGCAGGTTCAGTCTCTGGGTTGGGAAGATGCCCTGGATGAGGACATGGCAACCCACTCCGGTATTCCTATCTGGAGAACCCCACGGACAAAGGAGCTTGGAGGGCTGCAGTCCATAGGGTCACAGAGAGTTGACGTGACTGAAGCGACTCAGCATGCATGCATGCACGCAAACATGCACACTTGGGCTTTACTGAGAAGTGGGGCCTGATCCACTGAGTAAAACTAACAAACGCCTAGATGCCAGTGCCAGATCTTGAGCAGAGAACCACGAGTGTCACCAACAGCCTGTGGGAGCCTTTAGGATTAGAATAAGTGCCGGCTCCAGGCTCCACTGCAAGGATGTCCCTTACAGCGAAGCTGACCTACCTGTTTTGTCTGAGCTGCAAAGAATCGTCTCCTTCTTCTTGCCAAATGGCCCGTGCCTCATCCACACAGAGATCGTAAAGGGCTCCTTGGGGTTGACGGAGACGATGCCGTCTGGGACCCTCACCGCCTGAGTGCCATTGAACTCAAAGACCTGGTCGCTGTCATGGCCGTTGTCCGTGGGAAGGCCAATGGTCCAGTTCCAGGAGCCTCCTGGGGAAGGCAGCAGCTCAGCTGTGCCAGACGCAGCACCTGAAGCAACACAGTGACGCTTACTGTGCACCATGCGATGAACTCACATGGGATAAGCATTTCAAGGCCCACGAGGTACAGTCTTTATTTTAAAATTACTATTGAAACATAGTTAACATACAATGTTGTGCTAGTTTGAGGTACACAGCAAAGTGATTCAGTTATACATAAACTTATTCTTTTTTTACATTCTTTTTCACTATAGGTTGGTACAAGATATTAAGTAGAGTTCCCTGTGCTACATAGTAGGTCCTTATTGTTTATCTGTTTCATAAATAGGAGTGTGTATATGTTAATCCTCTGCCCTTTCTCCTTTGAAAAGCCTAAGTTTGTTTTCTACGTTTATGCATCTATTTTGTAAATAAATTCATGTGTATTTTTTTTATTCTTCTTAGATTCCACATATAAGTGATATCATACAACGCTCATCTTTCTCTGTCTGGCTTACTTCACTTAGTTTGATGATCTCTAAGTCCATCCATGTTGCTGCAAATGGCATTATCTCTTTCTTTTTCATGGCTCAGTAATATCACACACACACACACTATCCATTCATCAGCTGACGGACACAGGCTGCTTCCATGTCGTGACTGTTGTGAACAGTGTCGCTCTGACACTGGGGCACATGTATTAAGGCACCGTATTTATCTTAATGGCTAAACAATCTGCTAATTCAGTTTTCTTTTCCTCAAAACTAAGAGTTTTTATTACTAAAAAGATGAAAAAATAACCATGGTTACTATCTTTAAAAAAAAGAAAAAGAAGAAGGAATAGGAAAGAGGAGTTTTAACTTTTAAAAACTGTGACTCACTATGTTGTACAGCAACTACACTTTAATTAAAAAAAAAAGCAGCATTACTCGTGATCTCACCCCACTGTATACACTGTTAACATCTGGGTATAAACACTTCCAGTCCTTTCTTTATGAATATACACGTATTACTAAAATATGTATAATGTGTATGCAAATATATTATAAAAATGGACTCCTACTCTGTACTTACATATATGACCATTCATAGTCTCGAGCACAATTTAAAATGTCTGAACAGCACTTTATTGGATAGAATTTGTACAATAATTTATTTAAGTAATCTGTCCTGTGAGCAGAGTCACCTCTAATTCTTTTCTGTGATAAACCTTGCGTCGACGAGGACCTCAGGGTCTCCATGATTATTCCCTTAGGATAAATTCTAGAAACGGGATACTAAGCCAGAGTACATGAGACATTTTCACAACTGTTGTTAAACATTGCCAGGCTCAATTTTTTTTTTTTAATTCGTCCACAGAGAATTCTGCAACCTCTCCCAGCCCCTGGGCCCTTAACTTTCCTATTTATAGGAGCAGCAGGACTAGGCTAGAACAGATTGGTCTTTCAAGTATCATCTGATCTCAGTTCAAATCCAAGCTCAGGCTCTTCCTAAAAGTGTGAGGCAACTCAGTCTCCCTCAGTCTCAACTAATTCCTCTGGAAAGATGAGGAATAACTCCACTGCTTTGTGGGCCTGATGGGATGATAAAGAAAATAACACGTGTGCAAGTAACCTAGTGTATATAGGAAGCACTCGGACAGGAAATTCTTTCTATCTTTGAACTGTTCTGCTGAGAAAATGCTTATTAAATACCAAATAAATAATGGCAGCAGCAATATGGATGAAGCAAGAGACTATTGTACTGAGTGAAGTTCAGATCAGATCAGATCAGATCAGTCGCTCAGTCATATCCGACTCTTTGCGACCCCATGAATCGCAGCACGCCAGGCCTCCCTGTCCATCACCAACTTCCCGGAGTGAAGTTAAGTCAGGAGAGAAGGAGAAATATCCTATGACATCCCTTATATGAGGAATCTTAAAAGAAATGATACAAATGAACTTACAAAACAGATACAGACTCACAGACTTAGAGAAGGGTGTCAGGGGTGATGAATTGGGTGGGTGGCGGTGGGTGGGTGGGGAGAGTCAGGAAGTCTGGGGTCGACACTGCTGTATTTAAAATGGATAACCAACAAGGACCTACTGTATAGCCCAGAACTCTGCTCAATGCTATGTGGTGGCCTGGAGGGCAGGGGAGTTTGGGCAAGAATGGATACAGATAAATGTATGGCTGAGTCTCTTTGCTGTTCACCTGAAACTATCACCACATTGTTTGTTAACTGCTATACCCTAGTACAAAACAGAAAGTTTTAAAAAATAAAAAGCTAAAGAAGAAGAATGGCATGAGAAAGCATGGTTTTTACATTATACTTACATAATTTAAAACAGAAAATACTCCAGACCTCTTCACTTACACATTTTTAGGTACCTGATTATGAGAATCTGGACTCATAGTCAGACACCCAAGTATATTCAGCACAGGGATGAGCCAACAGAGAATATACTTTTTCCCTGTTGCTGCTTCTTCATATGACAATTTTCAATTACGTAAGAAAATCGGTTGCCCAAGTCTGTTATCATTTGGTGAAGAGACAAGTGAGCATCAGAAAACACTGCCTCCGAAGCTCTTACTGAGCAGCTCCCAGAACACAAGAGACCCTTCTGATCATCAAGAAGCAATTTAAGTTAGTGGTGTTCTGGGACTTCCCTGGCGATTCAGTGGTTAACACACCATGTTCCCACTGCAGGGGATATAGATGCAGTCCCTGGTCCGGGAACTAAGATCCCATGTGCTGAGCAGAGTGGCCAAAACATAACATAAAAAAGTTACTGGTGTTCTACCACCAGCTGTGTGAAAGATTCTTCCTCAGCATTTTCCCTGAGAAGTATCCATACCTCTCCTCCACCTGACTTACATAAACCCGAAAAATATCCAGACTGATGGTGAAGATGGAGAACGAGCCTTGGGTCAAATTCTTGACCATTCTATGCTCTACCTGCTCCACACCTTGTTTGTGCGACACAAAGACTATATATTCAATGCAGGTTTCATTTTCATTTCCATTTCCTATTTCACGTTTGCCAAAAGCTATCACATTACCTAGTTTTTTTTCTTTAGTCCTTAAATAATAAATTCATTTCATTTAAAGCACACTCCTTACAGAACCCTTATTTGGATGATTCCCAACGTATGTTAGAGAAAGACATGCTTGAAATCAGTGGGTCTTAAGGTAGCACACGCGCACACTCTTCTGAATGGGCTTTTGGGGCCTGGGGTTCCTCCCTGGCCTCCTTACTGCAGAGCCGATGAAGTGACTTCTCGGAGTAGGTGTCACGGTCACAGCCCTTCCCGATGTGGCTGGTCTCCAGCTCCACCACCACCTGTGCCGAGGCCACCGACTCGTCACACGTTTCCAGGTGGACATTCGGAAAGAGTGTCAGAGCGCCAGTGCCAGGCTCGTATTCCACCCTGTTGTTCCATCCTGCGTGGGCCCACGGGGAGGGTGGGGTGGAGGGGAGAAGAGGAACACTCCTGTTAGGTCTCCATGGTGGACAGACTTTTGGAGCAGGTGCGAGAGCAGCACAGAGAGGGAGGCTCACCTTGCCACCCAGGGGTGCAGGTGGGCTTGATGCTGATCTTCACCAAAACGTCTTCTGCTGCTCTTTTCTTCCCGCAGTCGTAGGCCGTGACAGTCAGCTTGTACTGGTGCTCTTTACCATAGTTCAGCTTCTCTGTGTTTTTAATGTAACCTTCCAAAGGGAAAAACAACAGTGAGAACCCAAACCCATTCCGTTTCCCTCCTCCTGACTTTTTTTAATTGAAGTACAGTTGATGTACAATACTGTGTCAGTTTCAGGTGTACAGCAAAGTGATTCATGTATATACACATTTTTTTCCAGATTATTTTCAAGCCCATGTTGTGTTTTACTTCTGTCGTCCTACGCTGAAACACAAAATGCACGTGCTTTCAGCCCTGGAAGTACTAACACAGAAATAAACTTATGCTTCAGATAATTAACACTCAGTTTGGCTTTCCTGAGCTTGAACACACACTAAATCCACCTTGAAAGACTGTTTAAGCAGAAGAATGAGTCTACAGAATGCAGCCTTCATTTATTCTTACAGCTGTATTTGATTTTATATTTAAGATTTAATATGTAAGGGCTTCCCTGGTGGCTCAGTGGTAAAGGAGACACGGGCTCGATCCCTGGGTCTTGGGAAGATGCCCTGGTGAAGGGAATGGCAACCCACTCCAGTATTCCTGCCTGGGAAATCCCACAGACAGAGGAGCCTGGCAGGCTACAGTCCATGGGGTCACAGAGTCAGACACGACTTACTGACTAAACAACAACAAGATAATGTGTAAAAGCATAAATAGACAAAATAATCCAAGTAATTCAAATATTAAATATGAGATGAAGCTGCATTAAATACTTTTTGCTAAAAGATTTACTTTTTTAGAGAGACTTCCTACCCTCACCAAGCAGGAGAGAAGCCTGCTTTCTCAACATGTGTGCAGATTTCTGCAAAGTGTTTGCATCGTGTCCATCATTTCATCGAAGATTCTGGACTGTGTGTTAACAATGGAGACACCACAGGATCATCAAGAAGGCATAACCCAATAAAGAAGCTGAGCTCCAGACTAAGTTAATACTGTTCCATTACTAAGGATGGAGGTGGGGCTGGCAGTAAGGTATCAACTTCATTTTCAAGATGAGGCAGAAGATTCCAATGTGATGGAGAACAGAAAACAAGGCAAATTGAGAAGCAGTCTTGTTCGGATGCAAGCTGGCTGAAAGGCAGGGAGATGATAAAATAAAAACATCTTAGGCAGTGGATTTTTATTAGATTTCAGTGGGAAAGGAGAAAAATGATCATCCTAAAAGAGAATGTTTTTGTCAAACATCAAACTTTGGTGTCAGAAAACAGGCTTTCAGGGGACAGAGTAAAAATTTAAACGTAATCTAAACAGATATTTCTCCAAAGACATACAGATGGCCAAAAGGCACCTGTATGAAAAGATACTCAACAAGGCTAACTATTAGAGAAATGTAAATCAAAACTACAATGAGATAGGGAATTCTCTGGTGTTTCAGTGGTTAGGACTCTGAGCTTCCCTGCACGGAGCAGGAGTTCAGTTCCTGGTCAGGCAACTAAGATCCCACAAGCCACTCGGTATGGACCACACACACAACTGAGTCACTGTGCTGTACACCTGAAACTAACATAACATTGTAAATCAACTATACTTCAATTTAAAAAAAAACTTAAGCGTGAAACAGACACACCAAGTTAGGTCTTGCTATGGACTGAATGTGTGTGTCCTCCCAAATTCTTACACTTGAAGTTGTGACCCTCATGGTAATGTATTAGGAAGTGGGGCCTTTGGGAGGTGATGAGCTTTAGGTAAGCTCACAAGGGTGGAGCCCTCGATATGGGATCAGTGTCCATACAAGACAAAGAGACTAGAGCTTTCTCCCTGCCATGTGCGGACACACCAAGAAGCAGGTCCTCACCAACACTGAATTACTGAGCACTCTGTCTTAGACTTCCCAGCCTCCAGAACTGTATGAAGTAAGTGTCTGTCATTTTGTGTTTATGGTGTTTGGTGAGAGCAGCCTGAATGGACTGACTGTGAGTTTCACTGAAGTGCAGACAAAGTGTGGGTTTGAAGCCAACTGGTGTAGAGGGGGCTGCCTGCCCCATCTCCCCGTCGGGGAGGAATGCGCCCACTTCTGGGTTCTCACCATCTTTGTCAACGGTGAATGGCACATCTGGGGTGACGATCTCATAGCTGCAGATTTGGCTGAACTGGGGGGAGCAGTCCGCGTCCACCGCCTCCACCCTCAAGATGCTGTCGTACTGCTTCCCCTCCACCACTGTGGCTTTGTAGGACTTCTCCTTGAACACGGGCGCATATTCGTTGACGTCGTTCACCTGAATGTGGACAGTTGCTCTGGAAGAACGGGGGGGGAAAAAAGCTGTCAGTTTTGCTTGTTTGTATTTTTACCCGAAGAATAAACTTCTGCCCTATGGTTAAATTTCCTTTTTTTCCGATATCCTGTTTTATTAAATTATATGTGGAGATGAAAATTAAACTGCTCACTGTTTTTAATTTAGCATGGAGACAACAGAAAGTTAAAACAGGAATTTGGGTTGATGCTACAAAGTCCTACTGAGTAAGGCAGTTGGTACATAACAGACTTGGGAGACTTCCCTGGTGGTTCAGTGGTTAAGACTCTGTGCTTCCAAAGCAGGTAGCACAGGTTGAATCCCCGGTTGGGGAACTAAGATCCCATACACTGCATGGAGCAGTCAAAAAAAACAAAAGAGAGAGACGGGATTTTCTTGACAATGTAGGGCAGGGCATGCACAAGGCGGGTAACTATATACCAGATATCTGTTTGTGCTCAACCCAGAAAGTTAAAAATATTTTGTTACAAAATCTGGGGAAAAAAAAAGTTAGGAAGTAGAGGTAAAAAGCAGAGATAGAAAATGGGAAATTATGAGCTTATTAAAACAAGTTTTATCCTGCTTCTAAGGAATAGAGAGCATCAGTAAACCACTGCTGGGATATCACCCACTACTGACCAACAAATGAAGGACTTCAACTTGCCCTCCCTGATCAACTACATTCCATCTCCCCAGTGTGGGCACAAGAAAACTAAGGCATCATCAGACCAAGCTACTGAAAACCATCAATCTCGAGTGCTACTGACCAGGGCATGTTTCTGAATCAGACAAGGTCCCTGACTGAAACAAGGCCTTTGTCAAGGAAAACTGCAACATCGCACTTTGTAAAATGGATGAGGCATGATTCACTGACATGTAGCATCCAGCTATTCACCAAGACCCTCCCTACCCCATGGTACCCCCATCCATCCTGACCCTCACAGTGGGATATGTGACATCACCTCACCCACGGAGCTTCTTTCCTTAACCAATACAGTAAGAAGAAACTGATACTTGGAAAAATTAAATTTGCCTAATGTTGGGGGACTAGTAAATGGTGGAGAAAAGACCTAGAAAAAGACTAAATCTAGGTCTTGTCCAATTGTCTCCGTGACACCAGTAGTTCTCAACTGGTAGGAAGCATGTGAACATACCCAGGATTGGGGGCAGAAGTAAGCTTTCTTTTACCCGCTCAAATGCATTTCATGCCCTTAAAATTTATGGGAAAAAAAATACATATATATATAAACATAACAAAAGAATATCTTCCTCCAGGAAAAGTGGGCTTGTCGAATTTTCAATGGAAGGCCCTAGCATTTTTACTAGAGTAGCTGGGAGAATAAAATTACTCATTCATTTATTCAACATCTAACAAGTATTGGACACTTGCTGGGAGCCATACACAAGGGTAAACACACAGGATTCCTGCCCTCAAAGAGCTGACAATCTCAATAGGGACAATCAGAAACTATCCTCTGCCTTGTGTTTCAAAACTGAAAAGTCGTGGGACTTCCTTGGCAGTACAGTGTCTAAGACTCTGCACTCACAATACAGGGCGCCGGGGTCCGATCCATGGTCAGGGAACCAGATCCCACATGCCACACTAACAGTTAGCATGCCACAACTAAGACCTGGCACAGCCAAATAAACAAATATTTTAAAAGCAAACAAAAGCAGTAAGTTTTAGGACAGTGGCAACAGTCACTGTTTTCCTTACACACACACACACACACACACACGCATACACTCTTTGTCCCGCTCACTTACTTGTGAGATTTTTTCACATTGGCCCCGTCTGGCCCCTTCCCGCAGTCATAGGCCTGGATGGTGAACGTGTAATCCTTCTGCAGCTCACAGTCCAGCTTCTCTGTGGAACGAATGACCCCCTCGCCAGTGGATTTATCCACCACCACTGCGTCAAAGGGCACATTCTGTCCATGAATCTTAAATCCACAAATCTCACCTGGGGAGTCAAAGCAGCATGGGTTAGGATTTCTGCCACACAAACCCAGGGTGCGCTCCCCTCCACCCCTAAAGAAAATGAACAACGACAATTCGGCAGCCAGGGGTTGGGGGTGGGGGGAGGGTCTGTGGACAAAGCGAGGGCGCTTGTGCTTTCATAGGGGGTAAGTTCTGGGGGCTTTAGTAAAAAGAAGCATGTTCTGGCTTTCCAAGCAACTTGTTTAACTTTGCATCCATTCATGCAGGAATACAAAAGAGAGAAAGAGAAAATATAGACAGGCATTTCACAGGAGTACTTAGGAGAGCTCCGGGGTAAAGTAGTTTCATTAGCTAACAGCCAAGGCCTGGTAACACAGAGGAGCTGCCCAGGGACCTGGGAGGGCCGGGCAGTGGTTTTGATTTGGACCAGAGAGGAGGCTAAAAGGCATAGTTAAGTGTTGAGAAAGGAAGAAGCGTGAGGCATAGGTTCAGCACCAGAATTACAGAAGGTCTGTCCAAAAAAAAAAAAAAAATTCTAAGAAACAAGTCTTCCTGTGCAATGAGCCTGGCTAAAATTAGGGAATCAAAACAAACTACTAAATGAGAAAAAGGTAGAAATACCAACTTTTCAGGCATCCATTTCAACAGCTATCATCTGTGATTGAGATACAGTCTCCATTCTGGGGAGGGATGTGCTAGACTGCCCTTGGTTTTGGACTTTATCCTATCAGACCTGAAGAAGAAGCCTGCCTGGGAATGGAAGTGCATCCAAGTTCGTTTATGAGCTTCACTGGGAGTTAAAGTGTAGGTCTCCATTCTGGCCCAGGGGAGAACACATATAAACATTCTGATGTGTGTAGAATATATTTCACATAAAAACAAAACTTCCAAAATTACAACAAGCAGAAAATGGTTACACAGTGAATCTCTCAGATCCAATTTTTTAAAAAAGAATAGGATTATCCATATAGTTCAAATGGATGTCTGATTTCCAGATATTTCTAACCAAGGGTTTGGTTACATACAATTCCCATCAATAGACTTAAAAAATAGAAACAAAGTAGGAGAATAAATACGGGGAAAGAGCATGACAGTTTCTTCTGTTTGAGGGCTGAGTCCCAATTTCATTAACATAGTTAGTGGGTTAATGTCATAAGAGGGATAGAAAGAACCCTTTATCACCTTCTTTGGTGACTGTCACCTCAAAACTCTCTAAAGGGAGAAAAGATAAACCCATGTCAGTAATACAGGAAAGAACGAACTCTAAACAATAAGAAAAAAAAGTCAAAGATGCACATATTACATAGAAAAGCTTGACATCGTTTAACAATACACTCAGTAGCCAGTGGCTAACATTATTAGAGCAAAACTGAACCTTCAAGAACAAAATGTCTCTTTGCATCCCACTTACCACAGATGACACTAGCCTAGGGATGAAATACTGCTGTGAAGTTTCCTCACACCCACAGGTGTGATGGGGATCTCTCTTTTCAGGAATGCGTGGATGATAACAGTGTCTAAGTCAGTCTAGTTGCTGTTTTCTAGTTTTCAGATTTTCATTTTGAAGCTAAGTTCTTGGTGGCTGAATACCCTAACATTCAACTCATCATTGGCCTTAAGGAAACAGTGGGAGGGAAAGGTTTTATTTCAACCCCTTTGTTCTTGGCCTGAATAAATAACCATGTTTTCTCATCTAAGGTACCCAACCAAGGCAACCCATATCCATACAGAGACCTCTTCTCCTGGAACATCTGCTTATATGTGAACTGAAAGCAGATTTGGTCCTAACTGTAGCGATGCTGTCACGATCATGGTTTTCACTTCCTGAAACACCTGTTCTTCCAAGTCAGTATAAATCCTGCTCACCTCCCTCTACGACCCACTAGAGAGCAGATACAAGAAGGTCAGGGGTACCCTGCCCCAGACTCAGTGTGGCCTCGCCAAGGAAACCAAAAGGTTACCCAGCCTCAATTTCCTGCCCCCCCCTTTTTTAATGTATATCCCTGAACAGTATTGTTTCATTGTGTTTGTGACATGCAGTTCTTGTGACTTGATTTTTCACTCCACCTTTTCCAGCCGTGCGCATCTGAGATGTATTTATCTTTGCTAGCACCTGCAGATACAGAGTTCATTCACTCTCACTGGTACACACAGTTAGAAGCCAGTGAGTTAAAACGTAAGTGCTTAAAACACTGCCCAGCATAAAGGAAGCCCTCCACAAACACTGGCTGTTGTGGTAATGATTTCCCATTGTGTGAACACACTGGAGTTCCAGTGCTCTGCTGTGTGAACAAGGCTCAAGCCACTAGCCACGTGGCTTAAAACTGCTTAAAACTGAACTGAAATTCATGTTAAAAGTGCATAATATAGGGCTTCCCTGGTAGCTCAGTGGATAAGAATCTACCTGCGAGTGCAGGAGACGCCGGTTCGATCCCTGAGCCAGGAAGATCTCACATGCCTCAGAGCAACTAAGCCCAGGAGCCACAACTACTGAGTCTGTGCTCTAGAGCTCAGAAGCCACAACTGCTGAAGCCTGCGTGCCTTACAGCCCGTGCTCCGCAACAAGAGGAGCCCCCGGCAATGAGAAATCCATACACCATCGCCAGAGAATAGTCCCAGCTCGCCACAACTAGAGAAAAGCCTGAGCAGCAATGAAGACCCAGCACAGCCAAATAAATACTTTCAAAAATAAATTTAAAAAAATTTCTAAGTGCATAATAATACAAACTCAGTTCCTCCGTCACACTGGCTGCATTTCAAGTGCTCAAGAGCCACATGTGACTAGCAACTATTCAATGGAGATGTAGACATGAACATTCCATCACACTGCAAGCTCTACTGGACAGCGCTGCTCAGGGCAGGGGGCAGGCAAACCGGCAGGCCACGTCCAGCCAGAGCGTATTTCTGAGTGGCCTGCGAGCTGAAGATGGTTTCTGTGTGTTATTTCATGACACAAGATAATTGTAAGAAATTCAAATGTCAGTGTCCATAAGCAATGTTTTATCAGATCAGATCAGTTGCTCAGTCGTGTCTGACTCTTTGTGACCCCATGAATCGCAGCACACCAGGCCTCCCTGTCCATCACCAACTCCTGGAGTTCACTCAAATTCATGTCCATCGAGTCGGTGATGCCATCCAGCCATCTCATCCTCTGTCGTCCCCTTCTCCTCCTGCCCCCAATCCCTCCCAGCATCAGAGTCTTTTCCAGTGAGTCAACTCTTTGCATAAGGTGGCTGGAGTTTCAGCTTTAGTATCATTCCTTCCAAAGAAATCCCAGGGCTGATCTCCTTCAGAATGGACTGATTGGATCTCCTTGCAGTCCAAGGGACTCTCAAGAGTCTTCTCCAACACCACAGTTCAAAAGCATCAATTCTTTGGTGCTCAGCCTTCTTCACAGTCCAACTCTCACATCCATACATGACCACAGGAATGTTTTATAGGGATGCATAAAACAGAGACCTGCTAATGTCTTGTCTTGGGCTTCTTCCCCATGCCTCTCCCCCACAGTGGCACAGCTCGGTCACTGCCAAAGAGACCATCCCCCCATGGACTGCAAAGGTTCAAATCCTCACTGCCAGCCTTTTAGAGAAAGACTGGCTGATCACTGCTCTTTAATCCACCATGAGCAGAAACTGCTGGGTACCAGCTGTGTCCAACTATTTTCCAGAATGTGGTAATTCGCTTGACTATGTTTGCACTTTTGGGGTGTAACTAATAGAGTGGGATATATATTAAGATATGTCAAGTTTCCCAGCTTTAATTCAGTGGTATAATAACATCTTGGTTTTGTGTTTTTTTTTTGACTTGGAAGTCTGCTGTTCTAAAGAGAAAACGGTGAGGCGTCCTACGTCACTCACAGTGAGTGACAAGGCTTTCCCAACAAGGCCACTGCATAGGGAAGTGAGGTTTAAGACCTCAGATGAAGCCTCTGACCCGGGTGATGCTGCCTACACAGTGCCATGCTGAGTAAGAATTCAAAGACACTCACCAGGGACCTCCCTAGTGGTCTACTGGCTAAGATTCCACACTCACAGTGCAGGGAGCCTGGGTTCCATCCCTGGTCAGAGAACTAGATCTCACATGCTGCAACCAAGATCCCACCTCCCACACCCAAGAGCTGGCACAGTTTAAAAAAATTAGACACTCAGTCAAGCACTGTCCTTGAGATTGCTTCTGACCATGGGACCACAAGGAGAAATGGAACTGTCTGCTAGAAGCTGTAAACTGCCTGCTTCATGCTACCAGGCTGGGAGGAGGGGATAAACTTGGGCATCTCTCAGCCTTGTCAAAGAAGGACATCTCAAAATCAGCTCTCGTGTTCTACTTCCTTTCTGTCCTGTTCCTTCCCACTCAATCCAGACCATGTACTATTGCTCCAGGCTTTCCACGTGGTGCGAGTGGTAAAGAGATGTGGGTTCGATCCCCAGGTTAGGAAGATCCCCTGGAGAAGGAAATGCCAACCCACTCCAGTATTCTTGCCTGGAAAATTCCATGGACAGAGGAGGAACCTGGTGGGCTACAGTCCATGAAGCTGCAAAAAGTGGGACACGACTGAGCAACCACTGCTCCACTAGATAAATCTACAGCTCTGCTCTCATCATGTCTGAAATCCCCCACTGGGTTCCCTGGACAACCGACCCCTCTAGCCCTGCTGGCCTCAGAATGGACAAAACCTCCTGTCTCTCTCCACTCTTCATTCCCCTAAGATCATCTAAAATAGTCAAAAGGAGCTTTAGTAAAGAATTTTTAAAAAGCAAAACAGAAAGATATAACAATGGATGAAGCCAGCAGAGCAGAGCTCTCACTTCTCTCTCTCTCTGGCCACGTCCAGTTCTCATCTGACAGTGCTGAGCCCTCACTTTCCACATCAGTCCTTTTGGCTTCCAGCTTCTTCCAAATCTTAGTTCAAGCTCTTCCCCAGACAAGAGAGGGTGTCTCTGGAGCTGTTCCTGCAGCCTCCCCAGGTCTGGCGCTGTCCTGCCCTCATGCTGCAGCCCCAGTGGAGGTCACCAGCACCGGCTTGGATACTTCAGGTTCTCTCGTGTGACAGAAATCCACTCCAGCCAACTCAGCGACAGGGCCTTCACTGAAGAGCCACCAGGAGCTCATGGAATTGACTGCAGGCCAGAGACAGGGACTTGGAGACGGTTAGAAACCAAGGCGGCTCCAGAGACCAGCGAAGAAGAGCCGCACAGTTCCACAGCAAGAAGGCCTGGATGGAAGGGCCATGCCCACAGCTGGTATCAGCACCTATCCCTCGGCTCGACATTCACATCCCAAGAGAGAGTGTCTGTCGGCCCGGCCTGGGTCATGCCTGTGCTTGGCTGGGGGAACAGGGTAATGGGTTGTAGACCCACCAACCTGGATCCAACCGGAAGGAGACCAGGGGCTGCTGAGGGAAAACTGACATTTTCTGAGCAGCAAGTGTCCACTACAACGTGCCTGCTAATCCACCTCTCCTCCCTGACCCACTTCTCTCTCCCTGGCCTTGGCACCCTTGCCTACCAGCTAGACGTCCAGGCTGACTCTTACTTATGGTGACTTTTGAATTCCTTGCTTACTGGTCCAGGCTAGTTTCTGGAACCAGCCCACGTGTGGCTCTAATCAAAACAGTTTTTCCAGGTACCTCAGATGTACAGTAACGAAAAACATACACCCAAGGGTTATGCCCTAATGGCCCAGGCACAACAACCTGTGATGGACTCTCACATTCCAGTGCACCAGGAACTGTCCGAGAAACTTGCTGAACATGTCCTTTGCCAAGCCCCCTTCCCAGAAATTCAGATTCAGCAGCTCTGGGGCAGAGCCCTGTCATCTGCGTTTCTAACAAGTGCTGCCAGGAGGCTCCAATGCCGACAAGCTGCAATCCACACTTGAGAGACTGGCCTATCAGTGGTTTCCAAACCTCACTGGCTGGTTATAAATTTCTAAGCTGTGCTCTTACAAGTACAGATTCAACTGGGCAAGAGCAGACAGGGGAACCTGACGGATGCGCCCCAGGACTGTCTGGATGCAGTACTAGAAACCATGGGCGAGGTGACATCCTGTCTAACTCAGCCTGGCAACAGAAACCAAGCAGCTCTGGGCTCATTTCCAACCCTCTGCTCCTCCGACACACCAAACGGGCTGACTCTTCACCCACCTCTTTGGGACCCCTGACAGCTCCCACCTCTGTTCCATCCTCCCCACTGCCTGTTACTGCCCAACCATGTACATCCTTCCCATCCTTGGCAGGAGCTCGAGTCTGCCTTTAGAAATCACGTCCTTATCTTTTCATGAACTCCAGTCTACCCAGTGCTGCCTCTCTCACTTGACAATGACCTACAGATGTCCAGGCACCCATGCTTAACTCTCGGACAATGCTGGTCTCACCTTCCCACCTAGAAGACCAGTGTTCTGAGAAATGCTTTTTTGTAATTTCTGGGAGGCCTAGCAAAGCTACCTAATATTTAATGATTATTGATCTCAAACCATTCCTTGTTTACTTAAAACTGCTACTTGACCGATTACTGCCTTGCACTAGGCTGAGTGCACACACAAGATTTCTGACATTCCGATTTTTCACGTATTTTGACATTTTCAGACAAAAATGGCATTTTCATGTGACTTAACCTAACATATCCAACTCATGGCTGCAAACACAGTCCCAGCCCAGCTGCACATGCTGACAAAGCAAAACTGGGCGGAGGTGTGTGGTGGTGACGCCCGTGGGCCACCCTCAGGGCATGTGAGTCACGAGAATTACACAGAATATGGAGAAGAGCAGCACAGATATGAGCCAGTTCTAATTAAATGTCAACAAAAGTACAGCTCCTGTTCTTGTCCTGAAGTTTCTTGTGGACTCCATTCATATCATAATTGTTTAATCTTGTAAAATATCTGTACTCAGATTAGGAAGGCAGGAAAAAGAATGCTTCTATAACCACATATGAAAGGAAAGAGCTTCAAAAAAGGTAGGGGGTGGGGGTGGATGCAGGGCTTCCTAGGTGGCAGGGTGTAAAGAATCCACTGGTCAATGTAGGAGATGCAAAAAGTTCAGGTTGGATCTCTGCATCAGGAAGATCTCTGGAGGAGGAAATGGCAACCCACTTCAGTATTCTTACCTGGGAAATCCCACGGACAGAGGAGCCTGGTGGGCTACAGTCTATGGGACCACAGAGAGTTGGATACGACTATGCATGCACGCAGAGTGTTCAGCTCCCAATACAGGCAACTCACTGGGGTCAAAGGTGTCACCGTAAAAACAGCAACAATGTGGCTGATAAAGTGGCTCCAGCCTGTAACTGCCCCTTAAATACATACAATGCACACCACATGTTTTATCCCCACCTCTACTCGGGCTTTTAGCAGATTAAAGAAAAGGGGCTGAACTGAATGGTGTGGTTTTCATTTTCTAAAATGCTTGACCAATACCAAGACTTTATTTACCTAGTCTTACCCCGGGCCAAACCCTGTGCATTTCACATGATAGTCTGATGAGTGACAAATTACAACACACTTCGGTGACCAGGCTTCCCACATTTCACGGGTGTTTATTTAGGAGTTTAGACAAGTCATCTCCAGTGGCTACCCACACACAGGCCCTATTACGGGATTAAGACTGTGGACCAGAATGTTTACCGTGTCGTAAAGTCAGTGTCGTGAGAGCCGACCTGGTGAAGCTAAGAATCACACTGGGGTCAGGCTGCCTGGTTCAAAGGCTGAGCTGTCATTTGTGGGCTGAGTGATCTCAGGCAAACTCATTCGGTCCTTCTACCAGAATTTATGGATCACTGACTAGTCCCAGGGACTTCTCTGGTGGTCCAGTGATTAAGACTCTGCGCTTCCACTGCAGGAGGCACGGGTTCTATCCCTGGTCAGGGAACTGAGATCCTGCATGCTGTGAAGCATGACCAAAAATTAAAAATTAAACAAATCAAGACAAAAACCCAAACACCAACTAGTCCCGGGGGCTTGTTAAGGGACCGGGGATTAAATGGAGAACCTGGCAGTCATGCTGCTGACAGATGTGCTCTGAGCCTCTGTTTCCTCATCTGGAAAATGGGGGCATGACAGTCTCTACCACTGAGACTGCTGGAAGGAATCAAAGGAACCACGCAGAGCCGGAGAACACCCCACGCTACACAGAAGAGAGCTCAGTCAATGTCAGCAGTGGCTGCTGCCACCACCACCGTGATGCTAAAGTAAACTTAACGTCACCACCAACTGCAACCAAAGCTCAAAATAAGGCTCCAGACCCGTCCTCTGCTTTACCCAAAAAACATTTAAGAAACTCAGTGAGAAAATGGAATACTACTAAGACTACTAGAGGAAGATGGAAGACAGTTCTCATGTAATGTTATATGAAAAAAAATTTTTTTAAAGATTCCTAACAGCAGCAGTGAACACTGAAAATAGCACTTACTACATACCAGGCATTGTTTTAAGCTCTTCCTATTTATAAATAAATGAGCTAATATTTTCCAAACCCTATAAGGTATATGATATTATCTTCATGTTACAAATGATGAGAATGAGGCTCAGAGATGTTAAGTAATTTGCCCAGAGCCACACAGCCAATGAGCCTCAAAGCCAGGATTGAAGCACTAGGCTCCAGGATTTGTGTTCCTTATGTACCTGTCTGCTATAGCCCGGTGGGGGCAGTGCTCTGCGTAGCAGCTGGATGGGAGTTGGATGGGTACCATGGTAACAGAAGAGGGAGGGAGAGAGGAGGTCCCTTCCCAGGACTGTGCAGCTACTCACTTCGGTAGGAAGAGGACTATGCTTCAGGAAGAGTAGATGAGCACCAGTTCCACCCCTGGGTGTATAATCGAGAGCACTGAACATCCACACAGAGACTTGTACACAGATGTTCACAGAATCACTACTCACAGTGGCCACAAAGTACAAACGACTCTGATGCCCATTACCGATGGATGAGTAAACAAAACGTGGTCCATCCATATACCGAAATATTATTTGGCAATAAGAAGGAACGAGGGACATGCCACAACGTGGTGAACCTCCAGATCATCGTGCTAAGTGAAAGGTGCGAGTCACAAGAAGCCGCGTGTTGTTCTTGTGTGAAATATCCAGAATACAGGCAAATCCAAAGACACGCAGTAGACTAGTGGCTGCCAAGGGGAGTGACTGCTAACAGAGGCAAGGGTTTCTTTCTGGGGTGATGAAATGCTGTAGGGCTTCCCTGGTGGCTCAGACGGTAAAGCGTCTGCCTGCAATGCGGGAGACCTGGGTTCGATTCCTGGGTCGGGAAGATCCCCTGGAGAAGGAAATGGCAATCCACTCCAGCACTCTTGCCTGGAAGATCCCATGGATGGAGGAGCCTGATAGGCTACAGTCCATGGGGTCACAAAGAGTCGGACACGACTGAGCGACTTCACTTTCACCATTGTAGAATTAGACAGTGGCTGATGGTAGAACAATCTTATGAAAACACTAAAAACCAGTGAACTGTATACATTATGGTATATGAACTGTATTTTTTTAAAAAAGACTATAAGACCAACTGTGCTCCCCTCTGAAAATCTCCAGAAGGAAAATATTTATTTTTTCTGTCCACTATGGCAAATGCAATCAAGTTACCACTATACTAGGCTCTAGGCTGCTTCTCCATATAGTTGTTTAAAATCTCAATATATAACTTTGGCACATTAATAAAAAATACCTGAGAATCTCTAAAAACATAAAACCTTGTAAGTACTATTTCATTCAAGACTAGATTATATCAAGGATTTTTTTTTTGCAATACTCATTTATATTTTAGCCAGAAACAATTACACAAACACTAACAACTTATATCAGGGGCCACACAGCATGTAATATCTAAAAAGTTAGATAAATCTTACATTTAATAATTTCACAATTAAAATGGTGTTTTTATTTCCCCAGTAGTAAACCCATATATCAAAACCAAAAAATAATAAAGAAAAATGAAACTATCTTCAATTGTGAAGGTAATAAATATTTTTGAAAAGAGAATTTACCATAAGAATCTATTTTGTATCCACCAAAAATAATGTATCTGAACTTAAAACAAAACTCACATTTTATTCAGGATGAAATAAACTATATCCCCTGGAGAAAGGAAAGGCTACCCACTCCAGTATTCTGGCCTGGAGAATCCCATGGACTGTATAGACCATGGGGTCACAAAGAGTCGGACACAACTGAGGGACTTTCATTTTCAAACTATACAAAATTGATTTTCTTCACCAAACTAAAAGCAATATTTTCTGTATTATTCCTACATACACCACAAAACACTTATTTTTGTAGGTTTTCTAGGTGTTGCTTAATACATTAAGTTTTAATAAATTACACAATAAAATTAAATTCAACAAGAAAGAAAGAAGTGACACGTAAAATGACTTCAAGGTTAGTACTCAATGTACATTTCATTTCCTACTTCCCATCCTCTGTAACTTTCTGTGCTGCCTAACACAGCATCACAGTTAAGAGCCATCCTGCCTGACTTGGAATCTGGCCTCTGACACATCTAAGCCGTGTGACCCAGAGCTGGTAAGTTAGCAGCTCTGTGCTTCAGCTTCCTCTCTTTAAAAAGGGGTGACAAGAAGTATACTTACCTCAAAAGGCTGTTGAGAATTAAACACAAATGCATATTTGTACAGTACTTACAGCAGTGCCCAGGACACTGAATGCTTTATAAGGGTTATGAATCATGAGTGATATAACGGGACAGAGATCCACCAACAACAGGACTGGGTACAGCTGAGAATTTGTAAAGAGAGGCCTGGGGGAGTAGATGCCAGAACTCCTGACTGCAATTGCTAATCAAAATCAATTAGATGTCAGGGAGATGCAAGTACCCTCAGGAACATAAGCTAGATGACCCTAGTAAGGTTACTGACAAGACCCCGAAATGTCACACCCGCAAGGAGGAACTGTATATGATAAACAAAGGTGTTGCATGCAAAGTGTGTGTAAATATATCTATGCAAATACTCAAAAATTTAGTGATGCCCAGAGGAAACCATAGGCAATGCTAAAAATGATTTTTAAATCAGGGGAGGGGGGAACAACCAAAAAAAAAAATCACCTTGGCTACCAAACAGAGACTGTGTGTGTCTTCCTAGCACAGAGCACTTCCTCTACCATGCATCTAATTGGATTTCTCTCTAAAAACCAATAAACGAGTAAAACTAATCAAGAAGATCTGTCTCTACCACTGACTCAATAGCACAAGCTGCTTCTCAGGTTACTCCCCTGGAAATGGGATGTGGAACTTGAACAGAAAGAAGAGAAAATCAGTCTTTAAATAGCTCTTCAGAGACATCCTTGCATTCATGTCTCCTATTTACCATAGTAAATTCAATGTATGGAATGATCTATATGAGCTAATTGAATTTTTCTCATTTGTTTTGAGGCAAACAGAACAAACACATTCTGTTCTGGAAAAACATCAGGCAAAAACCACTCTTTAAAAATTAACTTCACAACGTCCCTTTTGACTCTGAGGCAAAGAAAGGGAGAAGCAGCCTGTTCCTCTGCCTATTAAGGACGTGACCCCAGCCTTGACGTAAAGCAAGAACAGTTCTGATCTGCAAAGTGCTGTTGGAAGCCACTGAGACAGCAGATCTTCAGAGCAATCCTCGATCTGTCCCAGTGAACACTGAGCTTACAATCTTATAAAGTAACTCATGCTAAAGATTTACTGAAAGTAACATCTAAGCCAAATGAAATCAGTCTAAAAGACTGCTCAATATTCTCAACTAAGTCTCTTCAGGTAACTGAAACCTAGGTAGTACAAGGAAAATCATGAGCTGTAATCACTTATATCAGGGGCCCCCAACTTCTGGAATCTGAAGCCTGAAGATCTGAGGTGGAGCTGATGTAATAATAAAAGTGTTCTATAAATCTAATGCGCTTGAATCATCCCCAAACCATCCCTTACCTCCTGCTACAGTCCATGGAAAAATTGTCTTCCATGGAACCTGGTCCCTGGTGCAAAAGGCTTAGGGACCACTGCTCCAGATTCTCACTGCTCAGAGACCAGGAGCACCAGGAAACAGGTTAGAAAGGCAAGGTTGCAGGTGCCCCCAGAACCACTGTATCCAAGCCTGCATTTTAAGCACGATCCCGTGCTCTGCACAGACACAAAAGCTTGAGATGCACTGGTCTGGATGCTCTCTTGTTGGTTACATCAAGACAAAGAACACAGTGATGCAATTAAATGTTTTGCCTTTCAAAAAGTACAGGCTTTGCAAGGGCAGTCAGGTACCCCTGTGGTACGTGGGGGCCACACACAACCCTTAGCTATCAAGACATTCTCAGAAAGGCTCAGAAACAACCCAAATGGGACACGTGAAATGCTTCCCAGACTCACGACAGGGAGTAAACAAAGACAGGTTGGTACCTGCAAAGCGCAAAGGAGCATCTTTGTCCAGGGCGATGAGTGGGGGGTCGAGGAGCACGGTGCTGTCGCTCTCCGTAACTAAGCCATGATATGTGGGCTCCAGCCACGGCTTGTGCTTGTTGACTGTGTTTAAAAAGAGAAGGAGGAGAAAGGACATAGGCCAGGTTAGAACTGTTATTTTCAACACCACCGCTTTTGAAAACATACATCCATATCATTAACAATAAAACCCTCATGAGTCTGAAAGGCCACGCTGCTATTTTTTGTGGCCAAGTCTGGTAACAAGATCCAAGTGGGATGAACTCCTAAAGAAATGCAGAAATTATCTGAGGCCAACCCCCGAAGCAACCAAAAATAAGAAATGAACTGCTCTAGACACTGAAAGAAAGAAAAAAGATTGATGGTTACATGGACAGTTTCACAGACTAACTCATACCACCTCTGTTTTCAGCCGATCCTAGAAGAGTTACAAATAAAAATATGTTATCTCTTGGATTAAAAGATACAAACTGAACAACAAGGCCCTACTGTATAGCACACGGAACTGTACTCAAAATCTTGCAATAAACCATGGGTTTGTTGTTCATTTGCTAAGTCATGCAACCCCACAAACTATAGCCCACCAAGCTTCCCTGTCCTTCACTATCTCCTGGAACTTGCTCAAATTCCTGTCCACTGAGTCAGTGATGGAAAAGAATATGAAAAAGAATATACAGATATGATAACGATATAAAGATAAAGATAATGTACATGTGTGTATGAGAGAGAGAGAGAATATATATATAAGACCCCACAGACTGCAGCCCACCAGGATCCTCTGTCCATGGAATTCTTCAGACAAGAATACTGGGATGGGTAGCCATTCCCTCCTCCAAGGGGATCTTCCCGACCTAGGGATTAAACTCGGGTCTCCCAAACTGCATGTGTGCTAAGTCAGGCAGATTCTTTACCATCTGAGCCACCAGGGAAGCCCACATTTAAGAGTATATTCTTAAATATATACATATATTTTTAAAGACAGAATCACTTTGCTGTATATCAGAAACACATTATAAATCAACTATACCTCAAAAAAAAACTTTTTTTTTAAAGAGATACAAACCGTTACATATAAAAATATGTAACAAAGGTAGACTGTATAGCACAGGGAAATACAGCCATTATTCGAAAATAACTTTAAACGGAAAGCAATCTATAAATACACTGAATCACTCTATCTTACACCTGAAACTAACATAATATTGTAAATCAACTATACTTCAATTTTTAAAATGTTATTTCTTTATGATAGTAACAGTATTATTTAAAATTAGCATTACAAAAAGAAATGTAAAACAAATGGGTGAAACAAGATTTATAAATATAAAATTACAAATATAATAAATTAAAAGAAAATGATACGCAAAATTCCTAAAAAATCTGACTGAAAACAGTGATCAGGAAAAACCTGCTTTAAAAAATAATGATAATCTGCTCTGGGATCAGGACAGCCTGGACCCAAACTCCAGAGCCCCTCTATAATGTGCTGTGTGATCTGGAACATGAAACTGATTTCCTGATCTCAATTTCTTTTTTAAAATATTTACTTTTGGTTGCCCTGGGTCTTCATTGCTCCATGTGGACTTTCTCTAGTTACGGCACTTGAACTTACTGCAGTGGCTTCTCTTGTTGCAGAGAACAGGATCTAGGCACAAGGGCTTCAGTACTTGCAGCACAGGGGCTCAGTAATTGTGGCACACGAGTTTAGTTGCCCCGAGGCATGTGGAATCTTCCTAGACCAAGGATCAAACCCATGCCCCCTGCACTGGTAGGTGGATTCTCATCCACTGCACCACCAGGGAAGTCCTCAATTTCCTCTTTTGTGAAGCCTGGACCCCCATCCCCAACAAACCACAGGGCTGGGGTGGACAACTGGAGAAGTGATGTTTTTCCTTCTCAGTTGGGTACTAGCACTGCTCCTTTCCACACAATTGCACTCATCTCACACTCTAGTAAAGTGATGCTCAAAATTCTCCAAGCCAGGCTTCAGCAATATGTGAACCGTGAACTTCCTGATGTTCAAGCTGGTTTTAGAAAAGGCAGAGGAACCAGAGATCAAATTGCCAACATCTGCTGGATCATCAAAAAAGGAAAAGAATTCCAGAAAAACATCTATTTCTGCTTTATTGACTATGTCAAAGCCTTTGACTATGTGCATCACAATAAACTGTGGAAAATTCTGAAAGAGATGGGAATACCAGACCACCTGACCTGCCTCTTGAGAAACCTATATGCAGGTCAGGAAGCAACAGTTAGAACTGGACATGGAACAACAGACTGGTTCCAAACAGGAAAAGGAGTACTTCAAGACTGTATATTGTCACCCTGTTTATTTAACTTATATGCAGAGTACATCATGAGAAATGCTGGACTGGAAGAAACACAAGTTGGAATCAAGATTGCCGGGAGAAATATCAATAACCTCAGATATGCAGATGACACCACCCTTATGGCAGAAAGTGAAGAGGAACTAAAAAGCCTCTTGATGAAAGTGAAAGTGGAGAGTGAAAAAGTTGGCTTAAAGCTCAACATTCAGAAAACAAAGATCATGGCATCTGGTCCCATCACTTCATGGGAAATAGATGGGGAAACAGTGGAAACAGTGTCAGACTTTATTTTGGGGGGGCTCCAAAATCACTGCAGATGGTGACTGCAGCCATGAAATTAAAAGACGCTTACTCCTTGGAAGGAAAGTTATGACCAACCTAGATAGCATATTGAGAAGCAGAGACATTACTTTGCCAACAAAGGTCTGTCTAGTCAAGGCTATGGTTTTTCCTGTGGTCATGTATGGATGTGAGAGTTGGACTGTGAAGAGGGCTGAGCGCCGAAGAATTGATGCTTTTGAACTGTGGTGTTGGAGAAGACTCTTGAGAGTCCCTTGGACTGCAAGGAGATCCAACCAGTCCGTTCTGAAGGAGATCAGCCCTGGGATTTCTTTGGAAGCAATGATGCTAAAGCTGAAACTCCAGTTCTTTGGCCACCTCATGTGAAGAGTTGACTCATTGGAAAAGACCCTGACGCTGGGAGGGATTGGGGGCAGGAGTAGAAGGGGACGCCAGAGGATGAGATGGCTGGATGGCATCACTGACTTGATGGACGTGAGTCTGGGTGAACTCCAGGAGTTGGTGATGGACAGGGAGGCCTGGCGTGCTGCAATTCATGGGGTTGCAAAGAGTCGGACACGACTGAGCGACTGAACTGAACTGAACTGCTCCTTTCGTGTTTAGGGTAAGAACATCTGCTCTGACAGCCTGCTGATCTGAGAAAATGAATTTGTGGTTTCTGTCCATTTCGTTTTTCCCCAGCTGTGGCCCCCAGAGGGTCCGTGCTGAGACTTTCCTCTGGTTGAGGCCACCAAGCCCCTCCCTGGGTTCCTCTCTCCACCAGCCTATTTTGAGCTCCTTTCACAGTTGGAACCTTTCCATTTTCCTATTTTCACCTTCTGAGTATTCACATTATAACCTCAGGATATAGATTAACCATGGAATGACTCATGAAGCTAATGTGATTAAACGGAATGTTGTTGTTGTTCAGCCACTAAGTCATGTCTGACTCTTTGCCACCCCGTGGACTGCAGCCCACCAGGCTTCCCTGTTCTTCACTATCTCAAATTCATGTCCATTGAGTCAGTGATGGGGAAACAATGGAAACAGAGACTTTATTTTTGGGGGGGCTCCAAAATCACTGCAGATGGTGACTGCAGCCACGAAATTAAAAGATGCTTGCTCCTGGAAGAAAAGCTATGACCAACCTAGACAGTATATTAAAAAGCAGAGACATTAATTACTTTGCCAACAAAGGTCCGTCTAGTCAAAGCTATGGTTTTTCCAGTAGTCATGTATGAATGTGAGAGTTGGGACTACAAAGAAAGCTAAGTGTTGAAGAATTTATGCTTTTGAACCATGGTGTTGGAGAAGACTCTTGACAGTCCCTTGGACTGCAAGGATATCAAATCAGTCAATCCTAAAAGAAATTAGTTCTGAATATTCATTGGAAGGACTGATGTTGAAGCTCAAACTCCAATACTCTGGCAACCTCATGCAAAGAGCTGACTCATTGGAAAAGGCCCTGATGCTGGGAAAGATTGAAGGCGGGAAGAGAAGGAGACGACAGAGAATGAGATGGCTGGATAGCATCACTGACCCAATAGAAATGAGTTTGAGCAAGCTCTGGGAGGTAGTGATGGATACTGAAGCCTGGAGTGCTGCAGTATATGGGGTCGCAATGAATCGGACATGACTGAGAGACTAAACTGAACTGAGTCAGTGATACCATCCAACCATCTCATCCTCTGTCATCCCCTTCTCCTCCTGCCTTCAATCTTTCCCAGCATCAGGGTCTTTTCTAATGAGTCGGCTCTTCACATCAAGTGGGCCAAAGTACTGGAGCTTCAGCTTCAGCATCAGTCCTTCCAGTGAATATTCAGGGTTGATTTCCTTTAAGAGTCACTGGTTATAAAACTTTATTTCCATATAGTTGGGGCCTATTTCTTGAATGAACTACCCAGATTCTCTTTGGGCAGTCAACCAGAAGCGACTGAAACTAAATTTAAATGTTTAACTGTCTTTCATGCTGTGTGACCGTGATGTGGTCCTACTTTTCTTTGCTTTAACGATGATGGGACGAGGGGAGACAGTGAGGATCAGAAGCACCTGAGCCCCACCTGCACTAACTCCCATGTGACCTATTGAAGAAGCAGAGTGCTCACATGTGAAATTCCAAAGGCGCAGGCCTGTGTCTGCGAGGGGCAAGATGAGCGACCTGCTCTCTCCTTAATGACGCTTCCACCCGACATTTTATACAGGCTGCACCCAAACCAACAGCAAGTTCCCTGCCTTCACTTTCAAAGCAAACCCAGACCCACAGGGAGTTGACTAAAGGGTATAGAGGGTTTTGGTTTTGCAAGACGAAAAGAGTTCCAGCGGTTGACTGCACAACAGTATGAATGAATGAACCCAATACCACTGACTCCAACACTTAAAAATGGTCAAGACGGGAAATTTTATGCTATGGGTATTTTACCACGTTAAAAAAAAAATTCCACACTCACAAAATAAACCCAGATGTAGCCATTTCTTATCCCCTGTGCTGTCTACTGAGAGCTATTACAAAAGTCCAGTAATGGCCTCCTCCCCATCTCGTGCACTGACTCGTCCCACAGCAGCTGGGGTACTGCTGTGATCATGGGGGTGGCTCAGAGCCTGCACTCTCAGAATCCATCTACACCAAAGATCCTGAGGACCCCGAACAACTCTGCCTTAGGAGGGCCTGTCTATCGGTAACAACAATAATAATCAGTGCTGAAAGTTAAAACCAAAGAAAAGCGTTAGTACTGATATTTGTTATTAATTCATTTTCAAAAACAAAGCCACTGTGAATTAACATAATATGTTAATGAAAATAAATATATATTTTAAAAGAGAGTTTACTAGGAAGACTGGCAATGCTTTACGTTCTGCAAATCCTTTCATGGCCCGGCTTAGCAGAAGACAGCTGGGTTCTCACCTCCACTCCTACAGCCAAGAGGCTGCATTATGATGCATCATGCAGCCTCTAGGAAACTCCAATGTGCATTCATGAAAAAAATGAGGAGAAAACAAGTGATGTCTTAATATAATTAAAACAGCTTTGACCTCTCGGATGCCCTCACAAGGTCTCTCGCCTCAGGCCTCTGTCGAAGCATTCGCTCCTCCAGCGCCAAAGACTCTGAGTGCTGGAAATAAAGAGTCCCCATAACAAAGACCGAAGACCTGGAGTGCCAAAACTAAGACTTGGGGCAGCCAAAAAAAAAAAAAAAACAAAAAACCACACAATAAAAGAGATTCCCCCCTCCAATTAAGACAGAGCCCGCTGCTCTGCCCCCCAGCCCCACTTTCTCTTTCTTTCCTCTGCTACTCCTCCTGACCACGAGCAGTCAGTCTAGGACCTGGGGCAGGCTACTTGGCTTCCCTGGGCCTCAGTTTCCCCATCTTTAAAATGGGGACAGCAACAGCACCCACCTCTGAGGTTCCCATGTGATCTAACCCGTCCCAAGTAAAATGCTCAGGATGGGATCAGGCACTCAGGAAATACCATAAGGGGCTGAGTTGTTGTTAATTCTCCAGTAAACATACACACACAAAACCAGGGATTCCAGGAGGGTGTGACCCTTTTTCTCTACTTATTCCCAGGACTTAGGATCTCATTCCTCAGGAACTATCTAGTAAGTGAGTGAGAATATACCCATGGACGGTACAAATACAGTCAGTACCCTGGTTTATAAATTTTCTCATAGAGAAGAAAGTTTTAGTGTGGAGAACTGAAAAAAAAAAAATGTACTGGGTGTTTTAGATATTGGGAAGATGTCTATTTTTTGTTTCTGGCAGTTGGATGTTCCAGGAAAAGGAGACAAGAATTTTAGAGCCATCAAAATATTGAGGGATCTGCCTGGACAGGTACGTTCTCGTTAGATTACGAAGGGAACTGTTAATAATATGAAAGGAAACCTAGACCACAAAAACCAAAAACACAGTGCCTCTGGAGAACGTCCCCTCCTCTCCTAACAGCTGCTCCTGGAACAAGAGACTTAGTAAAGAAGAGCATTCAGCTGGTTGTGGCACAATCTCCCCTTCTCCTCCAGAAACGTGCCCCAGGGGAAGGGTGGGAGGAAGGGATAGTTAGGGAGTTTGGGATGGACATGTACTCGATATTATATTTTAAATGGATAACCAACAAGGACCTACTGTACAGCACAGGGAACTCTGCTCAACAGTATGTGGCAGCCTGGATGGGAAGGGAGTTTAGGAGGGGAATGGATACATGCATATGTATGGCTGACTGGCTTTGCTGTTCACCTGATACTATCACAACATTGTTAATCAGCTGTACTGCGATATAAAATAAAAGTTAAAGGAAAAAACAAGACATAACCCCCAGGACAGTGGTGAGTTAGGTGGCTTGGTGCTCTGCAAGGGTCCCACAGTTGGCTGCATGCTTTGAGAGGACAGGGCTCCAGAGAGCACAGAAAACAGCCTCACTTTGCAACCAGGTTGAATGCTTCCCCTAACTGCTGAAACTCCTCATCCTCTCCAGGTCTTGTTAAACCGTCCTACAAGATAGGCTAGAACACTGGCTGGAGTTACAGATCTAAGACAGATAAACAGGCCATTTTAAAGAAAGCATTCCAAAAACCTCTGCTGTCTGTCACTAATCTCTCATTTGAAAACACAGAAGGCTAGGCACTTCCCTGGTGGTCCAGTGGCTAAGACTCCATGCTCCCAATGTAGGGGACCTGGGTTCGATCCCTGGTCAGGGAACTAGATCTCACATGCTGCAACTAAAACCCAACTCAACCAAATAAATAAATGCTAAAAGGAAAAAAAAATTCAGAGGCTATTAGTTCAATTCACTATTGATAATGTACTACTAAAAGCAATATTCAATTCCAATTTGTTTTCACATTTAAGATTTTATTAATAAAGTTACAAGCACAGTAAATAAGACTAAAGAACACTATTCCAATATGTGAGTCAGTAAAACTCCTGAGACTTAAACTAAGTGGATTTGCTTGGTAAGAAAGTAAAAAATATCAAGACAAGCAAACTACAGAAAATCTGTGATGAATTTCTGGCTACCCTAAGTGGAAAGGCCTGCAGCTGAAAATGGCTAATGGTTCAAGGGGAATAATAATTGAACAGCTATAGTCCCAGCTCTTTTATTTTCCCCCACTATTCTAATTTTATAGCTCAAATTTCTAAATTGCTACTTAAGCTGGCAGTAGAATGAAGAGATTTGGCCAGGTCCACTGACTGAGCTTTTAAATATTTAATAAATGATATTTTTAATATTTCATCACATTCAAGTGCATTATAAAATATTGATGGAAACAAGTGATTGATGTTTCTGTCATCATCCAAAAAAAGATCACAAATAAAGACATTAGACTACTGGCCATAAGTCCAGGAGTGGGTCACCATATTCAGAGTCTTTACCCAAGTCATTTCATTGCATTCTAGATCATTTAAAAAAGCCAGCTAAAGTTTGAATGCCACGGCATTAACCAAAATCACAGAATAGCAAGGCTAGCGACCAAACCTCTGCATGTGTGCTCAGCTGCTTCAGTCATGCCCCACGCTTTGCAACCCCATGGCCTGTAGCCTGCCAGGCTCCTCTGTCCATGGGATTCTCCAGGCAAGAATACTGGGTTGGGTTCCCATACCCTCCTCCAAGGGATCTTCCCGACCCAGGGATCGAACCTGCATCTCCTGTGGCTCCTGCACTGCAGGCAAGTTCTTTACCACTAAGCTACCTGGGAAACCTGATCAAACCTCTAAGTGTAGGGTGTTTCTGGGGTAGATACCTATCATTTTAGGACATGGCAAGTTTTTATGGTTGTGGTAGATTTTAATCATTAGAAACTGCCACTAATTGAAAAATTAAAATGAAAAGAATACAGCAGTCAACTCCAAGGTTAACCTGAAATATAAAACTTATGTCTCCCTAGCACTGGGTTGGCCAAAAATTCGTTCGGGTTTTCCATACCCAATATATCCCAACTCTCTGGACTAAAAAGAATGGCCCCTTATCCAGGTCACACAAGTTACAGACCCAGGCAAGGTGGTTTCAAAGCCTGCATGCAGTGGCCTTGACATCAACCCAGCACCACAAACAATTGCCTTCTGACTTCTTCGGTTACAAAGGGAAATCTACTGTTTTTCAGAAATCACTGTTTTGAGGTATGACCCTCCTCACTCCAGAACACCTAGCTTGGTCATATAAGGAAGATACTGACATCATAACATATAGTGACAGGTGACTTAGTTTTAAGAGTCTGTAGGCATCTCCCGTAAATCCTAGATGAGGTTACACGTTTTGTTTGCAGATTAAATGTTTAACCTCAATTCATCAAAAAAAATCTGCAATTAATGAACACTGCCACTAGGTGGCAACACGGCTCAGTGGTAAAGAATCCACCTGCCAAGGCAGGAGACTCAGGAGAGGCGGGTTTGATCCTGGGTCAGGACGATCCCCTGGAGTAGAAAATGGCAACCCACTCTAGTATTCTTGCCTGGAAAATTCCACGGACAGAGGAGCCTGGTGGGCTCCAGTTCATTGGGTCGCAAAGAGTTGGACACGATTAAGCGGCTGGGCACAGGACAGGCTTTGATTAAAAAATCCAGCTCTTACCAAGGAATGGGAATGTAATCTGAGTTAGCAGGCCCTTTGTTAAAGATGGGGGCTTCCCTCGCAGTTCAGTTGGTAAATAACTGGGCTGCAAAAAGACCCAAGTTTGTTCCCCGAGTGGAGAAGATCCCCCAGAGAAGGAAATGGCAACTCACTCCAGTATTCTTGCCTGGAGTTGTTAAAGATGATACACACAGATAGGTGTCATAAATGATAAGAGTATAAAATATCCACCTGACTTTTTTTCTCAAAAATATTGAAAATATTAAATATCCTGAAATATTCATAGTCCCCTAATTAAAATATACTGCCTCAGTCATAAACTCTTATTTAAATTAAACCATCCCTGATTCTTCAAAGCAGCTTAACATCAAAGGTCCCCTTGGCTTCCCATCATCACTGACTGGGAGTTAACTCTAAGACATCTTTCTTGAACACCTACTATGCATGCTCACACTGCAAGGAGTTGGGCTCTCAGGAAATCAAGTTACAAGCTTGGGAGCACACAAACATGTCAACATTCTACATTCTAGATGGTGTGGCTCCAGTGAAGGGGTTATGCGTTGTACCAGGAACTTCATCAGTCAGCAGGAGCCAAGATGACCAAGGGGCCACCATCACCAACATGGCAATGCCCCCTGCAAGAGGAAGGACAGGGCTCTGGAGCTGAAACTTCCGCCCAGAAGGGACACAAGCAGCTCCTAACTCATAGCCAGAACCAGCCACACAGCCCCATGAAAGCTCCCGGGGGTAGGGAGGTGCCATTCTACCCTGTGTCTGGTGAGAGAGCTGGGAATACCTGAGGTCAACCCTAGGAAGTTGAGTATTCCCACTTGAAGTACCAGGGGAGACCCTCTTCCCCAGGAACAGCCCTAACAAGAGAACAGGTTTCTCAGGAGTAAGAGTATTTTATCAGAATAAAGATACATATAAAGGTTCCTTTAAGAACTCAAAGCAAAGTTGCTGTATGATCCAGCAACCTCACTCCCTCAGCATGTATCTGACAAAACTATAATTTGAAAAGATACATGCACCCCAATGTCCAATAGAAGCACTAACAGCCAAGACATGGAAGCAACCTAAATGTCCACGGCTATGTAAATGGATAAAGATGTGTTACATATACACAATGGAATATTACTCAGCCATAAAAGGCAAAAAATAATGCCATTTGCAGCAACGTGGATGAACCTAGAGATTATCGTATTAAGTGAAGTAAATCAGACAAAGACAAATATCATATGACATCGCTTATGTGTAGAATCTAAAAGACTTATACAAATGAATGTTATTTATAAAACAGTAACAGACTCACAGACATAGAAAACAAACTCATGGTTGCCAAAGGGGAAAGTGTTAGTCATCCAGTCATGTCCAACTCTTTGCAACCCCATGAACTGTATGTAGCCCATCAGGCTTCTCTGTCCATAGAATTCTCCAGGCAAGAATACTGGAGTGGGTAGCCATTCCCTTCTCCAGGGGATTTTCCCGATCCAGGGATTGAACCCAGGTCTCCTACATTACAGGCACATTCTTAACCATCTGAGCCATCAGGGAAGTCAAAGGGGAAGGGGAGGTTAAATCAGGAGCTTGGGGATTAACAGGTACATACTACTATATATAAAATAAACAATGACGACCTACCATATAGCACAGGGTACTATATTCAATATCTTGTAATAACCTACAATAGAATCTGAAAATATATGTGTGTGTGTAACCGAATCACTTTGTTTTGCACCTAAAACACAAAATCGTAAGTTAACTATACTTCAATTAAAACAGTTTTAAAAACACATGTAAGGTAGAAAGATAGAAAAATATATGGCTCATTCTAGGACTAGCAACACAGTCATGAACATGTGGCTCTGAGTGTGTAAGGAGAGGCTGGGCTGCGATTTAGGGGCAGATTGTTTAATTATTCTGTACCTATTTCTGCATCCTAACAGTGAGCATTCCTCTTCTGCTTCACCCCTGAGTTCTCTCAATTTTTTAAACAGTTGTTTGGTCACTTAGTTGTGTCTGACTCTTTGGCAACCCCATGGACTGTAGCCTGCAAGGCTCCTTTGACCATGGGATTTCCCAGGCAACCAGTAGAGTGGGTTGCCATTTCCTTCTCTAGGGAATCTTCCCAACCCAGGGGTCAAACCTGGGTCTCCTGCATTGCAGGTGGATTCTTTACCACTGAGCCACCAGGGAAGCCCCCTTTAGACAGTGAGAAGCTGGGACTTTGGGATCAGACAGAACTTAGTGAGTTCTGTTTCTTACTCCCTGTGTAACTAGGGGCAGATTGTTGGAACTATTCTGTATCTGGTTCTGCATCCTAAGTAAGGAATGAGATCACCTTTCACAACCTTGTGTTGAGGATTACAAGTGAGGTAAGTGAAGGGTCCACTCTATGCCTGACACATGGATATCCAACAAATACTTGTTGATAAATTAATCGTAAGCAAAGGGTACACTTTAGAAGTAACAGCGAGTACAAAAGGACCAGAGCTTATGAGGCTCAGGAGGTGTTCCCATGACAACCTTCCTGTCACCATCTCCCTGAACACGACCTGCAGTGAAAGGGAATCCCTGCAGCCCACACTCAGGTGTAATTTCATCCCCCTCTACTCAGCAAAAGGAGAGAGAGGAATATTATACAGAGTGAAACTGTTAGATGTGAAACAACAGTGAAAAAACAACTGACTTTTTACCAGAAGAGGAAACTTTTTAATCAACCAAAGTAACAGTGAATGGAATTTATAAACAATAGCTCTCCTTTCCAGCTGAGGTTATTCCTGGTAACAATTCTGGCTAATCCAACATGGGTTTCCTCTGACTTTGTAAAATACGTTTTTAAATTACTCTTTTTAATTTTTTTCTAAAACTGAACATGTTCAAAGAATCACTAGACAAACTGTGTAGGCAGGTCTAAGGGCCTCTTCATCACAATTCCCAAATAAATTTAATGTTAAATAAAGTGTCTGAAAAATCTGTATGTGTTAGATATTATTTAGATGAGGGTTTTCAACCTCAGCACGGCTGTCATTCTGAACAAGATATTTCCAGGTGTGGCTCATCCCGTGCATCGCAGGATGTTCAGCAGCATCCCTGGCCTCCATCCACTAGATGCTGGCAGCATCTCTGCAGCTCTGACAACCCCAAACGTCTCTAGCCTCTGCCAAGACTCCTCTGGGGGCAAATGTCTTCCCCGGCTGCCACAGAGCCACTTAGACCTACCACCTTAAGGAAAGCCAAGGTTTTCCATGTTAAAATCATTTAAGGGGTTCAAAAATAGTCAACTTTACAAACTGTGTGTACGCCATCAATGGTGAAGTTCATCTCTAAACTAAAATCACCTTTCAGTGTAAAATGAATCCTTGAGCAAACAAGCAATTCATCTTTTTTAATGGTACAGTGGAACACTGCTTGTGTTTATTCCCATTTCAAGTTCACCTACTGTGAGCATGCAGCCCTGCATGTGAGGTGGTGTTATCTTGTAAGAGGAGAGGATGGTGACCTGCCTGCGGCGCCTGTCATTCCGTGTGTCGGGGATCGGGATGCGTGTCACGAGGTGAGACCAGAGTAAGCAAGAGTTGAAGGGGAGGAGCATGGATGCCCTTCTCCCAAGTTCAAAACGCTGAGGGGGAAGCAATAGAGACGGAAGCAAGGGAGAGAGATGGTGAGGGAAGACTAACAGCCTCAGGATGAGGGGATAGGAAGGGGCAGGAATGCAACTGGGGAAACCAGTTAAAGACGCTGGCAGCAGGAACAAGACGAGAAACAATAAGGGGCTGACCCAAGACTGGTTTGGCATCTGAGCTTCCACAGCACATGGTAGATGGGACAGCTGTTCCCCTCCTGGACTGAGAGTTAAGGAGGGACGACGGCTGGGGAGAATACAGGGAAAGGGGAATAGAAAGAATCTCTCTGATTCTCTTCCTTCTTTCCATTGTCCATCCATCCATCAACTCATCTGTCCATCTCTCCAGTCCATCCATCATCAACCTATCCACTGTCCAACATCCATCCACACTCCATCCATTCACACTCCATCCATCCACAGTCCATCTATCCATCACCCATCATCAATCCATCATCCATTTCCACTGCCCATCCACTCCTCATTCATCCACCCATACATGCATACATCGTCCACCCATCCATGGGCCATCCATTCATCTATCTTTACTGAGCCACAGGTAGTCTTCTAAGTGCTGCGGAAACAGTGGTGAAGAGAACACCTCCTGCCCCTGAAGAGCTTGTGTTATGGTTGATTAAAATATTTTAAGCACATTCTGCAAAGGAATTCTTAGGGAACAAAATCACACTTTCTACTATTCCAACTTTTCCAAGCAAGGGGCCCTTCTAATTATCCCTTCAAATTTCAAACAAGGTTTTCAATTGTTATAAAATATGCATTTACCATCTCAACCAGTTTTAACTGTACCACCCAATGGCATTAAGTACATTCAAATCCAGGACACTTTTCAGCCTGCACAATTGAAATTCTGTCCCCATTAAACAGATTCTCCATTCCTTCATGCCAGCCCCCAGCAACTATCAGTTTACCTTCTGCCTCTTATGACTACTCTAGGCACCTCAGAAAAGCAGATACCTGTACTTTTATGATTGATTTGCTTTCATTAACATAATGTCCTCAAGGTTCACTGATGTTACAGCATGTGTCAGAACTCCCTCCCTTTGCAAGACTGAATAGTATTCCACTGTATATACTGCCTATGTGCTCAGACGCTAAGTCACGTCCGACTCTTTGTAACCCCATAAGACTGAAACCAGCCAGACTCCTCTGTCCATGGGATTCTCCAGGCAAGAATACTGGAGTGGGCTGCCATTTCTTCCTCCAGGGGATCTTCCCAACTCAGGGATCAAACCCACGTCTCTTGCGTTTCTTGCAATGGCAGGCAATTCTTTACTCCTGAGACACCTGGGAAGCCCATGTGTATACTGCTGTTTATCCATTCTTCCATCAACGGACACTTGGGTTGCTGCTATCTTTCAGCTACTATGAAGAGTGCTGTCATGAACATGTACACATACCTTCTCAAGACCCCGCTTTCAATTCTTTAGGCTACATACTGTGAAGTGGGTCATAGAGTAATTCTACTTTTAATTTTCTGAGGAAGTGACATACTGTTTTCCATAGCAGCTGCACCATTTTATGTCCCCACCAACAGCGCACAGGCTTCCAATTTCGCCACATCTTCACCGACACTTGCTATTTTCTGGTTTTTGACAGTAGCCATTGCGATGCGTGAGACCAAACAAGTTCTCCATCAGGTGATTTAATCTTTTTATATAAGATATAAAAGACAGACTAGAATAATGAGTCCCATGGTCCCAAGATTCAACCACTACAATTACCAACACAGTGCCAGTCTTGTTTGATTTATACATTCCCATTCCTACCACAAATTTCAAATATTCTGAAATGAATCCCAGACATTATATTAAATCCACCCTTCAATACTTCAACATATATCTCTAAAAGATAATGACTCTTTTGGAAACTAACCATAATGGCACTATCATCTAAAAATTCACAGTAATTAATGTCAAATATCCAGTCAGGATTCAAACTTATCTGTTTTGGTGTATCAAATAATTTGGCTTGGTACATCTCTCTGTGATGTGTCATTGTGAACAGTACTTTGATCACCCTTAAACAATAATGCTTCAATGGTTTCCACAACATCCCAATTTTTGTTTCACCATCGAGCATGTTTATTAAGTATGCTTTTTGTAGATGTTCTTTATCAGTTGAGAGAGCTCCTCTCTATTCCTAACTTGCTGGATTTTCTATCGTGAATGGGTGTGGGATTCTGTCAAATGCTATTGCTGCATTAACTGATACGACCATGTGATTTTATGAATTTTCTTTAACCTGCTAATATGATGGTTACTGATTTTTTAAATGATGAAACAGCCTTGTGCATGTAGAATAAATCCCATTTGGTCATTGTGCAAAATTCTTTTCGTATATCACTGGATTTGATTTGCTGCTGTTGTATTGAGGACTTTTATTTTGTATTTGTTGGTATTTATTTAGGGCTTCCCCGGTGGCTCAGATGGTAAAGAATCCATCTGCAATGTGGGAAACCAGGGTTCGATCCCTGGGTTGGGAAGATCCCCTGGAGGAGGGCATGGCAATCCACTCCAGTATTCTTGCCTGGAGAATACCCATGGACAGAGGAGCCTGGTGGGCTACAGTCCATAGGGTCGCAAAGAGTTGGACACGACTGAGCAACTAAGCACACAGCACACACACTGAGATTGTCAAATATGAAAACACACGACACACGGCAGGAGGTTTTAGGGGCCTCAAATGCCCATTGACACCAGTCCAGGTAAGAATCACTATTCCCAAACACAGTGAAATCTCTATTAGCTGGCCCTCAGAAACCTGGCATCTTCCCCTTGCACCTCAGTTAACTGGAAATCAAACTGTAAAATTACGTTTCTTATGTGCATGTGGTTCTCAAATTGTACTTGTATTTCATGGTCTTCCACAGCAACACCTTACCAGTTCATGGAGACTTCCTCATTGACCCTGGGAGAGAGCCAGGGAAGAAATAACAAATTAGGAAAGATACTGTTGCTGCATTTTTAAAGTATGTAAAGGTTAATGACACAGAAAGGCTGAAGGCAACAAAGAAGTTAATTTGAAGCTGAAAAGATAGTCTGCTTTGAATAATGGTGAGGAGTCCAACTGATAAAGATAGAAGCCTTACACATTTATTGAGAATAACTTTAAAAATAACTTCCAAGAGGACTGCTTCCATCTTGTCCCCCTAATTAATTTTATAGAAGGGCATCTTTGTTACACTAGTCAAGAGGTTACTTAAGTAAACATTCTTTTTTTTTTTTTTTAAGTAAACATTCTTAACTTCACTGTTAGCAGAAAGAGGCAAAGGAAACTGAGTGGGTGGGTGGGCAGATGGATCCACAAGCAATAGAATAAGGATTTCCTTCTTCAAATAAGTTCCAGGTCTGCTCTACAGATGAGTCTGTGACAATCTACTTGTACCATCCACAGCACAGTATAATTACTGATCCAAAGTCATCCAGGGAGTTATTTAGCATATTTAATTCACTACTATCAGGAAAACGTGGACATTTTAAAGTAGCCTCTAATAAAAATTTTTTTTAACATTTAAGAAGGCTACTGAGGGACTTTCCTGGTAGTCCAGCGGCTAAGACTCCGCACTCCCAATGCAGGGGGCCCAGGTTTGATCACTGGTCAGGGAACTAGATCCCACAGGCTGCCACTAACAGTTTGCATGCTACAACTATCGATCCCAGTGCAGAAAAATAAATAAATATTTTTTTAAAAAACAAACAAAAACCCTTTAAAATTTTTTTAAATTTTTTAAATAAAGAGGCTACCTACCCTTCAGTTATCCATCATCTCATTTTTTTAACACTCAAATTTCCACAGTACGTTGTATTTAACTCTCCAAAGTAATAATTAGCAAGTCTAACTGTAATGCCTGTGTTCCACGGTTAGTCTCCTGAGCTCCGTGGATGCTCTCTCCCGTGGTAACTGAGACCCTCTTGTGAATGTCACAAATGTGATGCGGCAACCACTCCAGTGTGGGAGCCTCATGTCCAGCTGCAACATGGCTTCCAACAGCAAAAGCCCTTGCCCAACTCCTCCGGAAGTTCTAGGTGATAGGCAAGGAGCACGGGGCAGACAGTCTTTAAACTTCTGGGAAGCAGGGGCGAGGTCTCCTTCAGGGTTTGCACTGGGAAGCGACAAGGCAGAAGTGCTCCAGGCTCACAGGATTCCTCTAGAGACCTGGTCATGAAAACTCCACAACCACCTGGCCCCTGTGCTGGGAGCCCTCCCCTCAGCTATAGCCTCCCTGGGAACGGAGGAGGCACCTGGCCCCAGTCCCACAAGACCCCACAGTGATGCACGAGGGTGGTCTGCAGGCTGACATCCCCAGGAAGCCTAGGGATCTTCTCTGACCAACACGGTGGGCACTCAGGTTAGGCTGAGGGGGCCCTATGAGCTTTCCTTGTGCTCTGTTTTCTCTGGTAGTGGCTGTCTGTGCATGAATACTGAGATATCTCAGAACGCAGCCTTGGGAGGCAAAGAAGAGGTAGGAAACTGGAGGAGCTTATTAAAATTAGCATCCTACCAGAAGAGGGGAGCCCAAACCACAGAGGGCAAAGAATACACTGAATTCACATACTACAGCAGTGCTCTGTAACTGGGGTGTGGGGCAGAACCTTCTAGACCTGGTCTCCTGGGCCATGCCCTGGAGTCTGAGCCAGTCAGGCTGACCAGGAACCAGGCAGGTTGGAACCAGACATTCGCCCAGAAGTTCTGCTGTGCTCCCCAACAATGAATAGACATATCAGGCGAAGTTCATGAAGAGGCACTGGCAGAGTTCTCTTTAAGGGAAACTGGGCAATTCTCACTTGTGTTCTCTTAAATGCTTTCTTGCTCTCTGTTACACACCAACCCCCACCCCTCCCCGCCCAACCCTCACCACTATCCCCAGAAAGCCATTTTGTGAGACACCTGTCTTCAGCTTCATTCTTCTGGGATACTTATAACTGGTACCAACTACAGCCCCTGCTTTTGTTTCAGCACAAGAGCCCTCTTTAAGCAAAAGCATTTCATGCTTGACTCTATTCCCTGAAATGAGATGTACGGCAAGGCCATGCATTGATTTTCAGGTCACCCCACCGCCTTTCTGTACATGCAGTGCTGCATACTCATCTGCCTCACCCCATCCCCACCCCATCAGAGTGTTTCCAGATTTTCGTCTTCATTTGTACCAAATCCACACTTACCTACTCTAACTTTCCACCTTTCAGAACCCTTCTAGGACTAGTCTGACAAACTAATTTGAGCTGGGTGCAAATGAAGGATAATGACCAGATACCCACAACTGCATTTTGCAACATATTTCAATGATTTAATGTAAATGTAGGAATGAAGGTAAGAAACGCAGGCACCCTGCCAGGTGGTTGAAGAAAATATTTTTGGAACAGAGCCCTTGAAAGCCTCTCAGTTCATATCTTACGTGCATGGAAATTATTCAGAGTACATGTATTTTTATGCAGTTTTGTACAGAATTAGACAGATAGAATGACAGGAATAAATCTACTGCCAAACCACTCTTGGAGCGTTTCAAGTCATTGATATGTACATATCCATTTCTCAATTTACTCTTACAATGCAAGTCAATCAGGAATCTAGTTATGCAAAAAAGCACCTGCCATGAATTCCTTAAATTTCCTATTCTGCAATGTTATCAGGAAATACAGGCTGGGTTTGCCCTTTTCTTTCTTTTTTATCATCATCACACTTGTCTTGAATTAAAACAGGGCAGGGCGCTGTCCTGAATCATAACATAATAGTCCAGTGGTAGTTTCCAAGTTCTGCATGCTTTTTTAGTCTCCTGACCTTCATATACAATGGAAAACTTTATCATATATAGTTCAGAAAAGGCCACAGAATGTTCAAGACTTTGTGACATTCACTATCAATGCAATGTTCTTAACAGCTGTTACACAAAGTTCTGTTGTAACTTGACTGGAATTGTCTAATAAACCTGAGATACCTGATTGGGGAGGATAAATGTTTTTACATAAAAGTTTTACATTATTTAAAATATAGGGACTTCCCTGGCAGTCCAATGGTTAAGACTCAAGGCTTCCACTGCAGAGGGCACAAGTTCAATCCCTGGTCAAAAAACGAAGATCCCACATACCATGCAACATGGCCGGAAAAATAAAATAAACGTAAAGGTTTTGTGATCAACACAAAATATGAAACAGCTCAATCTTATTTTGCCACTGAGTCTCTCAAGAAGCACATTTATGTTAACAAAAGCAGACTCAACATAGTGATGAGAGAAAGTCCAAGACTGGGGAAGACATGAAGGAACAAACAAGGACGTAGTTTCCCCTAAGTTATTCTAGGTGTTTCAAACCCCAAGGCGTTGAAAACAGACTTGCAGAGAAAATAAGAGGTTGTGGACATATGCTATAGCCAATCTTTAAGGAATCTGTGAAGAATATGGTATCTGGTTCAAGACCTGGAAGAAAATGAACATTTTTAGCTATATTTCAGTAAGTCTGCACTGACCCTGGGCAAAATTCTAGATTGGTTTCTGTGCCTTTAGAGAAGAAAAGAAAATCACAAATAGCTGGTAACATTATTCACAAGAAGAGGTATTAAATAAACATTTTCTCTTTTGAGAGTTATTAGGAAAGTCACCAGAAAGCTAGAAAAATAACATCAGTTTCAAGTTATGAAGTGCCTTGATAAAAATTTTACTCAACTACGAGGCATTTGAATCTCTAAAAATAGTATATTAAACCTTGAAAAGCATTTAACGAGACCATTCCTCATTTCCTCATGACTGAGAACAAGATGGCAAGGTGGAAAACTGGATAGAAATAAAAGTGGGTGGACTTATAGTGACCATCCCAAAAGGTCACTGAAGAAATGCACCCCAGAAACCTGGACCAGACTCTGGTAACCCTTCGAAGGCTCATTCTCAGTTAGTGCTCTTTATCCTCCGTATCAAAGCGGAGAATCACACGAAGCTAGAATGGACACTTAGAAACGTGGAGTCAGGATTCAAAATTACCTGACAGTGTGGAGAGGCAGATCACGTGCAGCAAGAAGAAATACAATGGAGACGAACGTGAACACCAGCACCAGTGCACAGCATCTGGTCACAGTTCAGGACCAATGTGGAGGTTCCTGGGACTGGGGTTAATAAAGTAGGTATGAAGGGACAGCCAAGAAGCTTAGACAAGGGGTAGTGGCCACATGCCACTCCAACTCCACTCCTGTTGTGTGGAACTCTATTAAACCTTCTGCCCCATCTAAAAGGTGGTGTCGACACCAGGGAGCACCCAAAGAGAAAGTAACCAGGCAGGCTGGCAGAAACAAGCTGGTACATAAAAAGCCGGTATAGGGAGGGAAGGAAAGAAGAAGGGATGGTAACTTCCTTTGTGGGTGGGGATGCAGAATGGTTCAGCCACTGGTTTGGCAGTTCCTCAATAAATTACACATAGGATTACTGTATGACCTAATAATCCCACTCCTAGGTATATACTCCAAAGAATTTAAAACTCAAATACAAACTCAAACAATTACCCATATGTGAATATTCATAGCAGCACTATTCATGACAGCTGACAGCTGCAAACAACCCAAAATGTCCATCAACAGATGAATGGATAAATAAACTGTGCTATATACACATGGGGGAATATTACTTGGCCAAAAAAAGGAACGAAGTACTGATATATGCTGCAATGGGAACAAATGTCAAAAACATTAAGAAGTCATACATAAAAGGTCTCATACTGTATGACTCCACTTACATGAAATATTCAGAATAATTAAATCCACAGAAAGCACAGAAGCGGTTGCTAGGGCCTTGGGGGAGAGGGGGAGGGAGTCACTGCTTAAAGGGTATGCGGTTTCCTTTTGGGTAGTGAAATGTTTTGGAACTACGCAGAGGCGGTGGCTGAACATCACTGTGAATATTCTAAATGCCACTGAACTACACACTTTAAAACATTATGTTGAGTGACTTCCTTGGCAGTCCAGTGGCTAAGACTCTGAGCTCCTAATGCAGGGGGCTTGGGTTCAATCCCTGGACAAGGAACTATTAATAGATCCCATAAGCTGCAACTAAGACCTGGCACAGCCAAATAAGTAATTTTTTAAATTAAAAAAAAAAATTTAATTTTATAAAAACTATAGAGAAGTAAAAGGATGAGTGGTTGGTTGCTAGGAGTTCAGGGAGCAGGAGGAATGAACAGATGAGCACACAGATGGAGGACAATGAAAGTACTCTGTACGATACCACAGTGGTAGAGACCTGTCACTATACATTTGTCAAAACCATGGAACACACATGTGTGAACCTGAAACTCTGGACCTGGTGAGGACATATCAAAGTTCTTCAACTGAATAGCAATATTGGGGGAAAGTGTGCATGTGTGGGGTGGGGGCATATGGAAATTCTCTATACTTTGCATTCAATTTTGCTGTGAACTTAAAACTGATCTAAACAACAAGTTTATTAATTTGTTATTTTTTGAATGCAATGGATTCTCGAAGCATCTTAACATTTATTTGATTCTACCCTTCTAAGTAGATCCATGTTTCCTAAATGTATACACCACAAGGGTCCCTGTAAACTATAGGGGAGATGCAGGATATTTTAAATTTGAGGGAAATGTGACACTTTAAGTCTGTCAGGTAGAGACAAGCTGCTGCTGTGCTGTGCTTAGTTGCTCGGTTGTGTCCAGCTCTCTGCAATCCCATGGACTGCAGTCCGCCAGGCTCCTCTGTCCATGGGATTCTCTAGGCAAGAATACTGGAGTGGGTTGCCATGCCCTCCTCCATGGGATCTTCCCAACCCAGAGATCAAACCTAGGTCTCCCGCATTGCGGGTAGATTATTTTACCGTCTGAGCCACCAGGGAAGCCCAGACCAGCTGCTAGTTTGGGGTAGTTCATAGCTCAACAGCAGACTGCACTGCATTCCTTTTGATGGTGTCATAGCTTTGCAAGGCTGAGTTTTCAGCAGTTGCTGTGATCCAAAGAAGTGTCCTGGGAAAATTAATATGGAACAGAGAAGAGGGCGTCAGTGTCCGATCACACTCCAGCTTTGAGAAGCTGTGCCCTGCTCGACAGGAGCACACAGTCCATTAGTAAGTTCCTGGAATTATTTTAAGATGAATTAAAAGTATTATTATTTTTTTCTTTCAATTTCTCTGTATTTTTTTCAAACTGCTACTATGCTGTTAGGATATAAATGTTAGATGCTGGGATGTAAATATTAAGCTGGTTGGACCTAAGCTAATTAAAAAGAATTGTTGGGCATTTCTTTTGGCTCTGTGAAAAGATTACTGAGGCACCAAGGTCCTGTGGGCAGAGATGGGCTGGAGGGGCTCTGGAGCAGACAATGAACACAGATACACTCAGGACATGTGTTAAGGCTAACAACCCTGTAAGGTAGATACTATTACTCCCTTTCACAGAGGGAAAAAATGAGGCACAGAGAGGTTATGGAAGCTGTTGGTGAACACCCAGAAAGCGAGCAGCAGAGCTGGGATGTGAACCCAGGAATCTGGCTACAGAGTCCATGTTCTTCTCCATTCCATGGCACTTACAGAGGGCCAGCACTTCTGTGGAGAGGAAGAGGCAGAGCTGAGATCAAGGTTGTTGTTCAGCCGCTAGTGAAAGAAAGTGAAAGTCGCTCAGTCGTGTCTGACTCTTTCTACTGCAAATTCTCTAGGAATTCTCTAGGCCAGCAGAATATTGGAGTGGGTAATTGTTCCCTTCTCCAGGGGATCTTCCCAACCCAGGGATTGAACCCAGGTCTCCCGCATGGCAGGCGGATTCTTTACCAGCTGAGCCACCAGGAAAGCCCAAGAATACTGCAGTGGGTAGCCTATTCCTTCTCCAGTGGATCTTCCCAACCCAGGAATCGAACCTGGGTTTCCTGCATTGCAGGCAGATTCTTTACCAGCTGAGCTACCAGGGAAGCCCCAGTAGCTAAGTTGTGTCCAATTTAGTTGCTAAGTCGTGTCCAACTCTTTTTCGACCGTTTGGACTGTAGCTTGCCAGGTTCCTCTGTCCATGGGATCTCCCAGGCAAGAATATTGGAGTGGATTGCCATTTCCTTTTCCAGGGGATCTTCCTAACTCAGGGATCGAACCCATGTCTCCTGCATTGTCAGGTGGGTTCTTCACCACTGAGCCACCAGGGAAGCCCTAAGACCAAGGACTTTCTGACAGTGAAAACTGCCCTCCAAAATGGAAGACGCTCTCTGATTAGATGACTTCCAGTGTGGACTGGCCAACTAGCACCAGTGCTCAGAGAGCATTACATCCAAAGTTTCACAACACCATTTCTAAAGCTCTTGTCAACTCCAAAACTGATTTGAGCACAGTGTGAAGACTTCTGAGATACTCGCATAAAAACAAGCGCTACAGAATTTAAGAGTACAAATTTATGTCAATACAATGTACCTTCCTTCAGAATTTTTAATACTCCAATTTCATCATCTTTCCTGACTCAACTGCACGTGAAAAGTTCGTAACAAGTCACCCAGATGTATGCTTCCTGAATATTATTTATTACAGAAAGGAACGGGGTTAAAGATACTCTCAACTGGTCTCCACTATGTTTCCTACTTTTCACATTCTGAGCTATAAAAAGATTATACTGACAACAATAACAACGTCACTTGTTTCCTCTATGGGAAAATGGGCTGACTGAACTAAAATGATTTCTAAAACCACTTCCTTTCTAGAATTCTAGCCATACTAATTCAGAAAGTAATCTTTTAGATAGATAAGGAGTTTTTTTTTTAATTTAGTGGTTTAAAAATACAAATACTTAATGTTCCAATGCAATGATATCCAGGTAACCAGTTATTTAAGTGGGAAGACAAATTGTGAGATTTCAAAAGTAAAGGACTTTATCATAAACGCGGAGAAAGGATTAGATGACCTCTCAAGGGGAAATCAAATTTATGGAATGTAGACTAGCTGAGAACTAGCTCACTGGCCATCTGTGGGAAATGCCAAAACAAACAAACAAACAGTCATTCCCCACCTAGACAAACAGAACACGTACACACCAATGCACAACTTACTTCAGATTCTGAGAACACCCCAAAAGATTTTTCAGGAAAGTAAAGCAAGCAGACTTCTCTTATTGTGGAAGTTACAAAAACATTTTTACAATGGTATCAGTCATTTTAAAGTCTCAAAAGGCCCATATTGTAAGGAAAAACAAAGACATTAACCTTTCAGTTTAAGTATTGAACTTTTTTTTTTAAAAGACAAGTTTTCCCCAGATTTCATCTAGAAAACATTGAGTAATTATACACTACCAAAGAAAAATCCTAATAAACCTGATTTTTAACATGTACTCATACTTTATCACCCATTCTTGCCTTCTCCCTCATTAAAAACATGTCCCATAGTGAACATAGAAAACCAAAGGAATAATCCATAAACATGCAAGAGCTGGACTGATAAAACGGAGGGCACTGACTGCCCACTTCTAAGGGTCCCTCTGGCAGCAGAACGTGCTGCAACAATAGGCAAAGCCAGTCTATAATGAGGGCCATTAAGTCCCGTCTTCCCCAGTCAAGAAAGCAAGTGACAATGTAAATAAGAGGAAGACATGATTATAGGATGGAGAAGGAAATGACAACCCACTCCAGTTGCCTGGGAAATCCCACAGACAGAGGAGCCTGGCGGCCTACAGTCCATGGGGTTCCCGAAGAGTCAGACATGACTTAGCAACTAAACAACAACAAATAATTACAGGAATAAGTGAATTAACCCTAATTTCTCTCCTTTTTTAAGTAAATCACTTGCAAGCTTTGCTTTGCTGCTTCAACTACTACTTAGAAGCAGAGTTCTGGTGACTCAGTCCCCAGCTGCATTTCAACATCAACCACTGCCCCAGGGCACCAATTGTTAGAACTTGGTGGGAAGACTCCTGTGGGGAAAGTAAAGCAAGCAGACTTCTCTTATTGTGGAAGTTACAAAAACATTTTTACATGTGGGGGGAGGGGGTCCCCAAGACCCTCTAAGGGTCTCCTCACAAAGTCTCCCTTTTGCAGCTATACGTCTCGTGAGGCCGAATTTTCTTCACCTACTTCAACCAAACAACAGATAGCAACAAGTTGAATGCAGAATCCTCCTGCCTTCTCTTAAACCCACGGAAAGGGATTAACAAAAATATAAAGCAATGCCAGTCTTCCTAGTAAACTGCTTTTTGTTTTGAAATACGGAGGGTTTTTGTTTTTGTCTTTTGTTTTTAATTTGGGCATATGCAGCATATGGGGATTTCATTATTTCCCCAACGAGGGATCAACCCCATGGCCCCTGCAGTGGCAGCAGAGTCCTAACCACTGGACTATCAGGGAATATGCAGGTATTTTTTTATCAAAAATATGTTGTTACCATCTAATGGGCTGTTACTGCTATTTTAAACAAATTAACAATTAAACATTTTAATATTAATAGGTTCTCAGTTTAATTTCTGATAGAGTGAATATTGAGAGATAAAACCCACATAAACACAAGTTCTTGGAGGTCCTCAATACTTTTTGAGAGCATGGGGCTCCTGAGCCCAGTCTGGAAATCCTAAAGGACTAGTTAAGTAGATCCTACCACAGCCCGCTAATGGACTATTACAGCCACCATACCTGAGACAAATGTTTAATGAATGACACTGAAAAAGTTATAAAATACGCTGTATAAAATCAACTCATTTCTTTACAATTTTGACTTACGTAGATAATTTTCTATAAGAGAAATAAAAAAATCTAGAGATAGACACAGAAGTGTTAAGACTAAGGATCTCACAAAGGTAGTATTTAAGGTCATTTTACATTTTTCCTTTTTGTACTAAATTGTATTATGGGGGGGGGGGGGCAGAATTTGGAGCAGCATTTCCCAGAGTGTGTACCATGCAACACCAGTGCCGCAACAGGCTCCAGAAGAGTTCGTGTTCTACTTAGTTGGATAAATGTTGATTATACCCGGGCTCAGTAATTCCGCAACACACATGATGGTACTAAAAGTTCCAAGAAGTCATACAGTAATGAAACATGTTTAACTGCATGTCCCAAACTCAGGTGACCAACAAACCCTTTGGCTTCCCTGGTGGCTCAGAAGGTAAATCTGCCTGCAATGTGGGAGATCCAGATTTGATCCCTGGGTCGGGAAGATCCCCTGGAGAAGGAAATGGCAACCCGCTCTAGTATTCTTGCCTGGAGAATTCCATGGACAGAAGAGCCTGGCTGGCTAGTTCATGGGGTCAAAAAGAGTCGGTCACGACTGAGCGACTAACACTCACTCACTTAACACCTATCCATATACCATCCTTAGGGAAATGCTGCCTCAGAGATCAACTTATCCTATATAACAATTCAAGGAGGAAGCCCATCCTTTAGCATTTACTGTCAGAAGTCACCATTATTCAGAAGGGATGACCTCCAGAAATGACACCTAAAAACTCCAATTGAGAATTTGGGGAGTTATGTCAAGCATATTTTTTTTTACATTTGCTTTAGTAAAATAATTTTATGAAGCCATAAATTTAATTCATATATATTCAGGAACCTGGAAAATTCAAGAAAAGTTTTCAATAGCACTTCCCCCCCCCCTTTTTTTTTTGGACCTTGCCACAGCATGTGGGATCTTAGTTCCCTGACCAGGGATGGAATCCACACACCATGCCTCGGAAGTGTGGCGTCTTTACCACTGAACCACCAGGGAAGTCCTTTAAATAGCAATTCTTAAGTAAAATTTTCCTTGATGAAAACATTCAGTACATTGGAGCAAATGACACACACCAATAAGTACTCTCCTGAGAGAATGACCTGCACAAACAGGCATTCCCCACGTGGCTGACATGCCACCCGAGGGTCCTGCACCCCAGCCACCCAGGCAGGGCTGCCACCTGGTCCCGGGGGTCTGCTGGCAGCCTGCCTCTCCTCCCTTCTGTTGCCTCTTTTCCTTTTCAGGACACGGTGAACAGGCCACACTCCCTCCTTTTCCTCTCACTCGGATCCTCAGGCTCCTCTGTCCTTCTCGACCTTTCTCTTCCTTCTGGGCTCTTCCATCCAGGCCTGAGCCAACATGTCTCACATTCTCTGAAGCTATCTACAACTTTAAGACCTGTGTACCACAAAACATGAACTAGCACTTCACTGTTAATTAATGATTAATATTGTAATATATAACATATTATAATGGTGAATGTGTGTGATGTGTGTTACTGCCAATTTGCTTGATTTTCACTCGTTCTGGATTAAACCAGTTTCTGACCATCACTTTTGGAGTTTTAAGGAGTTTGTAACAATGTATCCATGGAAAAACATAATCCAAATTCCAATTTATATTCCTAATAAAGCAATCACCGACTCGATGGACATGAGTTTGAGTAAACTCCAGGAGGTGGTGATGGACAGGGAGGCCTGGCATGCTGTGATTTGTGGGGTCGCAAAGAGTCGGACACGACTGAGCGACTAAACTGAACTGAATAAAGCAATATGAATTGCTTTTTCAGGTTATCTGGGAATCAGAAATGGATCCCAGGAAACAATACATCAAGACAAAGCTGGGTGAAGGCAGCCGAAAAACAGGCACTGGAAGACAGCATGGAGCTGGGGGTGGGGGTAGGCAGACAAGGAGCCTCACCTGGGCTGAGTTCAGCCGACCCAGGCAATCCACATTTGGAGAAGTAAAACGTGCCTGAGAGTTTGGGCAGACAAGACCTAAATCTGACGGGTTAGACACGGGTTAACTTTTGTTGGCCACCAATGGGAGATTTCCTCCGATGTCAGGGTTCCACCACTGCCCACCGCACTGGCCTGCCTCTGTTACCCTGTCTGTTACCTGGGTTTCCAAAGATGAGCAAGTACAGTCACGACTGCTCTGCTCCAAGGCAAAGCTTTGGCCCCAAATACCTGTCGGCTCTCCTGCACCCAAGTTGAGTTTTCAGACAAAACAGAAACGTCAGGAAACATTTAGCCTTCTCCCTTCAGGCTTAAACAACCAAAACCTGGCCTGAGTGGCCTGTGTTTGCTTTCTCATTGGCCCTGGCTTCACTCTGTTCATCAGCACTGAAAACCACGTAAGCAAACACCATTTTAATAGAAAAGAAAAAAATGCAAGGAAGACATACTTGCCTTATGCACTGCTTTTTTGAAGTAGTAATAAACACAGCAAACCTTTCAATACTCAGAAAGGACTAACTCTAGAAAAAATGGGGTTAATAAACTCTATCAAATGAATAAATAAATATATATTAATTACTGGCATTTATGACCTTTCTAAAACATTTCATCAAACAAGTATTAATATTGCAGTTATTATTAATTGAAGTCACCATTGGGGGAAAGGCGAGACTATGTTATTAAATTATTCTACTGGTACATCTTCCTCCAAATAGAAAAGGTTTTTAAAATGTCAAATTTCATATGAAAAAGCATTTAATTCATTTTCCATTCTAGGATTTGAATGTTTCTAAAATACTTGTAAGCTGCTTCTTTTAATTAGGCAGGAGGAAGCTTCATACACTTGGGCATGGACTTTTGAAAACCCCTGCCAAATACAAGGGCTGTATTCAGGAATCATGGGTAGATATTAACGGATATTTACAAGCAACTCAGAAGCAAGATCAGAACATTGCCAGTTCGGGGCTTTGTAATTCAGGCTGAGGAATTATCGAGGGACCCTCCCATTAACCCAGCACTAGCAGAGGAGGTGCTCAAAGGCTGGGAATGGCCACTGCCCACCTCTCAAGCCTCCCCACCGTTCTCTGTAATAGTGGTCCAAAGTGAGAGCGGCTTGGGGAGAAAATTAAATTCAAGCCAGTGCATTCTGCTCTTTACCAGCCACTCTGATAAACGTTTGAAACACAAGGCAAAAAAAAAAAAAGATTAGGGATTATCCAAGAATTTTAATTATTTCTGTTATCCTTGCTACTAATTCTGTGAGTAATAGGAAACTGGCATGAATTAGTTATGGCTTTTTCAAGGTAAACATAATCTGCTTGACGCAAAGGGCTTTAATCCTGCAAATCAAAAGCGGCCCTATTCCTCAATTAGCATCTACTGCCGATGAGCTCTGTGAACCGAGCATAGTCTGCCCTTCACCAGGTGCTGGGCATGGCAGAGTGTGCAGCCTCCACCCTGAGGCCACCAGGGAATAAAAGTCTTCGGCAGGGGTATGGGGGTGGGGGTGGGCCATCAGTGGGGAGGTGCCACCCGGGAGGGGTGGGGCTTCATCTGAGAGGGTGCCCAGAGGACCAAGGGCTCTGGCTAAAATCTTAGTCTCAGGACCACATTCAATGAATACTCTGGCTATATTAATTCTATCAATACTTAGGGCCGGTTTCCTGGGCATGCTGGGCCCCATGCTTGGTTTAATGCTCTGCTGCCATCTTGAAACTCCTAATAGTGTTTGAACAAAGGAGGCCCACATTTCGATTACGCATTTGATCCCATCAATATTCATCATTAACTACATCTTAAATATACAAAATTAAATGTGACTGGATTCTGCCTTTCAGATGGAATACATTTTGCTCTTTAAAAGCCACTTAATAGACAACCTCATGCAAATCATTCTCAAGTTTTACACTATCTACAATTTAAGTTTATGACCTTCATTTTTTTTTCCTTGGCAGTTCTTAAAATGAAAGCACTCTATTAATACTTTTAAGATTTAGGAAGAACTCAGAATAAACGCATCTTCACTATACATTAAGTAGGTATTAGAGAAAGATGACATTCATTTTTACTGTTTAAAAATTCACTTTCAATCTAAAGACACTTCTAAGTGTTTTATACTATAATTGAAGACTAGGTATATCATGAATAGTTTAAAGAATAAATCAAAGGACCAAACTAATTTACTTTAACAGTACTTTCTGGGCAATCAAATCCAGGCAATGAAAAGGTAACGAAGAAACCTCGTTTTCTAAACTAGTCACAGTTTAAGAATTCTAGTTGTTCCTTAGACATCCTTAGAATTTCATAAAGCCCAGCCTTAGCTATCTACTCTGCTTGTGACGGGGTGTCCCCCATCACTGGGTTGGCAGCACTGTATTGTACTAGCTCACTTCTCAGATCACAGGCAGAAAGGGCAGGTAGGGGGTGGGGCACAGCTTGGGAAGCTGGGGTGTGGATACTAGGTTACATTTGCTCTCAGTCTGGGTGTCTGCAGAGGCTTCAAGGACTGGTGAGATTCTGTCCTAAGGAGAGTTGATTTAAGTACCAAACAATGCTTTGAAGAAAACGGGTGCTTTGTGAGCCAGTGAGTGCCTAGGCTGGATGATCAATTTTCAGGGACGTGTAAAGAATCATCTGTCTTATAGAGACGGCTACTTGAGTTTCTGCATGCTGGTAGCTCAGATGGTAAACAATCTGCCTGCAATGCAGGAGACCTGGGTTCGATCCCTGGGACCGTGAAGATCCCCTGGAGAAGGAAATGGGTGCCTACTCCAGTATTCCTGCCTGGAGAATCCATGGACAGAGAAGCCTGGCAGACTACAGTCCATGGGTTCGCAAAGAGTCGGAGAAGACTGAGCAACCGACACTTTCACTTTTTTTCTCCTTGAGGGCAGAGGACCAGAATGATATGGGAGATGGAAGGAGAGAAGGAGCAAGCTGGTTGGATGAAATGCCAATTTATCCTGAGTGGAGCAAAAAAACTCAGCAACTTAAAACTATCATAAGAAAACCCTGAGACAATTGTGAGATATTTATCTCCTTAGAAAGACACTCCTGGGAGTGATTACAGGGGTCAGGACTCAATGTAGAATGGTGTGGCAACTCTGGAAAACAGTTTGGTAGTTCCTCAAAATGCTAAACACAGAGTTAAAAAACTCAGTAATTCCACTCCAGTTATATACCCAAGAGAACTAAAAATATATGTCCACTCAAAAACCTGTATGTTCATAGCAGCATTATTCATAGTAGCTACAATGTGGAAAATAATGCAATGTCCATCAACTGAGGAATGGATATACAAAATGTAGTCTGTCCATACAGCATGGAATACTGTCTTAGTCTATCTGGGCCCTATAACAAAATATCATAGACTGGGTGGCCTATAATCAACAGAAATTTATTTATTACAGTCCTGGAGACTGGGAAACCCAAGATCAAGGTGCCAGCAGATTCAGGGTCTGGTGAGTACCCACCTCCTGGTTCACAGCCATCTTCTTGTTGTATCTGCCAGTAGCAGAAGGGGCCAGGGAGCTTTCTGGGGTCTCTTGTACAAGGGCATTGACCCCATTCATGAGAGCCCCACCCTCATGACCTAATCACTTCCCCAGAGACCCCACCTCAAAATACCATCACATTGGGGATTAGGTTTCAATAGTGTGTGAATTTTGGAGGGACACATACATTCAACCTATAGTAAATATTATTCAGCCTTAAGATGGAATGAGGCACTGATCCCCGCTATGATGTGGATAAACCCTGAAAACATCATGAATTGAAAGAAGCTAAGGCCATATGTTGTATGATTCCACAGACATGAAATGTCCAGAATAAAGACAGGCAGTAGATTACTGGTTGCCAGCAGGGGCCGGAGGGGGGCGGGGAGGGGGGGGATGGGGAAAAGGGGGGATTTGGAGTGACTGCTAAGGGCTTTCATCACTTCTTTTTATGATGATGAAAATGTGCTGAAAGTAGATACTACTGGTGATGGTTGCACAACTGGTAAATATACTAAAATCATCAAACTGTATACTTCAAAAGGGTGAATATTATAGTATGTGTCAATAAACCTGCTTTTTCCCCCCAAGTTTTTATTGAAGTTGTTACAGTATTATTTCTGTGTTAAGTTTTTGGGTTTTTGGCCACAAGGAACGTGGGATCCAAGTTCTCCAACCAGGGACCAAAGCTGCAGCCCCTGCATTGGAAATAAACCTGTTTTAAAAATGAAGAGAGAGCGAATGCAGGAAAAGTCTTCTTTTGCCCTAAAACAATAAGTTCCAGAAAGTACAGATCAAAGTAGACTTGAAGAGTGGCAGACTTGACAGAAGTTCTTGTCCTGAGAGAATTATGGTCCGAAACATATTTATGCCTGACCAAAGGTGAAAAAAGAAAAACACGATTCTTCCCCTACTGTGCTACTGCATACCTCGTACTGGGGTTCTGGAATGGAAGTTAACTTTCATATGTGTCTTACAGGTTTTTAAGATGTTCTAAATTCAGTTACTTTGAAGCAACTGAATCTTCCCATAGAATTTTAAAAGTAAAAAAAAGCCTTAGCAACCAATCTTGTGGAAAACTTTAATCTAATAATAATATCATCTTACAGCTAAGGGAGAAAATGAACAAAAATAGCCTTAAAGCATAGGGAAGAATGGACTTATCACACAGGGGACAACTGGATGCTTTGCTCAAATCCTAGGCGATGGAGGCTCCATGGAAAAACCGACCCCTCGAATCAGGCTGATGTGTTGGCAGGGGGACCATCAGAGCCTAAAGGCTCCTAACTCTGGCCTTTGATAGCCTTTACTGGTGTTAAGATGTCGCTTCTGAGGGTTTGGTTTTTGTTGTTTTTTAACAGTGCAAGAACATGACACTGCATAAATCATTTCCACCCAACTCTGAACCCATTTACATTCCTGAGGCTCTACTAAAATCTGTATTTTATCACGAATCAGTATCTTAAATTTCAAGATACATTTCTTAAGTACCTCTACTGTTACCAACTCATAACCACAGAAAAAGCAAGGTATATTTTTAAAACCCTAATGATCTAAAACCTCAATTAATCAGAACAAGTGAGAAATAACTCTTGATTTTTCAGAATAACCAAATATACTTTGTTTCAAACCTTAAAATGAAAACTCTATGCAAAAAAATTACATTTTATTGTTTTAGAAAATAATAATTCAATCACTTTTTTCATTTCTTAGAAATTTAACATCCCTCAGGTTCCTCATTTTAAACATCAAGAATTGGCTTAGTGGGACTTCCCTGGCGGGCCAGTGGTTGGGACTTTGCCTTCCAACGCAGGGGGTGCAGGTTCGATCCCTGATCAGGGAGCAAAGATCCCACATGCACTGTGGCCAAAGCATACTATAACAAATTCAGTGAAGACTTTGAAGGCGGTCCACAGCAAAAAAGACAAAAAAATTGGTTTAGTAAGCTTAACCAAGTCCTGAAACTAGTGTCGTGGAATTATAGCATTTTCCAATTTCATTAGGAAAATAATGTTATATTTCACAAAAATTCCAATTATTGGATTATATTCCTCATACCTAAGACTTAATTCACTGTTTTCTTTTTGGCTCAAAAATCAAATAGTACTGACCCACATAATATGTGATATGAATGCTTAAAATTTCCTTTTGAAAAAGAACTTCTAGGAAACTGCTTGGTTTTCTGCTTCTTTTCCTGAAAGTAGCATGCAGCCAAAAGCTAGGTTCCAGTCAACTGAGGGTTCCAGTTAACAGAGTCCTAGCTCTTAAATTGCAACACATTCAGAATCATTAATATTATTTCTTTAGTAGTTATAGGTATCATGTGAAATAAATATATTTACTTTCAGCAACAAAAATATTAAACTAAGCATAATATTTAAGTCTATGATAAACTTACTTTTCCTCAAAATTGCTTCTGAAAAGCAAGGTAACAAATTAAGAAACTGTTTTCCCAAAAAGGTGAGAATTACAGTATTTTTGAAACATGACCTTAACATGATAGCCAAAGAGTTACAGTCTACAAAGCTGTTTAATGATCTCATGTCCCAACACTGCAATGAATAGAATGAATCCTTGAAAAATTATCTACTAGTGAATTCTCTTATCCATGCTGTAGAATTCAAGTTCCTTTAGATTCTATGTCTATAATGCTTTTCTCAGCATTAAACATCTATGTCAGGTGAAAATCAGGATGTAAAAACACAGTGGTGCCTAAACCAAACATGACCGTGCATTCATTCACACAGCACTGAGTCCACTGAGTGCAGGTGATAGGATACACAGGTGAGTACCACAGACCACTTGGGGTGCGTGTTCCAGTGAGGAGAGACAGGCAATGAACAGAGTAAGTAAATAACAGAGCTTGTTAAGATGGGGTAAATGCCATGGAGAAGTAACAAGTGAAGCAGGGGAGGGAAGATTCAGGGGTTCAGAGAGATGAAATTTCAACCAGGATGGTTTGGTAAGCAGAACCTCTACTGGGAAGTCTGTGTGCAAATGGGAAAATAACAGTGCACGTTATTTATTTGGCTTTGAAATGCATTACAAGATTGCATTTGCTCTTATTTAGTATTCATATAAACTTTCTATTTTCTCTATTTCAGTTTTCTATTTCCTGATCATTGACAGACTGGAGAAGAAGGCAGGCAGCCTTGGGCATGCCAAGGAAATTTCTCCTAATTTTCTGGTTTACTTGATTTTTTTTTTTAAGAGAACTATAGCTACAATTAAAATGAAATTTAGGGTTCTCCATAAAACAATGAATAGTCAAAATGGAATTTATATTATAAACCTTACAGCAGCTTAGGTTATCTTCCTCCCATTGTTTTTAGAGGCAGCTAGAGTATGAACCAACAGCAGATCGCAGTGTCACACTGTCTGGCAGGATTAAGAATTCACGTATTAGCTGAAAAGATCATCTTTTAAAAAGAGCCCACAGAAGGTGTCTCCACAAATTGCCTGTTTACATACAAAATATGTTTCTGATAGCTCAAAAAGAAATCGTTTTATTTGCATTTCATGGAACACATTTTCTAACTGTAAGCTAGAAAAAGAAAAAACAAAAAACAGAACAACACAACAGAATAACTGAGGTTTAAAATGCTTTTATTTTGAAGACTAAGAATTCTTAAATACTAAAAATGCACCAAGAAATCTTATAGAAAGTTAGCAAATGACAAAGGACTCGAGTCCTCAACGTGTCTTTCATGTGAGATTTCTGTTAGTCCACCATAAAAACTATACTTGATAGTTGAAATCTTCAGCAATGCTAATAGGCTACTTAATTAGCCCATTGCTAATTCAATAATGAACAGTAAATGTAGATGAGTGGACACACTTAAGAAAAATGTGGAGTTTTAATAAGAAATATTATCACTGACTAAACTAAATACACTTGTTCCCCAAATATCCAATCCCAGCACATATTTTTAAGCTGTGTGGGTTTTCCCCAAGAGAAGCAAACTTTGACATTTTTTCTTGGATATATTAAACTTACAGACCTCCATCCCACATCTGGAAAGAACATTCCAAACTCAGCTTGATGTAACTTTTAAAGATCAAATTGAGAGCAATTAGATACTTAGTGACTGAGATCTGAATTTGACAGAGTCAACAGAATGTTAGAAATGAAATAAATAAAAGAAGTATTCAAAGTTTATCATCCTCAATGTGACGAAAGGAACATAGAACAAAAGATGCATTTGCCTCTCCTGCCCTTTAATTTGTGAACACCATACTTCTCTTGATATGTCATGCCCAGAAAGAGAAAGTGAGATTTTTTTTTACAAGCCTGGCTAAATTGAAATATGACCATTCCATCTGGGCTTCCATCAATCCTCCCTCCCTCCAATTTTTATTTTAAAAAACCATAAGCACAAATCTAAGTACTCTCTATAGACTACACCTAGATTACTTTGCTCCAAGGCCGAGAAAAATGTTTACCAATCCAAGATCCACTCCGAAGCATGTATCTGCAATGCGTAAGCTTTTCGTTGGCAAGATCAGTCAATATCACAAGGCGTGCAACATTTAAAAGGTTAAGTGGTTGAAGGTTAAAAAATAACAAAACAATCGATTCACTAACAAATATTTTTTTGTCAAGTAACCATGAAATAATTTCGACCCTAAGAAATCAAAGAGGGGTTTCTCCTTTTTGTATGGTGTAAATTACCGTCAGAAAAACTGCACCAATGTGTCGGGGGCGGGAGAGAGGAAGATTTCTAACACCGGGTGAGACCACGGTTGTAAACCTCATCACGATTTCACCTTTGGGTGAAAAGGTGGGAGGGGAGCCAAAAGTTTCAGCCTCTGCTCCTTTGAAAACAGACGTTGGTAAGACCCTGGACGGAGATGGAAAGGGGCGCAGATGCCGCGTCTGCGGTTGCAGCCGCAGATAATCGGGATCTGGGAAGGGATGCGGGGGAGTGGTTTCTTATGTAAGCATACACCAAAAATTGTGCATGCACCCCCAGCCTGATGCACATCTGAGCACACAACACAGGCACACGGCATCCCTCCCCAAGAATGCAGCCCCAGCTTGCGGGCGCTGCCGAGGAAGGCGGACCGATCCTTCGGCCTGTCCGCACGTTCCCCGCGATCCGTGCAGCCACCACCCGGACGTGGGTGCAATGCGGGCGGCCAGGGCCCCGGTGCGGCGCCCGAGACGGAACCTAGCTTCCCCCCGGCGCCTGCAACGCGCGCGCACGGCCTCCGGTGCCCCGACCCAGAGCCGCTCGCCTGGCCCCGACCCCTCGCTTTCCCACCCGGCTCCCGGCGCTCGTTCCCCGCGCCCCGACCCGGCCTCGGGGCTTACCTCGCGAGGCCCAGACCCCGCCGCTGCAGAGCAGCCCGGCCAGCAGCAGCCAGGCGGCCGGGGCCAGCGCGGGCGCAGGGCGGCGCAGCATCGCTCCGGCTCCCGGCGCCGCGGCCGGCCCGAGGCGGGAGCGGCAGGGACGCTCGTGGGGCGCCGAGCGGGGCTCTCGCGGCCCGGAGCCGGCTGCTTGCCGCCGCGGCGAGCACTGGGGTCCGAGGAGGAGCCGCCGCCGTGACGCTGGGCCGCGGGCGCCCTCCCCTCGGCGGAGGCAGCGCTTCGCTTGAGGCAGCGGCAGCAACTAAGATGGCGGCGGCGCTCTCTCTCGGGTCCGGCGAGGGTACCCGGCCGGGGGCGGGGTGGCGGCGGGAGGGGCGGGGAGGGGAGCGACGGCGAGGCGCGCGCGCGGCGGCCAGGGGAGCGCGCGGGGCGTGGGGTGGGGGCGGGGCGGGCGCGCCTCCGAGTGCGCCCGCGGGGTCGCGCCGAGAGACAAGCTCCCGAGAGGTTGGGAGAGTCCGGGGTTAGAGAGGGGGCTGCATCCCCCGCCCTAGTCGGCTGCTAACGAGGGCATCAACGCCTCCTTCCCACGCGCGCTCCGAGGCTCCGGAGCCGACCTAGCGGTACCCTGGGACGCGTGCCCCCCCTTTCTCCCCCTTTCCACCCCCACCCCCAAGGACGCAGACCCCGTTTGGAGGGTGCAGCCATGGGCCCCTGAGCGACAGCACCCTGTGCCACTTCGAGCAAGTCACGTCGCCTCCTAGAACCTCGGCGTCCTCTTCTGCCAAGTGGAGGTGCTGAGAGGGAGCTTGCGGGGTCGCAAAAGGTGTTCAAGGAGACGAGGTCAGCGAAACGCGCTTTGTAAACAAGTCAAGGCTGCGCAGCACGTGCTGTGGTGGTTGTAGCCCTGGGAAAAGGCATGTTTGTCCCAAGTCCGTAGTGAATTTGCAAGTCGGGGGTCCCTCCATTTGCTGAAGAAATCCGTATGTGGCTTTTTAAAGGCGGGTGGTGCGGGTGCCCTTTCTAGATTTTAGTGTGACGCTAACGGTCCCTTAAAAATGCAGAGATCCAAATGGATAAAGAAGGATCCCTTCACAACTCTCTCAATTCCTTCTCTTCTCCACTTGTCCTGGGGACCCTACCTCCTCCCGCCCCCACCCCAGAACAATCATGGATGGTCTCCCGCGAGTCATAGAGCCACCGTACCCTATGGGCCGACTTTACTGGCTCCATTTTGCAGAGAGGCAAACTAAGGCGAAATGACTTTCCCGGTTGAGACAACTGCTGTAAAAAGATCAGCCCTCAGGGACAAGGCTGGCATGAGGGAGACACCCACAGCCAAAGTCAAACAGCAATAAAATGTTAATTATTGAAGACTCTGCTGGAAGACCTATCAGAGGGAATTCACAGCACAGTGATTGGCACAGTGATTGGCCATGTTTGCTGAGAAGGTCTGGCTGGCTGGTGGGCTTTGTGGGAACCAGCTTGGGGTGGGGGTGGGGTGAAGGAGGGTGGGCAGCCAGGGAGACTGGGAGGAGAATGAGTCACTCAGATTGTGTAGAGCAGAGGACTTATTTAGGAGAGTAGTGGGCGAAGAGCCCAAAAAAGGTAGACTGTGGCCAGAGGGAAGTGCCTGAAATGTCAGAAAGATGGATTTGGACCGAATCCTACAGGCCACAGGAAGCCTTGAACAGCAATGAACAGAGGCGTGATGTGACCTTGGAGGGAGTTTCAAAGCCATCTGTTATGGAATATGCTCCTCCTTGTCTTTATGCCTCAAAGTCATCTTCCTCCAAAGCCTAAAGACTCCACCTCTGCTCCCCTGTCCACCCAGCCCCTGAGCCCAAGAGGACCAGACTCCCATGGGTGGACCCTTCCCAAGACACCTGCCTGGCCCTTGTGTCTTTAAGCCACACCCACCCCCTCCTTCCAGCCAGCACTGCAGAGTCATACTCTCCGGGTGTGGCTGTTCCCTCCCTGGTTCCCAGATACTCCCTGCTGCCACCTCATCAGGTCCAGACAGCTCTGCTGGGCTTCCCATCCCTCAAGCCTGGACCCACCCAGCTGAGTTCAGGATCCACTATCAGAGGATCCACTATCAGAGCTCAAGTTCATTCCTTCCCAGAGCCAGCATAACGTGGCATGCTGGCATCACATGGCACACCATCCACAACCTGTGCCCTGAGCCTCCAGTCCTATTAGTATACTTCTGAGCTGCCTCCTCCAGGAAGTCCTCCAGACTCTCAGGCCCTCCCTCCATAAACCCACACTCTCTGAACTGGATGACCCAGGCTTAATAATCTGCTTTTTTTGCTGTTGATTGACTATGCCTTGTGTGTCCTTTTCTCCTCCATGCTATTCTAGTGGGAAGAACCAGTGCTGATTCAGTCAGACGGCACTGGCTGAGAATTCTGGCTTCTGCTACTTCAAATGACCTTGGATAAGTTACAAACCTTCTGAGTCTCTGCTCACTTGTGAAATGGGATAATGATACCTATTTCCTAGAGTCGTGAGAATTAAGTAAGATGATACTGGACTTCCCTGGTGGTTCAGTGGCTAAGACTCCAAGCTCCCAATGCAGGGGGCCAGGGTTCGATTCCCGGTCGGGGAACTAGACCCCACATGCCACAACTGAGAGTTCATGTGCTGCAACTAAAGATCCCACATGCCACAACTAAAACCCGGTGCAGCCAGATAAATAAATATATTTTTTTAATTAATGAGATGAGGCAATTAAAGTGCCTCACAGAGACTATATGTGTGTGTGTATATATATATATATATATATATATATATGTATGTATGTATGTATACTATCAGATCAGATCAGATCAGTCGCTCAGTCGTGTCCAACTCTTTGCCACCCCATGAATCCCGGCACACCAGGCCTCCCTGTCCATCACCAACTCCTGGAGTTCACTCAGACTCATGTCGATTGAGTCAGTGATGCCATCCAGCCATCTCATCCTCTGTCCTCCCCTTCTCCTCTTGCCCCCAATCCCTCCCAGCATCAGAGTCTTTTCCAATGAGTCAACTCTTCGCATGAGGTGGCCAAAGTACTGGAGTTTCAGCTTCAGCATCATTCCTTCCAAAGAACACCCAGGGCTGATCTCCTTCAGAATGGACTGGTTGGATCTCCTTGCAGTCCAAGGGACTCTCAAGAGTCTTCTCCAACACCACAGTTCAAAAGCATCAATTCTTTGGTGCTCAGCTGTCTTCACAGTCCAACTCTCACATCCATATGTGACCACAGGAAAAACCATAGCCTTGACTAGACGGACCTTTGTTGGCAAAAGTAATGTCTCTGCTTTTCAATATGCTATCTAGGTTGGTCATAACTTTCCTTCCAAGGAGTAAGTGTCTTAATTTCATGGCTACAGTCACCATCTGCAGTGATTTTGAAGCCCAGAAAAATAAGGTCTGACACTGTTTCCACTGTTTCCCCATTTATTTCCCATGAAGTGATGGGACCGGATGCCATGATCTTCGTTTTCCGAATGTTGAGCTTTAAGCCAACTTTTTCACTCTCCTCTTTCACCTTCATCAAGAGGCTTTTTAGTTCCTCTTCACTTTCTGCCATAAGGGTGGTGTCATCTGCATATCTCAGGTTATTGATATTTCTCCCGGCAATCTTGATTCCAGTTTGTGTTTCTTCCAGCCCAGCGTTTCTCATGATGTACTCTGCATAGAAGTTAAATAAACAGGGTGACAATATACAGCCTTGACATACTCCCTTTCCTATTTGGAACCAGTCTGTTGTTCCATGTCCAGTTCTAACTGTTGCTTCCTGACCTGCATACAAATTTCTCAAGAGGCAGGTCAGGTGGTCTGGTATTCCCATCTCTTTCAGAATTGTCCACAGTTTATTGTGATCCACACAGTCAAAGGCTTTGGCATAGTCAATAAAGCAGAAATAGATGTTTTTCTGGAACTCTCTTGCTTTTTCCATGATCCAGCGGATGTTGGCAATTTGATCTCTGGTTCCTCTGCCTTTTCTAAAACCAGCTTGAACATCAGGAAGTTCACGGTTCACGTATTGCTGAAGCCTGGCTTGGAGAATTTTGAGCATTACTTTACTAGCATGTGAGATGAGTGCAATTGTGCAGTAATTTGAGCATTCTTTGGCATTGCCTTTCTTTGGGATTGGAATGAAAACTGACCTTTTCCAGTCCTGTGGCCACTGCTGAGTTTTCCACATTTGCTGGCATATTGAGTGCAGCACTTTCACAGCATCATCTTTCAGGATTTGGAATAGCTCAACTGGAATTCTATCACCTCCACTAGCTTTGTTCGTAGTGATACTTTCTAAGGCCCACTTGACTTCACATTCCAGGATGTCTGGCTCTAGGTCAGTGATCACACCATCATGATTATCTGGGTCGTGAAGATCTTTTTTGTACAGTTCTTCTGTGTATTCTTGCCATCTCTTCTTATATATACCTAATATACAGTAGGTCTGAAACTATGGTATAGGGGATTCCCTGGTGGCTCAGCGGTAATGAATATGCCTGCCAATGCAGGAGACACAGGTTCAATCCTTGGGTCAGGAAGATCCCCTGGAGAAGGAGATGGCAACCCACTCCAGTATTCTTGCCTGGGAAACCCCATGGACAGAAGAACCTGGTGGGTTACAGACCATGGGGTCACAAAGAGTTGGACACAACTTAGCGACTAAACAACAATAAAACTATTGTAGTGTCTTCTTTTCCTTCAAGAGGCTTCTGAGCTCCTAATGTACTGCTGAATGCACAGTAGGTACTCAATAAACACTCCTTGATGAAATAAATAAATTGTTGTGTTAATTTTTTTAATCATTATTATTATGGAGATCACATCTCAGAGAGTAAAAAAATACCCTGTAGGTTTCCAGGGACCTTGGAGACTTACAAAACATAAAATCAGAAAGGTATAATCTCAGAACTATGTTTTAAGTCAATAAGCTGATGCCAAGAGGGAAAATGTAATGTATTCAGTTCTATAAGAAACACAAACAAAAGCTCTTTGGTGTCTGCAATCCTGATCCCTTTATCTTCTCTCCCTCTCTGTCCCTTAGAGAAACAGAGCGATAGATCTAAGCAGGTCCATCAGCAGGTGGGCAGGCAGGCAGCCCCAGAGCTCAGTGAAGCCTGCACATGCTGAGATTTTGCCCACAAGAGAGTTCCTGCAGCTGCAGGACTCAGCTTGAGTGTGTTGGAAGCCAGAGAAACCAGTGAACTCAGCCTCTGGTTGGCCTGACAATAGCCTCGGCCATATTGGCACTTTTCAAAGGTCTCCATGTGATGGATTAGTTAATCCTCAAAATGGCCCTGAGATGAGGATCGATGCAAATCTAGGCTGTGGGTAGCAGAGATGGTCCTTGCCTGAGCTGAGCCAGCTGCTGACCCAGCAGCAGCCCTAGTAGTCCTAGAGCAGGGAGAAATGAGGCACCACCCAGGCCCATCCTGAGGGGAAGACTGGGAGGATGAGCTGGTGCCTTTGTCTTTTGAATGTATAGTCAGCCTGTCTGTGCAGTAAGTAGAGAGGGCACAGAATGTTCATGGGGCTGCATCCTTTGAAATGGCTTTTACTATTAATAATAACAGCAGCCTGTGTACTGAACTCTTTTCCTGAAAGTGCTGTATCACTTCTGCCTCCAGCAACCCTTTCCAGAAGGTACTTTTATGGTTCTAGATGAGAAAAATGGAAAATGTGCTCAAGAGCTAACTGCTAGAAAGGACACCTGGGATTCAGTTTCATGTCTCAGCCCACACAGTACCTTCGCCGCTGCTTGAAATGACACCTCAGATGGCAGCTTCTCTGGTGGCTCAGTGGTAAGGAATCCACCTGCCAGTGCAGGAAACACAGGTTCGATCCTTGATCTGGGAAGATCCCACGTGCCAAAGAGCAACTAAGCCCGTGCGCCACAACTACTGAGCCTCTGCTCTGGAGCCCGAGAGCCAAAACTACTGAGCCTGAGAATCCTAGACCTGTGCTCGCAACAAGTGAAGCCACTGCACTGAGAAAGCTGCACACCGCAACTGGAGAGTAGCCCCCGCTCGCCGCAACCACGGAAGACCTGTGTTCATCAATGAAGACCTAGCACAGCCAAAAATAAATAAAATTTTTAAAAAGAAATTACACCCCAGATACAAATAAATAAAGCCCTGCATAGGATCTCTGGAGAAGGCCATGGCACCCCACTCCAGTACTCTTGCCTGGAAAATTGCATGGATGGAGGAGTCTGAGAGGCTGCAGTCCATGGGGTCGCTAAGAGTTGGACATGACTGAGCGACTTCACTTTTAATTTTCACTTTCATGCGCTGGAGAAGGAAATGGCAACCCACTCCAGTGTTCTTGCCTGGAGAATCCCAGAGACGGGGGAGCCTGGTGGGCTGCCGTCTATGGGGTCGCACAGAGTCGGACACGACTGAAGCGACTTAGCAGCAGCAGCATAGGATCTCACAGCTCAGAGCCAGCCTACTCCACCATGTCAGCCCCTCCAGGTATGTAAGGCCCTGGGAGACAGTCCTTATTCAGGCTGGGAGTTCCTCACTGGGTTGTTCATTACCAGGTCTAGAGATAAAATGGATGGACCGAGGTCTCAAGCGGGAATGCTCTTTGCCAGGAAGCCAAGCTTTTCTCCAGTGATCATGTCATTCCTGTTAACGTAGCATGTGCTGCTCGGCCAATGTTTGTGGAACCCAGCTGGAAGCAGGTAAGTCGTCATTGAGGTTCCTCTCCTAATGATGTGCTTAGGAGGAAACCTACTTTGGGGTTGCTCAGGAGAAGGTTGTGAGACTCTTGATGAGAGCTACAGATTGTAAATTCCCAAAAGTACTAAAACCACAGCCCCCAGCACCATCACCAGGGTCCCCTGAGACCTCAGAAGATTCGAGGTCTGGCCCCATCTCTGACTTTTGGTGGCCTGGCCAGGTCACTCCATCACTGTTGTTGTTACTTTTGTTGTTTAATTGCTAAGTCGTATCTGACTCTTTTGCAACCCCATGGACTGTAGCCTATCAGGCTCCTCTGTCCATGGGATTTCCTAGGCAAGAATACTGGAGTGGGTAGCCATTCCCTTCACCAGGGTATCCTCCCGACTCATGGATCAAGCCCCTGTCTCCTGCATTGGCAGGCAGATTCTTAACCACTGAGCCACTGAGGAAGCCCCCTTCACTGTTAGAAGGGATAATTAATGAGGGACAAGATGACTTGTACTTAGAGCAGGGACTCTGGTGGGACAGATCTGGGCAAAACCTATATCTATCCACTTCCTTCCCTTTTGTAAAATTTCCTTTTAATCGTGTATGGTTATAGTAAATATTTGCATGGGTACAAAGTCAAAACTAGAAAGCAAGATGCTCAGACAAGTCTAGTTCCATTCCTGTCTCTTCATTCCTGCCCACTCCTCCCCTTAAAGGTGACCATTTAATCTTTTTTGGCTTATCCTTCCATTATTTTTTTTTACAAGTGAGTATTTAAATATATGTCTCTCTTAGATAAAAAAAAAAAAAAACAGCCTATCACAGGACTTTTCTGGTGGTCCAGTGATTAAGCCTCTGTGATTCCACTGCAGGGGGCATGGGTTGGATCCCTGCTCATGGAACTAAGATCCCAAGTGCCTCACTGGTGCAGCCAAAAAAAGAGCAGCAAATCGTACCAGATACTCTGCATTTCTTTTTCTGGGTAAAATATCCTGGAAATGGATCCATCTCAGTATACAAACAGAGTTTCCCTTCCTTTTAATATTTGCATAATATTCCCTCACATAATGTGATATAATCAGAAATCCATACTTGGCCTTTGTCCCTGAATCCTAGGATTCCTGGGAATCCCTTGAAATTTCCTGGGTGAAAGGAGCATCTTTTATTCTAATGAGGTGACTCTTGGTGGGCTTTCAGATAGTTTCAGGATAAGGGCCAGTCACCAGAAAGACCATGCTATTATCAGAAGCTTGGAAATTTCAGCCCCACTTTGCCCCTAACCTCAGGGAGGAGAAAGGGGCAATCATACCTACATAATGAAGGCTCTATAAAAATCCCTAAACTGTAAGATTCAGTGAGTTTCTGGGCTGGTGTCCACACCCACTTGCTGAGAAGGTAGTGCCCCAAGTGCCTGGGGACAGAAAGAAGCTCCGGCACTCGGGACCCTTCCAGACCTTGATATAGACACCCCTTTCTCTAGCTGATCATTTGGATCCTTCATAATATCCTGAGCTTCCCTGGGGCTCAGACGGTAAAGAGTCTGCCTGCAATGCAGAAGACCCAGGTTTGATCCCTGAGTTGGGAAGATCCCTTGAAGAAGAGCGTGGCAACCCACTCCAGTGTTATTGCCTGGAGAATTCTGTGGATGGAGGAGCCTGGTGGGCTACAGTCAATAAACTGGGAAAGGTAAGTCAGGTGTTTCCCTGAGTTCTATGAGCCATTATAATAAATTATTGAAACTGAAGAAGGGGGTCACAGCCAAGTCAGACAGAAGTGTGAGTAACCTGGGGACCCACTACTTGGGATCTGCAAAAGAAGTGGGGGCAGTGTGGGGCTGAGTGCTAACCTGTGGAGTCTATACTAATTCCAGTTAGTTAGTATGAGATTAATTCATAGGACAGCAGTTGATATCCACAGAGAATCAGAGAGTTGTTTGGTGTGGAAAACCCACACATGTAGTGTCGGAAGTGTTGTGAGTAGGGAGTTTTCCTTCCCGCAGTAAGCCTTTTTGTGTTTTTTGTCACTTGTGCTGCTTTAGGGTTAGGGTTAGGGTTAGCCATCTCTGTGGCTCTGGATAAGGTTTCCACCTCTTCAATCTATGTATCTCCATCTGTAAAACACAGATACGTCCATGCCCACCTCACTGAGGAGTTAGAAGAACCAAAGCCTGACATCAGCTATTATTATTATTCATTTCTGTCCGCAGCTCAGAGCTTTAGTAGTCACGTACAAATGTGCGAGTTGGACCACAAAGAAGGCTGAGCACCAAAGAATTGATGCTTTTGAACTGTGGTGTTGGAGAAGACTCTTGAGAGCCCTTTGGACAGCAAGGAGATCAAACCAGTCAATGTTAAAGGAAATCAGTCCTGAATAATTCATTGGAAGGACTGTGGCTAAAGCTGAAGCTCCAATACTTCGGCAACCTGATGCAAAGAGCTGACTCATTAGAAAAGACCCTGATGCTGGGAAAGAGTGAAGGCAAAAGGAGAAGGAGGCAGCAGAGGATGAGATGGTTAGATAGCATCACCAAGGCAATTGACATGAATCTGGGCAAACTCCGGGAGATAGTAAAGGACAGGGAAGCCTGGCGTGCTGCAGTCCATGAGGTCGCAGAGTAAAACATGACTTAGCTACCCAACAACAACAATAGAGCTTTAAGCCTCTCTGGCAGTGGCAGAAACCCTAACTTAGGAAAGGTCATTCCCGTGGTCTCCAGCAAGTTGGACTGGTGCCTGTGGGCTTATTTCAGACTCTCGCCATTTGCAAAGGAACTAGGAATTCCCATGTATGAAGCACCAGGTACCTCTGGCTGGTGAAATTTTCCAGGAAAAGAAAATCCCACCTTGACACAGAAGGCAGGCAGCTCAGTTTTGTGTCTCCAAAATGGACAAGGGTTGAGGTTTCCTGTTTATCTTCCCACCCAAAGGTAACATACAGAACTTTTTCCTCTCTTTGAGCTTCCAGGGGATGTGCTGGAGCTGCTCAACTTCTGCACACCATGGAGGGAGGGGTGGCTGATTGATTCTAGAGCATCAACTATACACCCAATGCACTAGACACACACACGCACGCACACACACACACAACATATGGACAAACATGATCTCTCAGAGGGCACACAAGCCAAATCTGGTGTGCCCTGTCTGCATACAACACATTGATGGAAAGGACTAGACTGGGTTTCCAGGGAGGACGGAAAGGTAAGAGGAGAAACTGCCCAGAGGAAACACAGCTGCTGTTTGGGCCCAGTGGAAACAGCCCCAAACCTGGGTCCTGTCTGTAGCGCCATCATATTTTCTAGAATTAAGGGGTAGGCTGGGGACATTGTAGGATAAAGTAGTTAAAAACAAATAGGAAGATTGTCTTACTCACGTGGTCTTACTTCAGACATAGCTGGCTTCCAGTTACTAGCAGAAAAGACCAGACAACCTAGATACTGTGTGCTTCAGTTCCTCATTTATAAAATGGTCATCATTGGACTTCTCTGGCAGTCCAGTGGTTAAGACTCTGTGCTCCCAGTGCAGGGACATGCCTGGTTGGGGAATTAAAATCCTGCATGCCAAATAGCAAGGATAAAAAAAAGAAAGAAAATGGTCATTGTCACCATCATCATCACAATCGTTGTCATCATCATATCTCCTTTAGATGACTGCATCGATCAAGTGAGAAGATACATATGAAGGGTTTAGCTCAGTCTGAGACACAGTTATTGTTGCTGTTCAGTTACAAAGTCGTGTCCAACTCTGTGATTCCATGGGCTGCAGTATGCCGACTTCCCTGTCCTTCACCATCTCCCGGAGTTTGCTCAAGCTCATGTCCATTGAGTCGGTGATACCGTCCAACCATCTCAGCCTCTGTTTCCCCCTTCTGCCTTCAATTTTTCCCAGCATCAGGGTCTTTTCTAATGAGTCAGCTCTTCGTATCAGGTGGCCAAAATATTGGAACTTCAGCTTCAGCATCAGTCCTTCCAATGAATATTCAGGGTTGATTTCCCTTAGGATTGACTGGTTTGATCTCCTTGCTGTCCAACAGACTCTCAAGAGTCTTCTCCAATACCACAGTTTGAAAGCATTGATTGTTTGGCACTCAGCCGTCTTCATGGTCCAACTCTCACATCCCTACAAGACTACTGGAAAAACCATAGCTTTGACTATACAGACCTTTGTTGACAAAGTGATGTTTCTGCTTTTGAATACACTGTCTAGGTTTGTGCTTTTTTTCCAAGGAGCAAGTACCTTTTAATTTTGTGGCTGCCCACAAAATTTAATTTAATTTTGGAGCCCAAGAAAATAAAGTCTTTGACTGTTTCCATTGTTTCCCCATCTATTTGCCGTTAAGCGATAGGACTGGATGCCTTGATTTTAGTTTTTTGAATGTTGAGCTTTAAGCCAGCTTTTTCACTCTCTTCTTTCACCTTCATCAAAAGGCTCTTTAGTTCCTTTTCGCTTTCTACCATTAGGATGGTGTCATCTGCACAGATGCTCAGTTAGTGGTCACTGCTCTCGACATAACAATGCTGGTGATGGTAATGATGAGGATGTATGTGGATGGACTTGACATGTCTAAGGAGTTGATGATGGTTATAATAATGACTTTTCTGCAGCCATTTACACTTTGCATCTGTTTAGTATACTTCCTTTCTCAAGGGCATCTGATGCATATGGGACTCACAACAATCTCCCTCATAGGGGTTTTTATTTAACTGACGGGAAGCAGGGTTCAGAGGGTTGAGTGACTTGCCAAGACCGTGCAGCACAAAAGTAACAGAGCCAAAAGTTCCTCTGGCCTTTTTGTGTTTCTTCCTTGGCCCAGAAGCTCCCTGGACCAATAAACTCCAATAAAATATCATGAGTCAGATTTCAGAAATCCTGGCTCTTTCAAGCCTCCAGCTCATTTAATTGCTCAGGGATACCTTTTTTCCCTCCTTCCTCATCTGTATAGCAGGGATTAATCACCCCCCAGAGATCAAGAAATAACAAGCTCAACTCACATAGAGAGTGTTTGCTGTGCACGGAGCATTCTGGGCATTATCTGATTTCATTGCTGGCAGCAGTCACCAGCAATGAAGACCATGATTATCCTGGTTTTTCAGAGGAGGATGCTGGGGCTGAGAAAGGTAAAGTCATTTGCCCAAAGTCAGTGACAGAGCCAGGATTCACACCTAGATCTGTCTGGCCCCAAAGCTGAAGCTCTTACCCACAACATCACTAGCTCCCAGAAACTGCTCTGATGGTGAAAGTGACTGCGAGGCCAGGAAAAAGTCAGGAGGGCACCCAAATGGGAGAACTGCTTGGCTGGTCTCTGGCCTAGCCAATACCTTGGCCAGCTCTGGGACCTCCTGGCACGGCAGATGGATGGTCAGGATTAGGCCTGGGTCAGGAGCCTAGACATCTTCAGGGCCCAGAAGATCACAGCAAGCCTTGTGCCCACAGGCCTGGTGCTGCCCGTTCCTGGTCCAGCAGGCAGGAAGGACAAGGTAAGAACACTTACCTATTGAGGGACTTCTCCCCCTGTCCCTCTGTGCCCTCCCAAGGGCTTCTGGTTTCTAGTCCCCTTTGAACTGCAAGGGACAGCAGGAAGGCCTTTCTCCTCTCCTCTGCTGCAGCTTCATTGACGTTGACATGCTGGGTTTCCATCATCTGAGGCATTGACTTAGAGGATGCAAACGAGGAGGCTACCTGTCAGAGGCAGACAGTCTGCCCCCACTGACCCATGGGCCGACCAAAGAGAGGACCCAAGAATTCTCCATGAACCGTGCTGTGGCCGGCTTAGCAGGAGCCGGGCAGGAGGCCCAGCATAGCCTGGGAAAGGCTGGCAAGCAAATTTCAGGAAGGCACTGGAGCGAGAAGGGCCTCCCTTGCCCTCTGTCCAGGCTCTGGGAGACAGGGGCACCCTAGTGGCCTGGAGAGGAGGGCAGGGGCCAGCTGAGGAGCCTGTTAATCCTGCTCCCTCCCAGGCTGCACAGGCCCAGCTAGGATGGACGGGGGATGGGGGGGAGGGTGTGGGTGGCAGGGGCAGCACCCAAACTGCAAGACACAGGTTTAGTCTGTTCCTGGGGCCCTGGGGCAAGACCTGGGAGCTGGAGGAAGAGGGAAGAGGCAGATGGGGTAGCTGAGGATGAGGAGCCCCAGACATAGGGTAGGTGGGTGGTGTGGGAGGAGAGGCTCTGCTGTACGCTCGCTGGTCTGGGGATCTACGAGTCAGCACCGAAGCTTGGGCCAGCTGCCTCCAGGCCTGAGCAGGGTGCTTTGCAGCTGAAGGGGGCAGGCGCAGACAGAGCAGGCTCCAGATGGCTATCCCTGGGGTGGCAGAGACACAAGGCAGTCAGGCCTGAATGCCAACAGGGCAGAGGGGCTTCAGTCTGCTCTTCTGAAGGGGTTTTCCATCTCTCCCTGGACTTGACCACCGTCTCAAGAATGGAAGAGAAGAGGTCCCAGTGTTGAAGAAAGGGGGACCCCTTTCAGGGCCTGAGAGTAGGCTCTTGTGCAACACTTGGAAACAAATTGTCTGAGGAGACACACTTGCTGACAAAGGAAGAGAATTTACTGGGAAGGGATGCTAGGGCAGAGATCAGGAAGGTAAGGGAAACCCGGAGAACTGTTCTGCCACGCGACTCACAGGCTAGGGTTTTATGGTGAAAGGATCAGTTTCCAGGTTGTCTCTGGCTAATCACTGTGACTCAGGGTCCTTCCTGGGTGGTGCTGCATTGCTCAGCCAAGATGGATTCCAGCAAGGAGGATTCTGGGAGGACCTGTGGACCGGAGTCTCCTGTCTCCTTCTGCTGCTGCTGCTAAGTCTCGTCAGTCGTGCCCGACTCTGTGCGACCCCATAGACGGCAGCCCACCAGGCTCTGCCGTCCCTGGGATTCTCCAGGCAAGAATACTGGAGTGGGTTGCCATTTCCTTCTCCAATGCATGAAAGTGAAAAGGGAACGTGAAGTCGCTCAGTCATGTCCAACTCTTCGCGATCCCATGGACTGTATAGCCCACCATCCGTCCATGGGACCTTTCCCAAATTCTTCCAGTTGGTGGTGTCTTGTTAGTTCTGCATTCCTTACCAGGACCTCCTGATACAAAATAACTCATGCAAATGGTTACTGTGGTGCCAGGCCAGGGTGGGCAGTTTCAGTCAGCCTGACCCTAACACCAGCACTGAGCCTCAGTTTCTAAATCTGAACCAGTGTTGCCCTGAGCCCAGCATACTTGCCACTTGCACGTGAGTCGTGCACATGCTCCAGTCAACAGCCATCCTGGTTGGGGAGGGTGGGGGGCAGAGGAGGAAGGTGGGGGGGGGTGGGGGGTGTCTGCCAACGCCCCCGTGTCAGGACTTGTGGAAAGCTCTGGACTCCTCACTCCTTCAGCGCCCTCATCTTGCCCACACTCCAAAGGCAAGCGTGGTTCTGGACAGGCTCCAACCAGTGTGCCCGCCAAGCATCCCCCCTCCGCAAGGTTCCCCCACAGCTCCCCTCAGAGCAGGGTGAAGGGGAAACGGATGTTAATTTGCTCGTCTTTGCTAATTTGAAAAGGAGCATAAACAGCGGAGCTCAGTCACACGGCTCTGCCGAGGGTGTAGTTTAGGTCCAATTATGTGTTATTAGTGCATTTGCTCTTTGTTCCCGTGGCATATTAATTACAGATGTGGTATTGTGGCAATTAACACAATTATGGGCTCGCTCTCTCTTCCAGGAGGCCACAATCCACGTGCTTTTGGGCCAAGGAGTTGGGCTGGTATGATGGTGGGAGATTCCCGCTTGGGAGAAGGCCCACCATTATGGGTTGAATGTGTCTCCCCAAAATTCGTATGTTGAAGTCTTAACCCCCAGTACCTCGGAATGTGATCATATGTGAAGATGGGGTCCCAACAGAAGGAACCAACTTAAAATGAAGTCATTGGGGTGGGCACTAATCCAATATGACTGCTATCCTCATAAAAAGGGGAAATTTAGCCACACAGAATAAAGAAGATACGAAGACACCTGGGAGAAGACGGCCAAGGAGAGAGGCCTGGAGCAGCCCTCAGAAGGAGCAGCCCTGCCAACACCTTGATTTCATTTTTATTGGTTTTATGTGTGTGTGTTTTAATATTTATTTATTTGGCTGTGTTCGGTCTTTTTTGCAGCATGCAGGATCTTTAGTTGTACCATATGAACTCTTACTTGCAGCATGTGGGATCTAGTTCCCTGACCAGGGATCGAACCTGGGGCCTCTACGTTTGAGTACAGCATCTTAGCCACTGGACCACCAGAGAAGTCCCCCAGCACCTTGATTCTGGACTTCTAGCTTCCAGAACTGTGAGAAAATGAATTTCTATTGTCACTTACAGTGTTTGTTAAGGCAACCCAAGCAAACTCATAAACCCATCTCTGTCCCAGGCAGAGTTCTCCATGGGAGAAAAGAAAGGCTCAAGGAGGGAATATCAATAATGCTGTCTGTTCTGAAGTCTTGAGAAGGAATCAGTGCTGCCCTCCCACCCAGCACCTCTTTCCAGAGTTGTCCATCAGTGTGGCTTCTGTTGTTCTGGCCCCTGAGCCCTTAGTCTCCACAGCACTGCTGTTGGAATTCCTCTGCACCCACCTTTAATTAGTCACCTGTCTGGCAGGTCCTGAATGCATCACTTCCTCTCCATTTGCCATCCCCTAGTCTTGATGACACAAGATTACTTACCTTGTAAGGTAAACGGTATATGTTATTTCCCAGGTTAAACCAAGGAATGGTCAGGTATCTGCACAGTACTTTCAGGCTCACAAGATACTTATCAAAGACCCGCTTCCATTCCATGTTTGCAGCCACCCTATGGGGGTTTGGTATTATCACTCATTTCATAGGTTTCCCTGGTGGGTCAGATGGTAAAGAATCTGCCTGCAGTGCAGGAGACTGGGGTTTGATCCCTGGGTCAGGACGATCTCCTGGAGAAGGGAATGGCAACCCACTCCAATACTCTTGCCTGGAGAATTCCATGGACAGAGGAGTCTGGTTGGTTTCAGTCCATGAGGTTGCAAAGAGTCGGACACAACTGGTCAGCTAACACTTTCACACTTTTACTTTCACAGGTGGGGAAACTGAGGCTTGGAGAAGTCACACACAACCCATAAGCAGCAGGGCTCAGAATTTTAGAGTTCTGTGTTCAGGGACTTTCCTGGTGGCTCAGTAGTAAAGAATTTGCCTGCCAATGCAGTAAACACGGGTTTGATCCCTGGTCCATGAAGATCCCACATGCCGCAGAGCAACTAAGCCCCTGAATCACAACTTTGAGTCTGTGCTCTTAAGTCCAAGAACTGCAACTACTGAAGCCCTCATGCCCTAGAGCCCATGCTCCACAAGAAGCCACTGCAAAGAGAAGCCCGTGCACCACAGCTAGAGAGTAGCCTCTGCTCCCCACAACTAGAGGAAAGGCCACACAGCAATGAAGACCCAGCAGAGCCACAAATAAATAAAATTGTATATGTAAATAAAAGAAGTTCTGTGTTTAGATAGGTGAGGGAAGATCTAAATGAAAAGCTCAATGAAATGGGTGTCTTTATTGCAGGACTTCTCAGGACCTTTAGCATGCTGCGACTCTCCAAAAGAGTACCTACAGCACACAACATTTTCCAGTCTTGTGCTCTTGTGGGACACCTGCTATTCTAGGTAGGGGCTATGTGATACCACAGTGCTGCTCTAGGATGGCAAAACCAGGTCTCCAAAGGGAAGAAGAAAACTCTGATCTCAAGGGGCAGGTCCCTTTTCTTCCCCCATGGCAGGTTGGCTGAGCACCCAGGGTTGATGTCACCATGGGATTTCTCACCCCTTGGGGTTCAGCCGGCACCAGACCCCAGGGGTGGATGGTTTGTTCCCTATCGTATAGCATCGTTCCCTTTAGGTACCACTGCTGTCCTACATGTTACTCTGTTGGCCCTCAGTAGCCTGTCTTATCTTGGTCACAGGAAGGGAATGTGGCTAAGGCTTTAGTAACTGTGATTGGTCCAAAGGTGTCATGTGACCCAAGCAGAGCCAATCAGAGACTGCTCTGGGATTGTTTGGAGCACTAAGGATATTGTAGAGGAGACAGTCTCAAAGGAGATGATGAGATCAAAAGGCAAGGTCAAGAAGAAACCAAAACTGATGGACCTAGAAGAGGAGAATCCCCTCAAAAGCACTGAGTCTCCAGTTTTAGCCCCTGAGGCCCTGGTTCTGACAGCAATCACCTTCAGCCTATAAGCTGCCCCAGACATTCCCCAGCGATGAGATCTGGCTGGAGATGGGTTTCTGCTGCCTGCAAGTCGGAAGGTCATGACCGCTGCACATGCCTGAGCCTGGAATTGTTTTACCAGCCCAGACAGGCCCAACAGGGCTGTGAGTTTGGGTGCCGCACAGGTGCCAGGGCCCAGCCTCCCTGAAATGTGCCCAGAGGCCTCAGCCAGAGAAACAGACAATGCCCTTCTGTCTGTAGGTTCCACATTTCCTTATTTTAGTTCAGAAAATAGGGTCACTGTAGCTGGGGGTCACAGAGGGCTCAGCAGAGGAGCCATTTCAAGATCAAGGTTATTCATTCATTTAACAAACCATATTGACAGCCCACAATGTGTCAGGTACTAGGGGCACAGCTGTGCAGAAGCCAGATGAGGATCTTGTTCCCACAAGCTTACCTTCTAGTGGGAGGAGTAAGAGATAAACAAAGGAAGAAAATTATAAATAAGGTTATTTCAAATAAGCAAAATAAACAGAAAAATGGGATAGAGGGACTTCCCTGGTAGTCCAGTGGCTAAGACTCCATGTTCCCAATGTAAGGGACTCGGGTTCCATCCCTGGTCAGGGAACTAGATCCCACATGCTGCAACTAAGAGTTTGAGTGCCATAACTAAGACCTGGCACAGCCAAATAAATAAATGGGATTGAGTATGTGAACGTGGAAGTGAAAGTCACTCAGTCCTGTCTGACTCTTTGTGGCCCCATGGGCTATAACAGTCCATGGAATTCTCCAGGCCAGAATACTGGAGTGGATAGCTTTTCCCTTCTCCAGGGGATCTTCCCAACCCAGGGATCAAACCCAGGTCTCCCACATTGCAGGCAGATTCTTTACCAGCTGAGTCACAAAGAAAGCTCAAGAATACTGGAGTGGGTAGCCTATCCCTTCTCCAGCGAATCTTCCTGACCCAGGAATTGAACCAGGGTCTCCTGCACTGCAGGCAGATTCTTTACCAATTGAGCTATTAGGGAAGGCCTGGGATATAGCATGTCAGAGAGCAAATTAAGGTAGTTAGTGAAGACCCCATGTTATGGTTTGAATGTTTATGCCTCCCCCTTCCCAAATTCATATGGTACAATCCTATATACCAACATGAAGGTGTTAGGAGGTGGGGCCTTAGGGAAGTTATTAGATCATGAAGGTAGAGCCCTTATGATTGGGATTAGTGCTCTTATAAAAGAGATCCCATAGAGCTCCCTGGCTCCTTCCACTGTACAGTAAGAAGCTGGCAGTCTGCACCCCAGGAAAAGTCACCAGAACCTGATCAGGCTAGCACCCTGATCTTGGACTGCCAGCCTCCAGAACTTTGAGGAATACATTGCTGCTGTTTATAAGTCACCCAGTATGTGATATTTTGTTATAGCAGCCTGAACAGACTAAGATGGGGGGTGACATTTGAGCTGACATCTGAAAATTGAGGATCAGCCATGTGTAAGAGAATTGTAGGCAGAAGGAAGAGCCCTGAGCTGGGGGCAGGCTCAGGCTGGCTGAGGGATGAACGGAGCCAGGGGCTGGTTTTGGAGGGCAGGGGAGAGGGGCAGGAGATGAGGTCAGAGGTTAGCAGGAGCCAGGTCACCAGGTTCTTGGGCTGCCCCTGACAGGGAGCAGAGATTTTATCCTGCATACAAATGGCAGCCATCCTTGCAGGGTCCCGGGTGGGAACATGGGCGGCAGTTTCCTCCGGTCCCAGAAAAGCAAACGGCTCCAGACATAAGCTTTCGGGGGAGCCCAAGTGTAAGTGAAACAGAGTGGAGCAGAGACTTCCCTGACGCAACAAGAGTCAGAATGCCCCTCGCCCTCAAAGGCTTGGGATCTCTGGTGCTACCTAGTGGTCCAGAGAGGTTGGGTAACGCTGCAGAAGCAAACAGGCCCAAGACCCTCAGGGCACAAAACAACACACTTCCTCACTGGTGGACTAGTGAGGGCTCTGCCAGGACCCAGGCTGGTAGACCAGATGCCTCTGGAACATTACCAAGCAGTTCTTCTTCTTTTTTTAATATTATTTTTGGTTGTGCTCAGCCTTCATTGCTGCCCATGGGCTGTCTCAAGTTGTGGAGAGCGGGGGCTACTCTCTAGTTGTGATGCACAGGCTTCTCATTGTGGAGGCTTCTCTTTGTGCAGCACAGGCTCCAGACACCCTGGCTTCAGTAATTGCAGCATATGGGCTCAGTGGTTGCAGTTCATGAACCCTAGAGCTCAGTAACTGTGGCTCACAGGCTTAGTCACACCCAGGCATGTGGAATCCTTCTGGAAGTGAAGTGAAGTGAAAATTGGTCAGTCGAGTCCAACTCTTTGAGACCCCATGGACTATACAGTTCATGAAATTCTCCAGGCCAGAATACTGGAGTGGGTTGGCCTTTCCCTTCTCCAGGGAAAGAGATTATTCCTAACCCGGGGTTTGAACTCAGGTCTCCTGCATTGAGGGTAGATTCTTTACCAGCTGAGCCACAAGGGAAGCCCAGAATCCTTCTGGACCAGGAATCAAATCTGTGTCCTTTGCATTGGCAGGTAGATTCCTATCCACTCTACCACAAGGCAAGTCCCCAAGCAGTTATCAAAGGCTCCACCTGAGGGATTCCCTGGAAGTCCAGTGGCTAAGACTCTGTGCTCCCAATGCAGGGGGCCCAGGTGGGGAACTAAAGCCTGTGTGCCAGAACTAAAAGATTCCACATGCTGCAACTAAATAAATAAATATTTAAAAACAGGGGAAAAAAAAAGCCTCCACCTGAGATGGCCCAGCACTTCTGCCCATGTTCCATTGGCCAAAGCAAGTCAGGGCCACGCTTAACTGGAAAGAATGAGAGGACGAGGGGTACCCAATCCTTCCATATGCCTGGATGGGAAACAGCTCAGGAGTGTTTGGGGAACAGCATCAATAACTCCCACAACCCTCTGCTTTAGGGTGGGAAACTGAATCTTAGACACGAGGAATGGAATCACCCAAGGTCAGTGGCGGAGGAGGCTAAGCAACCAGACCCTGGGGGTGATCCAGTGCTCTCTCTGTGCTACCCCACCCCTTCCCCACCCTGCCCAGCCTCCTCTTCTGCCTAATGACCTTTTTGAAAGTAAATTTATTTATTTTTAATTGAAGGATAATTGCTTTATAATATCGTGTTCGTTTCTGCCATACATCAACATGAATCAGCCACAGGTATACATATGTCCCCTCCCTCTTGACGCTTCCTCCTACCTTCCACCCCTCCCTACCCCTCTAGGTTGTCACAGAGTCCTGGTTTGTGTTCCCTAAGTCACATAGCAAATTTCCATGGGTTATCTATTCTACATATGGTAGTGTAACTGTTTCCATGTTACTCTCTCCGTGCATCCCTCAGCCCGTGTCCTCTTTTTCCTCCCCCAGCCCATGTCAAAAGTTTGTTTTCTGTGTCTGCGTCTCCATTGCTGCCCTGCAAATAGGTTCATCAGCACCACCTTTCTAGATTTCATATATATGCATTAATATACGATATTTGCTTTTCTTTCTGACTTATTTCACTCTGTACAATAGGCTCTAGGCTCATGCTAATGACCTGTAAGAGCTTTATCTCATAAGCTGCTCACACCCTCCACTTATAAGCGTGAGTTCATCCTCCCAACCTCTCAGTGGAGGGACAGGGTCCTGGGACACCCCCTCTCACCCTTCTTCTCTCCCGGGGCAAATGTTTGGGCCCTGAAGAGATCACACAGCCTGGAGAGGGGGTGGCCAGAGCAGGCCTGGGCTCGTGCTGGCAGCTGCCCATCCAGCAGCAGGAATCTGCGGGGCCGGGCAGGTCAGGCCGCACAGATGGCTGTTCTGAAAGCATCAGAATCCAGCCTGAACTCCTGGGCCTGCCCTGACGCATCACCCCACACATCACTGTTTCCTCCTTCAGAAGCTATTTCCTGGGCTCCTCTGGCCACCCTCCCTGGGTCTGGGTGCTGGGGAGGAGCCAGGGACCAGTGGCCCTGGTGGACTCACAGACTTCTGCAACGGCCCTGCCCTGACCCCCCATGTGCCGCAGGATGGGCAAGGAGAAGGACAGCCCCATGGGCAGGTGCTGGGGCTCCCAGGGACCCTCCTAGCTGCCTGGGCTCTGGGCGACAGGCCTGAGTCTGCTGGCTCCAGATCCGCCTTCTCTGTAACAAGGGTTCTGTTTTCCCCAGAACACTGCCCTATAGTTTGTTTCCAGACCAGTCGCCCCAGTGGCCTCTGCCGGGCTGAGTCCTTGTATGCCACCTTCCAGCTCCCATGCAGGAGGTCCTCAGTCAGCGTTCCAGTGGCCCAACTGGGGCAGCTGGGCTGGGTTAACTCTGCCAGAATCTGGAGAGGTCCTGGGGGCCAGCCAGAGGACTCAGGGTGCCCTCTCTGAAGCCAGCCACCCGAGCCGGGAGGACCCGTGCAGGCCACCAAGCAAGGTTCTGGATGGAAACCTCAAGGGGCCAGAGTCCAGGCTGCCCCTCCCAGGGCATGGCCTTCTGCAGCCCCAGCAGTTTCGGATGAGGTATGGGGGCGGGGAGAAAACCCACAGATCACCTTCCTCTGGGATACTGGACCACAGCCAGGAGAAATCTCCAAGGGGGCAAGCGGGCAGGAACGGTCCTGTGGGAAGGGGGTGGGTGGGCAGGGACAGCCAGGCCTCACCTCTGGACCTGCCCCAGGCCTCCTGTGGGCTGCAGTCTGGGGGCAGAGCATCTCTGATTGTGCACCGCAGGGGCTGCATGGTAGGCCTGGCCAGGAGTGGCCAAGCCAGGTCAGGGAGACCCAGCGGGGGCGGCTTTGGGTGCTGCGTGGGGTTAGGTGGGTCTGTGGAAACAGCAGAGGGTGAGGCTGGCCCCACCGGGGCCCTGTCTGGCCTGCCCCTCATCTGGGTGCTTTCCCACTCACAGTCCGGCTCCTCCCCGCCCCATGCCTGGGCCTGGGCTGCACTGGGTCTGGTTCCCTAGGGTGGTCCGAGTTTCTCTTGTGAACGAGGACACAGGAGGATGTGCAGCCTTGGGTAAACAAAGGGCTATTTTTACCGCCTCATTGTTTCCTCCCTCAGCTCCCGGCCAAGGTACACCTCACACCTCCCTCCTCACAAAGGCTGCCAGGTGCTGGCGGCTCAGCCATCGCCTCTCCCTTGGCCAGCTCACAGCAGGCTGGGTTGCAGGCGGAGGACAGGAGGCCGTCCCTGAGCTGCAGGTGGTGGCCTTGAGGCTGGAGAAGTCCACAGAAGACCCCAGAGCCCAGCGTGCAGGACCATCGCCTCAGTGAGGGGCTGCAGTCTCCCCCGCTCCTCTGGGTGGACTTACAACCCACCCAGACCCACGAGCTGCTCAGAAGAAGCCACCTAAGGAGAGGTCAAGGCTTGGGGGCAGGCCCCATAGCCCCAGGGTTTGCGTTGCTGGTGATGGAGACCAAAAAAAAATAAGCAGGCCAGATCTTTAGCTGGTTTTACTGTTTGAAATTCCCTCCAGCCAACTCCCTGCCTGACCCCCAGGCAGGCTGCTCCCAAGGGCAGCCCACTCTGGTCCTGCCGCTGCTGGTGTCCACACACTGCTCCAGACCGCAGCCCACAGTGCAGGTATCATCCTGTGGTCCAGATGGGGAAACAGAGGCTTGGAAACCTTCAGTGGCTTCCTGGGTTACACAGCTGGTAACTGGCAGAGCCTGGGTTTGAACCTGGATCTGTGTGGCTCCCGGGCTCCCGAGTCCAGCAGCCCCCACCTCCAGAGACTGACAGGGGCTTTGTTCCACTCCACAGCTCTGGTTGGGGAACCCTCAGGCCCAGGCCTGGAGGTGGGGGTGGGGCTGGGGCTGGGGGTGATGGAGCGGGAGAGTGCTGGGCATTCAGAGGCAGCGGCCCCATTCCCCTCCTCCTCCTGTTTGCTCCCAGGCAGAGCTGCAGCTTGAAGGAGCCTCTGGCTGTGATGGGTTTTTTTTAACCACTTGATCATGATCAAGGATTTAATTTTATCCTCTTCCCTGGCTGGCTCTGATTCTATTTGGAGTTGAAGCACGAGCCAGTGAGCAGGAGGGTCCTTGGAGCCCTGGTGGAGCCGCCCACCCACAGGCTCTTCGAGGCCCCTCCGTGCCTGTCCAGACGTGGCAGGGTCCATCTGGGAGACCCTCTCAGCTCTTTAGGCTCCGCAAGGCTGGGGGCTTCCATTCCAGTTACCGATCTTCCTCCTTGCAAAGCTGCTTAGCAGAGGGAGAGGCCCTAGGATGGGGGTCTGGGGAGATGGGAACAGGAGGCAGCCTTGGCCACAACAGGGGAGCCTTTCAGCTCTCTCATCCTCATCAAAACAGCATTTAACTAGCACCTGATTGGACCTGAGGCTTGTTCCCCCACCCCACCCCACCCCACCCCCAGGATCTCCAGGAGCTGCAGGCGGACGAGGCCTTGCTGGGGGTTAGGGGTGGGGGTGGAGGACACCATCATGGTGACTTAATGATGCCCATATGTGCTGACCACCCACTGTGGGCAGGTCACCAGGCTAAGCTTGTCCTGTGCATTATCTCGTTAATTCTCAGCAACAGCCTGATAGGATAGATGCTCCGGTTTTCTCTATTTTTCCAATGGTGGCTAATTTGCCCCAAGTCACATAGCTGCTGAGTGGTAGATCCAGACTTCAGTCCCACCAGGTGGCCTTCAGAGTTCTTGCTCTGAACCATAATGTCTCCCCAGCCCCCAAAGACATAAAGATTTACACTGTGGGAGAAAACAGCATAAAGCGAGGTCTGGAGAGAACAATGTTTGTCCAGGAATTTATTGGGTTCAAAGAATCTTTCTTCTTCTTTTTTTTTTTTCTTTTTTATAAAATATTTCTTGATCTGGCTGCATGGGGTCTTGGTTGCGGCATTCCAGGTCTTCACTGCGTCGTGCAGGATCTTTCGCTGTGTCGCATGGACTCTCTAGTGCGGCATGTGGGTTCAGGGGTTGTACATGGGCTTAGTTGCTCCAAGGCCTGTGGGATCTTCGTTCCCTGACAAGGGATTGAACCCGCGTCCCCTGCATTGCAAGGCGAATTCTTAACCACTGAACCACCAGGTAAGCTCCTCAAAGCACCTTCATGTAGAATTTGTCAAAGGTTCAGTTGTTTCTATTATTTTTCCCATTTTATAGATGAGAAAAAATCAGACTGAGACCTGCCAAAATGTACAGAGTTCACAAACCCGGCCTGTTGTCCCCAAACCCACGGCTCTCTCATTGCCCTCTCTTGGACATAGGTGTGCTTCAAGGTGGGATTGCCAGGTGCTGGCAGGGGGCTGTGACCAGGAAGCGTTAGGGCAAAGTGGAAGAGGAACTTATTCTAGAAAAACCAGCTTAGCCTGGAGAAGTGCCAGGTCTGCACGCGGAGGCCCCAGAGTGCCCGACAGGAGAGGAGCAAGAGTCAGGATGGATGACTGCAACAGCAGCTTCTTCCTGGGGAGGAAGGCTGGATGGAGGACTCAGCAGTTGGGTTAACCCACCTGACAACCTACTAAAGTCACATACAACTGGGCTTGGAGAACAAGGGCAAGTACCAGACTGGCCCTGGGGTCATAGAGCTGGCTGGCAGGGAGAAGGTGCTCACGCTCAGCTGCTCAGTCATGTCTAACTCTTTGTGACCCTCCTGGACTATAGCCCACCGGGCTCCTCTGTCCATGGGATTTTCCGGGCAAGTATACTGGAGTGAGTTGCCATTTTCTCCTCTGGGGGATCTCCCTGACCCAGGGATCGAACCTGTACCTCCTGCATTGCAGGCAGATTCTCTACCTGCTGAGCCATCGGGGAAGCCCAGGGAGAAAGTACCAGGCTGCAAGGTTTACTCCCCATGACCTCCTGCCCCCTCCTGTCAAAGTTAGAAGTAGTAACCATAAGCCTGGACTCTGGGGTCAGACAACCTGGGTCCAAGTTCTGGCTGAACCACACCGACCTTTAGCAAACTAAGTAACCCTCTACTTCCTCATCTGTAAAAAGGGGATCAGATCAGATCAGATCGACCCCATGAATCGCAGCACGCCAGGCCTCCCTGTCCATCACCAGCTCCTGGGGTTCAATCAGACTCACGTCCATCGAGTCAGTGATGCCATCCAGCCATCTCATCCTCTGTCGTCCCCTTCTCCTCCTGCCCCCAATCCCTCCCAGCATCAGAGTCTTTTCCAAGGAGTCAGCTCTTCGCATGAGGTGGCCAAAGAACTGGAGTTTCAGCTTTAGCATCATTCCTTCCAAAGAAATCCCAGGGCTGATCTCCTTCAGAATGGACTGGTTGGATCTCCTTGCAGTCCAAGGGACTCTCAAGAGTCTTCTCCAACACCACAGTTCAAAAGCATCAATTCTTTGGTGCTCAGCCTTCTTCACAGTCCAACTCTCACATCCATACATGACCACGGCAAAAACCATAGCCTTGACCAGATGGACCTTTGTTGGCAAAGAAATGTCTCTGCTTCTGAATATGCTATCTAAGTTGGTCATAACTTTCCTTCCAAGGAGTAAGCGTCTTTTAATTTCATGGCTGCAGTCACCATCTGCAGTGATTTTGGAGCCCAGAAAAATAAAGTCTGACCCTGTTTCCACTGTTTCCCCATCTATTTCCCATGAAGTGATGGGACCAGATGCCATGATCTTCATTTTCTGAATGTTAAGCTTTAAGCCAACTTTTCACTCTCCACTTTCACTTTCATCAAGAGGCTTTTTAGTTCCTCTTCACTTTCTGCCATAAGGGTGGTGTCATCTGCATATCTCAGGTTATTGATATTTCTCCCGGCAATCTTGATTCCAGCTTGTGCTTCTTCCAGTCCAGCGTTTCTCATGATGTACTCTGCATAGAAGTTAAATAAGCAGGGTGACAATATACAGCCTTGATGTACTCCCTTTCCTATCTGGAACCAGTCTGTTGTTCCATGTCCAGTTCTAACTGTTGCTTCCTGACCTGCATACAGATTTCTCAAGAGGCAGATCAGGTGGTCTGGTATTCCCATCTCTTTCAGAATTGTCCACAGTTTATTGTGATCCACACAGTCAAAGGCTTTGGCATAGTCAATAAAGCAGAAATACATGTTTTTCTGGAACTCTCTTGCTTTTTCCATGATCCAGCGGATGTTGGTAATTTGATCTCTGGTTCCTCTGCCTTTTCTAAAACCAGCTTGAACATCAGGAAGTTCACAGTTCACATATTGTTGAAGCCTGGCTTGGAGAATTTTGAGCATTACTTTACTAGCGTGTGAGATGAGTGCAATTGTGTGGTAGTTTGAGGAAAAAGGGGATAATAACATACTTAACTCACATGTGATTGAAGATGGTGTATGTAAAGTGCTACACACCCTTACACATGTAACACCTGCCCACAACACAGTCTCTGTGTTATTCAGACTGGGACAACTGGGAACTTCCCTGGCAGTCTAGTAGTTAAGACTTCATGCTGCCAGTGTAGGGGGTGAGGGTTCAATCCCTGGTCAGGGAACTAGGATCACATATGCCGCAGGGCAAGAGGTTAAAAAAAAAAAAAAAAGTCAAAAAGACTGAGACATGGGAGATACCCACATAAAAAACCAGCACTGGGCTTCCCCAGTGACTCAGATGATAAATAATCTGCCTGCAAGTGCAGACCTGGGTTCAGTCCCTGGATCAGGAAGACCCCCCTGGAGAAGGAATGGCAACCCACTCCAGTATTCTTGCCTGGAGGAGTCCATGGACAGGGGAGCCTGGCAGCTTGCAGTCCATGGGGTCACAAAGAGTCAGACATGGCTGAGCAACTAACACTTTCACTTTCACTGCCTTCCACAGCCAAGGTCAAGGCCTGGAGGAGGAAACCGTCAGAGGTTTAGGCACTGTGCAAGTGGGTGGGGCTCCCACAGGTGTGCCAAGAGGGTTAAGTTGCTCACTCTCCACCTTCCCTAGGGGTCCAGAAGGCCTAGGCAGGGCCAGCAGGGTGGGGCTCCTAACTTTGTGGCCCCACCCCTAGGAAGCCATACTCAAGGGGCAGTTCCAAGCTTAGGCAAGGCACTGGCTGATATTCAAAGGGTATTTTCTGCCCTTGTCCTATGAGAAGGACTTTCTTTAAATCCCTCGTGGCTCAGAGGTTAAAGCGTCTGCCTGCAATGCAGGAGACCTGGGTTTGATCATCCCTGGAGAAGGAAATGGCAACCCACTACAGTATTCTTGCCTGGCGAATCCCATGGATGGAGGAGCCTAGTGGGCTACAGTCCACGGGGTTGCAAAGAGTCGTACATGACTGAGTGACTTAACTTTCACTAACTTCCTAGAGGAGCTATCTCACGTTGAAGGTCAGGAAGGGCGGCGGTGAGGAGATACCCCTCATCCAAGGTAAGGAGCAGAGGCTGTGCTTTGCTGGAGCAGCCGTGAAGAGATACCCCATGTCCAAGGTAAGAGAAACCCAAGTAAGACGGTAGGAGCTGCAAGAGGGCATCAGAGGGCAGACACACTGAAACCATACTCACAGGAAACTAGTCAATCTAATCACACTAGGACCACAGCCTTGTCCAACTCAATGAAACTAAGCCATGCCCGTGGGGCAACCCAAGACAGGTGGGTCATGGTGGAGAGATCTGACAGAATGTGGTCCACTGGAGAAGGGAATGGCAAACCACTTCAGTATTCTTGCCTTGAGAACCCCATGAACAGTATGAAAAGGCAAAATGATAGGATACTGAAAGAGGAACTCCCCAGGTCAGTGGGCGCCCAATATGCTACTGGAGATCAGTGGAGAAATAACTCCAGAAAGAATGAAGGGATGGAGCCAAAGCAAAAACAATACCCAGTTGTGGATGTGACTGGTGATAGAAGCAAGGTCCGATGCTGTAAAGGGCAATATTGCATAGGAACCTGGAATGTCAGGTCCATGAATCAAGGCAAATTGGAAGTGGTCAAACAAGAGATGGCAAGAGTGAATGTCGACATTTTAGGAATCAGCGAACTAAAATGGACTGGAATGGGTGAATTTAACTCAGATGACCATTATATCTACTAATGCGGGCAGGAATCCCTCAGAAGAAATGGAGTAGCCATAATGGTCAACAAGAGTCCAAAATGCAGTACTTGGATGCAATCTCAAAAACGACAGAATGATCTCTGTTCGTTTCCAAGGCAAACCATTCAATATCACAGTAATCCAAGTCTATGCCCCAACCAGTAATGCTGAAGAAGCTGAAGTTTAACAGTTCTATGAAGACCTACACGACCTTTTAGAACTAACACCCAAAAAAGATGTCCTTTTCATTATAGGGGACTGGAATGCAAAAGTAGGAAGTCAAGAAACACCTGGAGTAAGAGGCAAATTTGGCTTTGGAATACGGAATGAAGCAGGGCAAACACTAATAGAGTTTTGCCAAGAAAATGCACTGGTCATAACAAACACCCTCTTCCAACAACACAAGAGAAGACTCTATACATGGACATCACCAGATGGTCAACACCGAAATCAGATTGATTATATTCTTTGCAGCCAAAGATGGAGAAACTCTATACAGTCAACAAAAACAAGACCAGGAGCTGACTGTGGCTCAGATCATGAACTCCTTATTGCCAAATTCAGACTTAAATTGAAGAAAGTAGGGAAAACCACTAGACCATTCAGGTATGACCTAAAGCAAATCCCTTATGATTATATAGTGGAAGTGAGAAATAGATTTAAGGGCCTAGATCTGATAGAGTGCCTGATGAACTATGGAATGAGGTTCATGACATTGTACAGGAGACAGGGATCAAGACCATCCCCATGGAAAAGAAATGCAAAAAAGCAAAATGGCTGTCTGGGGAGGCCTTACAAATAGCTGTGAAAAGAAGAGAGGCGAAAAGCAAAGGAGAAGAGGAAAGATACAAGCATCTGAAAGCAGAGTTCCAAAGAATAGCAAGAAGAGATAAGAAAGACTTCCTCAGCGATCAATGCAAAGAAATAGAGGAAAACAACAGAATGGGAAAGACCAGAGATCTCTTCAAGAAAATTAGAGATACCAAGGGGACATTTCATGCAAAGATGGGCTCGATAAAGGACAGAAATGGTATGGACCTAACACAGCAGAAGATATTAAGAAGAGGTGGCAAGAATACACAAAAGAACTGTACAAAAAAGATCTTCACGACCCAGATAATCATGATGGTGTGACCACTGACCTAGAGCCAGACATCCCGGAATGTGGAGTCAAGTGGGCCTTAGAAAGCATCACTAGGAACAAAGCTAGTGGAGGTGATGGAATTCCAGTTGGGCTATTTCAAGTCCTGAAAGATGATGCTGTGAAAGTGCTGCACTCAATATGCCAGCAAATTTGGAAAACTCAGCAGTGGCCACAGGACTGGAAAAGGTCAGTTTTCATTCCAATCCCAAAGAAAGGCAATGCCAAGGAATGCTCAAACTACAGCACAATTGCACTCATCTCACATGCTAGTAAAATAATGCTCAAAATTCTCCAAGCCAGGCTTCAGCAATACGTGAACCGTGAACTTCCTGATGTTCAAGCTGGTTTTAGAAAAGGCAGAGGAACCAGAGATCAAATTGCCAACATCTGCTGGATCATGGAAAAAGCAAGAGAGTTCCAGAAAAACATGTATTTCTGCTTTATTGACTATGCCAAAGCCTTTGACTGTGTGGATCACAATAAGCTGTGGAAAATTCTGAAAGAGATGGGAATACCAGACCACCTGATCTGCCTCTTGAGAAATCTGTATGCAGGTCAGGAAGCAACAGTTAAAACTGGACATGGAACAACTGACTGGTTCCAGATAGGAAAGGGAGTACATCAAGGCTGTATATTGTCACCCTGCTTATTTAACTTCTATGCAGAGTACATCATGAGAAACGCTGGACTGGAAGAAACACAAACTGGAATCAAGATTGCCAGGAGAAATATCAATAACCTGAGATATGCAGATGACACCACCCTTATGGCAGAAAGTGAAGAGGAACTAAAGAGCCTCTTGATGAAAGTGAAAGTGGAGAGTGAAAAGTTGGCTTAAAGCTCAACATTCAGAAAACAAAGATCATGGCATCTGGTCCCATCACTTCATGGGAAATAGATGGGGAAACAGTGGAAACAGGGTCAGACTTTATTTTTCTGGGCTTCAAAATCACTGCAGATGGAGACTGCAGCCATGAAATTAAAAGACGCTTACTTCTTGGAAGGAAAGTTATGACCAACCTAGATAGCATATTCAAAAGCAGAGACATTACTTTGCCAACAAAGGTCCGTCTAGTCAAGACTATGGTTTTTGCTGTGGTCATGTATGGATGTGAGAGTTGGACTGTGAAGAAGGCTGAGCACCAAAGAATTGATGCTTTTGAACTGTGGCGTTGGAGAAGACTCTTGAGACTCCCTTGGACTGCAAGGAGATCCAACCAGTCCATCCTGAAGGAGATCAGCCCTGGGATTTCTTTGGAAGGAATGATGCTGAAGCTGAAACTTCAGTACTTTGGCCACCTCATGCGAAGATTTGACTCCTTGGAAAAGACTCTGATGCTGGGAGGGATTGGGGGCAGGAGGAGAAGGGGACGACAGAGTATGAGATGGCTGGATGGCATCACTGACTCGATGGACGTGAGTCTGAGTGAACTCCAGGAGTTGGTGATGGACAGGGAGGCCTGGCGTGCTGCGATTCATGGGGTCACAAAGAGTCGGACACGACTGAGCGACTGAACTGAACTGAACTTTTCTTTTCTTTAAATCACTATATGGTACCACAGATGGTAAAGAATCTGCCAGCAATCCGGGAGACCCAGGTTCAATCCCTGGCTCAGGCAGATTCCCTGGAGAAGGAAATGGCAACCCAATTCAGTATTCTTGCCTGGAGAATTCCATGGATAGAGGAGCCTGGTGGGCTATATAGTCCATAGGGTCACAAAAAATGGGACATGACTGAGCAACGAACACTTTAATTTTTCTTTAAATCAGGACCAGTAGTCATGGTTCCCCAAGTCTGCTAAATACCAGTTGTTGCCCTAGAAGAGAAAGCTGCTTCATTGGCTGGAAAGGTGTTTTTGTTTTTTTGTTTGTTTTATTCCCTGCCCAGGGATTTAACCCAGGGCCACTGCAGTGAAAGCCTGGAATCCTAACCACTAAGCCACCAGGGAACTCCCAGAAGTGTTTTCTAAACATGGCCTCAGAGACTTCCCCAGTGGTTAAGATTCAATTGCAGAAGTGAGGGCGGGTTCCATTCCTGGTCTGGGAACTAAGATCCCACATGCTGTGCAGCATGGCCAAAAACGACAAACAAACAAGGCCTCAGGTTAGTCTAGGCCTAGTTCATCCTCCAGGAAAGGAATGGGTGGCCATGAGCCTGAGAGAAAGCAAGAGACAGAGAGGGAGGGAGGCCATGTGAGCGGGCAGGTGGGTGATGGATGGGTGGTCCCCTGGGGCCCAGAAATCTCCCCTGCTCTGGCAGCCACCACCACTGAACCAGGTGCCACAGAGGGATCGTTTTCCCTGCCACAAAGGGCCGGTTCAAAAGCTGGAGCAGCCTGGATTCTCATAGGTGCTGTTCACTGTGGGTCTAGGGGGAAGGTTCATTGATTCTCCACCACCCTCTCCCCAGGCCTGGGAAACGTCAACAAAAGGCAAGGTGCCCTGTCTCCCTCCTCACCCCATGCCCCCACCCACCCCCCTCCCAGCCTCCCTCAGGCTCAGGTGGCCCCAAGCTGTCTTGGCCTCGGCAGTCCTAATCCCGCTGTTGGGGTCCTCTGGAATTAGGAAGGTGGACCCAGAAGGTTGCCTTCTATGGGGGCTGAGGGACCCCAAGGGAGACAATCCTGCCCGTGTTTCCCCTTCACCTGTTGAAGCAGTTATGGGAGACTCCTCCCTCCCCACTTCCAGCAGCAGACTCCAGGCAGGTGGGACCCGGGCCAGCCAACCCCTCCCTCTGCACAAGGGCCGAGCTTAAAAGAGCCGATTAAGTCCAAGGTTAATTACTGACAATGCCACTCAGGAGGCAGGCTGGGGGTGGGGAGCTTCTGTACATAACTTAACCTGACAAAAGCCCCTTGAAGCGAAAAGCAAAGGAGAAAAGGAAAGATATAAACATCTGAATGCAGAGTTCCAAAGAATAGCAAGAAGAGATAAGAAAGCCTTCCTCAGCGATCAATGCAAAGAAATAGAGGAAAACAACAGAATGGGAAAGACTAGAGATCTCTTCAAGAAAATTAGAGATACCAAGGGGACATTTCATGCAAAGATGGGCTCAATAAAGGACAGAAATGGTATGGACCTAACAGAAGCAGAAGATATTAAGAAGAGGTGGCAAGAATACACAGAAGACCTGTACAAAAAAGATCTTCACGACCCAGATAATCACGATGGTGTGATCACTCATCTAGAGCCAGACATCCTGGAATGTGAAGTCAAGTGGGCCTTAGAAAGCATCACTAGGAACAAAGCTAGTGGAGGTGATGGAATTCCAGTTGAGCTATTTCAAATCCTGAAAGATGATGCTGTGAAAGTGCTGCACTCAATATGCCAGCAAATTTGGAAAACTCAGCAGTGGCCACAGGACTGGAAAAGGTCAGTTTTCATTACAATCCCAAAAAGGCAATGCCAAAGAATGCTCAAACTACCGCACAATTGCACTCATCTCACATGCTAGTAAAGTAATGCTCAAAATTCTCCAAGCCAGGCTTCAGCAATACGTGAACCGTGAACTTCCTGATGTTCAAGCTGGTTTTAGAAAAGGCAGAGGAACCAGAGATCAAATTGCCAACATCTGCTGGATCATGGAAAAAGCAAGAGAGTTCCAGAAAAACATGTATTTCTGCTTTATTGACTATGCCAAAGCCTTTGACTGTGTGGATCACAATAAACTGTGGAAAATTCTGAAAGAGACGGGAATACCACACCACCTGACCTGCCTCTTGAGAAATCTGTATGCAGGTCAGGAAGCAACAGTTAGAACTGGACATGGAACAACAGACTGGTTCCAGATAGGAAAGGGAGTACATCAAGGCTGTATATTGTCACCCTGCTTATTTAACTTCTATGCAGAGTACATCATGAGAAACGCTGGACTGGAAGAAACACAAGCTGGAATCAAGATTGCCAGGAGAAATATCAATAACATGAGATATGCAGATGACACCACCCTTATGGCAGAAAGTGAAGAGGAACTAAAAAGCCTCTTGATGAAAGTGAAAGAAGAAAGAGAAAAAGTTGGCTTAAAGCTTAACATTCAGGAAACGAAGATCATGGCATCCGGTCCCATCATTTCATGGGAAATAGATGGGGAAACAGTGGAAACAGGGTCAGACTTTATTTTTCTGGGCTTCAAAATCACTGCAGATGGTGACTGCAGCCATGAAATTAAAAGACGCTTACTCCTTGGAAGGAAAGTTATGACCAACCTAGATAGCATATTCAAAAGCAGAGACATTACTTTGCCAACAAAGGTCCGTCTGGTCAAGGCTATGGTTTTTGCTGTGGTCATGTATGGATGTGAGAGTTGGACTGTGAAGAGGGCTGAGCGCCGAAGAATTGATGCTTTTGAACTGTGGTGTTGGAGAAGACTCTTGAGAGTCCCTTGGACTGCAAGGAGATCCAACCAGTCCATTCTGAAGGAGATCAGCCCTGGGATTCCTTTGGAGGGAATGATTCTGAAGCTGAAACTCCAGTACTTTGGCCACTTCATGTGAAGAGCTGACTCTTTGGAAAAGACTCTGATGCTGGGAGGGATTGGGGGCAGGAGGAGAAGGGGACGACAGAGGATGAGATGGCTGGATGGCATCACTGACTCGATGGACGTGAGTCTGAGTGAACCTAGGAGTTGGTGATGGACAGGGAGGCCTGGCGTGCTGCAATTCATGGGGTCGCACAGAGTCGGACACAACTGAGTGACTGAACTGATGTGTCTCTATGTAGTTTTTAGCTAACACAGCTATCTTTTTTTGGTCTCTCAGTAACTATAATTTCCTTCTTGGAAACGGAAGTTACAGAGAAGCGCAGACCAACTCAATACAAGGCTGAGCGTAAATCACCTGGAGGCAGAAAGAGCTATCTTACGAGGCAGTGAGTTCCACAGCCCTAGGCTGGGCTTCCCTGGTAGCTCAGATGGGAAAGCCTGCAATGCCGGAGACCTGGGTTTGATCCCTGCGTTTGATCCCTGCGTTGGGAAGATCCTCTGGAGGAGGAAATGGCAACCCACTCCAGTATTCTTGCCTGGAGAAGTCCATGGACAGAGGAGCATGGCGGGCGACAGTCCATGGGGTCACAGAGTTGGACACCACTGAGCAATTAGCACTTTCACAGAGGGTACTCAAGCAAAGGCCGGACAAGCCCTTTCCAGAGATGTTTCAGAGGAACCCCACAGCTGTCTACTACATGGACTGCTCGACAAGCTCCATCTCTTCCAACCCTAAGATTGAATGATGTTGACTGTGCCATCAGACCCCATATTCTGTAAACCTCATAGAATTCAGCACCCAGTGAAACTCTTCGAAAAAGGAAATAGAAGCAGTGAGTCTATGTAAGTAGAAAAAAAAAAAAAAAAGACCTAAAATGGGACGATGAAGGGTGGAAATGAAAAATCCTAGAAAATGCTTCCAAAGCAAAAACTGCTCAAGCAGAAATGATTTCAGCTTCCAAAGCTGAATATACAGCTGAATACCAACAAATCTTCTGTTTCTTGGATGATGGAAGGGACAGATGCACTGGACTTACGTTACAAGCATTCTTTTTTTCTTATTTTTGGGTGTGCACTGGGTCTTTGTTGCTGCGTGCAGGTTTTCTCTAGTTGTGGTAAGCAGGGGCTACTCGCTAGCTGCGGTGCTCGGGCTTCTCATTGCAGCGGCTTCTCCTCTTGCAGGGCAGGGGCTCGAGAGCACAGGCTCGGTAGTTGTTGGTGCCCGGGCTCAGCTGCTTGGAGGTATGTGGGATCTTCCAGGACCAGGATAGAACCCTGTTACGAATATTTCTAAGAACACTGCCATTACACGGGATGCTGGGTGTCTAGAATGGAGGGGGTGCTCAGTGTCTGCTGAGTGGGGAGCTCACGTCTGAAGATGGCTGTGACCTCAGCCCAACCAGGAAAAAACTTGGAACCGCCAGGTCAAAAAGGGCGCTCACCCTCCTACAGACGTGTCAGCTGGGCTGGGGAGATCTGGAAATTCTTCCAAACCCTGAGCTCTACTCAAGACCACAGACAATTCAACCAGCAAACATGGTGCTTTCACCCGCTTGGCGGGGATGGGCCCCAGCGGCAGAGTCCATGTGACGTGGGGAAATCAGCTCACATGTCCAACTATTAAAAATCTTTACTGTTAATTGTTTTCTCCAGCAGAAATATTTGTAGAGATATGAACCCACAGCAACACTTTCACTTCTCTTCTTCAGGAGATGAGATAGGTCAGGGCCACTCTCATTACAAGAGGGAGGCTCGTGAACTTGACAAGGAGAGGAACACACCTTTATGGGAGCCACAGGTACTAGGAGAGGGGGTGGTCAGCAGCATCAGAACTGATGCCTGGTGACAGATGTTACAACCCTGGGTGGTGGTGGGGTGACTGAACAAAAACTCACCTTTCCCCAGGTGGTCAGCTGGAGCTGCAGGCCACAGAGCTGGGAGTGAGAGAGAGTGTGTGTGTGTGAGTCTGTGTGTGTAAACTCACACACATGTGCGTCCACACACTGCCCCTCCTGAAAGAAGATGTTCTTGGACCCCGGTCCGGGTCCCCACAGTCCTTGTCCCCTGGGGATCAATCGACTTTCCAGGCTAATCAGCTGGCCAGTGCCGGGGGCCTGTGTGTGCAGGAGGACGTGGGTGTCTAGGTCGTGACACTTGAGTCTTCCTCTGGGGCGAGGCTCAGAGGAAGCTCAGAGTGCAGCATGAATAGCCATGGGGCTCCCCAGCTTGGGCCCTAGACATGCAAGCGTTCGGTTCCCATGCTCCATGACCACCCTGAGAAGGGGAAATTTGGCTCTGAGTGTCTTCTCCTGGCTCTGGGTTCTTGGGGCAAGAAGCAGGCCTCAGCTGTCTATGCCCTCCAGGGGTGGGGGTGTGGGGGGCATGGGTGGAGACTTCCCCTCCCCAGGCCCGCATCCTTCTCAATTCCTCACCCACATTCCCCTCCAGTGAGAGATGCAGGAAGCAGGACGGCCGCCTTCAGGGGAGGAGGAGGGCAGCTGGGAAGACCTGGGGTTCCTGCAGCCCTTCAAAGACCTTTCAGTGCTCTGTAGTGTGTTTCTGGGGGCCGGCGTGGAGGGCCAGCCTGGTGGGACTTGTTCAGTGAAGGCCCAGCAGACTGTCCCAGCAAGCACTTTATAAACAATGACACTGTCCCCTGTCCCTTCCAAGCTGCCATGTGGGAGAGTCTTCTGAAGTGAAGGGTGCAGCCTCAGATGAGAGGCCTCTGGGGGCTGATCAGGACCCACTGGCAGCACACACTGAGGGAGGAGCCTGGGGGCGAAGGTGGTGGTGGTGGAGTGGTTGGAGCCAAAGGCCTCCTGGGCCTTGTAAGCCAACCTGAGACCTTGGTGTGGGTTCTGGGTTCCCGGGCAGAGACCTCTGCTACGTTTTGAGTCTTAGAGCTGAGAGCAGCTCCTGCCCGATGAGATCTCAGGAAGTTGGCTACAGAGGGAATGATGACTGAAGAAGGGAAAGAGGCACCCTGCCCAGAGGGCAGGCTGGAGAGGCCCGGACGGTGCAAGTGAGCAATTCCATTCTCACCGAGGGAGGCTGGCTGGTTGCCAACTTGCAGAAGTGATCCTGGTGAATGGTCTCCTCTAGGCTCTGGGCTGCTCATTCAGGACAACCTTGGGGGCTCTGTTTTCCAGCTGTGGATCCTGCTTGGGGTCCTGAGCGGGGAGGTCCCCTTGCTGATGAAGCCAGGTGTGCTCATTAATGCAAATGCACTCTCCAGGTGGACCTCCCCCACCACCCCACTGGAGAGGGCCTACCCACCACAAGTCGGGTGGGTGGCCCATGGTGACAGAAGTCACGGGTGAGCCAATGGAAAACGAAACACGTCTAAACCAGTGGAAGGCAAACACAAAACACGTGAAAACAGCAGCAGGCTCTTTGTGTAATAAATATTGCAAAGCGCACTTGGTTTCTTTCTTTCTTTTTTTCAAGTCAAATATAACAACCAATGTCCCAAACCCTGTTTTCGACATTCAAAAGAGGAGCTGTTGTGATCAGCATAATACCTGCAGCCAATCAAAGAAAAAAAAAGGTTCCCATTAGCCAGCCAATCAAATCCTTTTCCAGTTTAAGCCGCCAATCGGACCTCCTCATGTTCCTAAAGAGTGACCCAAATAAAGCACCAGAGCTCGGAGAGCTTCCTGGGAAGCCATACACCCGAGGCGCAAATTTTTTTTTCTTTTTTTAAAATAAGAGTCAGAAAATAAAAATAAAAAGGTTTCCATTGGTCAAGATTTAAAAATAAAAAGGTTTCTTCCTGCAGCCAATCTTGAGTCCGTCCCTTTAAGCCAATCGTGACCGCACCACTGGTGTCTCCCCCGAGGATGCTGAGTGGCCGTGGGGCGGGGCAGAGTGGGGTGGGGTGGGGGGCTAGGGGGAGGGGAGATGACCCTCTGCCACTCAGCGGTGAGGTCCACACAGATCCCCTGGCCTTGGCCAGCTTCCAGGGTGTTCCACGGGGGTTGAAGCTACTGCCTCCGGTCCTCCGTCTCCGACCTGGAAAACGCCATCACTACGTCCTCCGCACCTGCAGACCATAGGGAGAGAACCGCTGCTGGATCTGGCACTGGGCTGCGGCCCCCATGCGGTGTCAGTCCTCGAAGGAGGGGTGCTTTCTAAGAACAAAGTGCTTCTTGGGAAACCCACTACCCCTCCTGAGCCTCCCCTACAGCCTGGCCAGGATTCGCCAGCAACCCAGCTGCAGGGCCTCTTGCGGCAGGTTGCCAGGGTGAAGCTCAGAGGCTCACTCTAGGCTATACCTCCAAGAGCCGGGAGCAGGACAAGAACCCAGGCTGCTGTCCTGAGCAGGGCTCTCTCTGCCGGTGACCCTTGGTCCAAGGTCACCAAAGCCAGGGGCCCTTGGGAAACGCCCTCTTCCTTCTTAAGACTCTCGTCTCCATCCCTTTGGAGGATCTCCCTCCTGATTTCTAGCAGTCATTTCTTTGTCCAAACCCCATCACCTACTCAGAGGAGCACAGCCAGGCCCACTTCCAGCCCGGCTCCTACAGAGACAGATAATGGCCATAATCTTTCTGTTGCTATTTTTCATGGTAGATTTGAGGATTCTGGTCCAGGGTCTCATGAAACCACTTCCTTTGTCTTGTTTTCCCTGAGACAGGCTCTGACTTGTAGCCAGAAAAGGCAGGAGGGAGGAGGGGGAGTCTGGAATGCAGACCTGCCTCCCCCGGAGCTGCTGGGAAGAAGGCTGAGCACAGGCCCTGTGGGGCAGGTGAGGTCACCTGCAGGTCCCGCTCTGCCTCCCCTGCCTGGGTCCTGCCACGTCTCACCCCTTTTTTCTAAACCTAGGTTCTTGGTCATGCCCTGAACATTAAAGAGCAGTCAGTTTTGTTCGGCTGGAGGAATTCTCCCTGGGAGGGAAGGGTTGGAACAGCAACACAGTGGGTGTGGGGCCACTGAGCGGGAGGTAGTGGGGTGGGTGGGGGGAGCGATGCCTGGTGGAGCTGCTGGCATGGGAAACCGGAGAGAGGGCAGGACTCCACCACCGCCTGCCCCCCAGGGCATGGCGTGGGCCAGCTCCTTCCACGCCACAGGGAGTTGCCACTTCCCAAGGCAGCTTCTTCGTGCCTCCTTCCTAACTGTCCTGCCGGGAGGAGCAGAGGAGGTGCCCAGCGCTGGTGCTGCAGGAGGAGGGCCCCTCCAGAAGGATGTCACATGACAGACAAGTGCCTGCAGTTTGGCACCAGAGCACCAAGGTGCCACTGCCAAGGGGAGTCACCCTGCCGCACAACCCCACCTGACTTGACGGTCTGCTGCTACCAGCACAACCTCTATTCCCGCCAAGGGGAACAAGCTTCTAGAAAGAAGCTTGGGTCATCCAACTTCTCCGGGCTCCTATGCTTGGGAAGCCCTAGCAATCCTTCCCCTGTCTTCTTGAGAACATTCTGTACTCGCCTCGCTCCTCGGACCACGCAGTATCACTGCGGGCAGAATTTTCCTAGCAACCACAGGATCCAAGATTACATCATACCCTGCATGGCAGCTGAGCCGGTTACCTAACAGATGCTGGCTTTTCCCGAGTGCCGACTCTCCAGCTCGCTAAGCAGGAGGGGCTGGAGGGAGACCGTGAAAGGGGAGTTGTCAGCAAAGAGGCAATGCACAGTGGCAGCCCACTCACTGCTTTCCTGGCCTGTCCCGTGGGCTTGCTTGCAGGGACCTTGGGCCTCTGTGCTGAGCTGCAGGCACAAAAATAGCACCGGCCACCCTAGTAGGGAAGAGTGAGTCTGCAGAGGGAATGGCCATCGGTTCCTTGGAGGAGCCCAGACGCAGGGGCTGCAGGATGAGTGTACCTGGGCTGCACTCTAAGAGGTGGAGAAAGAAGTCACCTCCTCAAGGTCACTGAGGGACTCCAGCAACTCCCTAACAAGACCTCTGCGCCAGGGCTGCTCCGCCAGCTGGTCAGCCCATCCCTGGCTGGGGCGGAGAGGGCTGGGGACCTGCGGCTCCTGTTTATAGGGCCTCCCACTCTGCTGCTGGAGCCAGTGCATGAAGGGCCCACAGAGCCACTGCCCACCCCGGCTCTGTTCTGTTCCTAAAGGACTCACTGTTTTCCAGGGCTCACCACCAGGGATCTACTTTCCTTTGGGGACCCAGAGCGAGACAGGCTCTTCCAGAGCCTCCTCTGACCTTTCTTACACTGGTTGGCCTGGCATTTGTCACTCAACAAGGGCCTGACCCTGCGGGCTGTGAGGCGAGGATACGGCCCTTCCCCTTCCTCCAAGGAATTGGGGCCGATCACCCAGTGGAGAGTGAGCTGCTTAGTTCATTTTTATGATTCAAGTTCTTAGAACTTTAGAGCCAGGAGGGATCTCCAAAGTTGACCCTCATGAGCCCTCCTTCTCCTTTGAGGCCAGAATGTGGGGCCTTCCTTAGAGGATCTGTCTGTCCTGGAAATGCAGGGCTCACAACAGGAAGATACTAGAGAAGCCAGCAGGCCCAGCTCACTGCCTCTGGGCCATCAGCTAGGTTTACCATCTCATTTTATAGACGAGGCTGGTACACCCCATTGGTACTTTTTGCTGACCCTGTCTGGACGTGGGCTCAGAGCTTCTATTTGTCCTTTCCCACCAGATGCAGTGTGTAAAGGAGGGGAGAAGCTGATCGGTCTCTCCTGTTCCACCATACTCTCTGACCCATTAAAAGATAAAGCCAAAACCAGATGAAGACATCCCAAGGTAAGAGAACTACAGACCAGTATCTCTTATGAATACACATATTCATAACACCTATGGTATGCAAGAACACTCACAAAATACTAGCAAGCAACATATAAAAAGGATTATATACTCTGACCAAGTGACATTTATCCCAGGAATGCAAGGTTGGTTTAATACCCCAATATCACTTAATGTAATAACTCCTATCAATAGAAAAAAGAACAAAAACTATATAATCATTCGAATAGACACAGAAAACACATCTGACAAAATTCAACACCGTTTCATGATAAAAAAAACACCCAACACACTAGGAATAAAAGGGAACTTCTTCAACCAGATAAAGGGCATCTACTAAAAACCCATAGCTCTTATCATACTTAATGGTGAAAGATTGAAAGCTCTCCCCTTTCAAGATTAGGAACAAGTAGACAAAATCCATGCTTACTACTTCTATTCAATACTACGTTTAAGATTCTATCCAGGGCAATTTGACAAGAAAAAGAAATAAAAGGCATCCAAATTGCAAAGAAAGAAGTAAAACTGTATTTGCAGAGGATATGGATCTCACATATAGGAAATCCTAAGGAATCCACTGAAAGACTACTAGAACTAATAAATAAGTTAAAGTTGCAGGATATAAGGTCAGTATACCAAAAATCATTTGTATTTCTATAAACTAGGGATGAATAATCTGAAAATGAAATTAAGAAAATAATTTCATTTACAGTAGCAGCAAAAATAATAAAATCCTTAGGAATAAATTTAACAAATGGAGTACAAAATTTGAACTCTAAAAAGAACAAAACACCAATGTCTAAAACATTGCTAAGGACTTCTCTGGTGGTACAGTGGATAAGAATCTGCCTGCCAATGCAGGGAACATGGGTTCGATCCCTGGTCTGGGAAGATCCCACATGCTTTGGAGCAACTATGCCTGTGCACCTCTACTACCAAGCTCCAGAGCCTGAGAAGTGCAACTACTGAGCCCAAGTGCTGCAACTACTCAAGGCTGCATGCCCAGGGCCCGTGCTCTCCAACAAGAGAAGCCACTGCTCATCAAAACTAGAGAGAGCTTGCACACAGCAACCAAGACCCAGTGCAACCAAAAATAAATTAAAAAAAAAAAACATTGCTGGACGAAATTCAACACAATTTCTATCAAACCCCAGCTGCCTTTCTTGCAGAAACTGGCAACCTACTCCTAAAATTCATATGGGAATGCAAAGCATCCAGAATAGCCAAAATAATCTTGAGAAAAAAGAACAAGGTTGGACCCACACTTTTGAATTTTAAAACTTACTACAAAGCTACAGTAAACAAGTCTGGGTAGAACTGGAACAGATCAAGGGAACAGAATTGAGAATCCAGAAATAAACCCTTCCATAAACCACTAATTAAATTTTGTCAATTAAATTTTGACAAAGGTGCCAAGGGTTCAATTTGAAAGAATTGAACAAATGGTGCTGAGACAATTGGATATGCTGCTGCTGCTAAGTCGCTTCAGTCGTGTCCGACTCTGTGCGACCCCATAGGTGGCAGCCCAACAGGCTCCCCCATTTCTGAGATTCTCTAGGCAAGAACACTGGAGTGGGTTGCCATTTCCTTCTCCAATGCAGGAAAGTGAAAAGTGAAAGTGAAGTAGCTCAGTTGTGTCTGACTCTTAGCGACCCCACGGACTGCAGCCTAGCAGGCTCCTCCATCCATGGGATTTTCCAGGCAAGAGTACTGGAGTGGGGTGCCATTGCCTTCTCCGGACAATTGGATATACTTACATGTAAAAGATGAAGCTGAACCCTTGTCTTGTGCCATACACAAAAATTAACTTAAAATGGAGCAGTGACCTAAATATTCTAAGGGCTGATGTATAAAAACTCTTAGAAGAAAACAGGAGTAAATCTTCATAGTCTTGGGTTAGGAAATGGTTTCTTAGATAAGACACTCAAGGCACCATTAACAAAAGAAAAAAAATATATATATAAGTTGGGCTTTATCAAGGTTAAAACCTTTTATGCTTCAAAAAATACTATTAAAAAAAGTAAAGACAACCTACAGAATGAGAGAAAATATTTGCAAATCTGGTAAGGGATTCATATGAAGAATATATAAATAACACAATTCAATAATAATAAAAAGTCAAACGACTCAATGTTTAAAATGGGCAAAGAATTCAAATAGATATTTCTCCAACAAAGATATGTGAATGGTCAACATGTGCATGAAAAGATGCTCAACATCATTATTCGTTATGGAAATGCAGAACAAAACCACAAGGAGACGTCGCTTCATATCCTTGGACAGCTGGAATCAAAAGACAGACAATAACACGCGTTCGGGAGAAACTGGAACCCTCATACACTGCTGGTGGAATGTCAAGCCTGCTGCACCTGCAGCCTCCTTCACCTCAGGCGATGGCATCTCCAACCCCAGGGTCTTCCTGATTCCTTCTCTCTCACACACACTCCACATACAACACATCAGCCAGTCCTGCTGACTCTACTTTTAAAATGCATCCTGAACTCATTACCATTCCTCGACTGCCACCCTGGTCCAGGCCACCACTACCCCTCTCGCTAGCCCCTTGCACCCTTTCCCTGGATCTCTCCACTCTAGCCCCTGACAATCTATTCACACAGCAGTCAGAAGGAGGTTCTTAAAACATGAGTCAGCTCCTGCCACTCCTCTGTTCAAAACTCTCTAAAGGTGGCTTATTGTACGATTTCTCATCACACTCAAGGGAAACTCCAAACTCCACCCTGTGGCTGAAAGACCCAATGCTATCGGGCCTCTGGCTGCCTCCTCTCCTCCTACCATACGCCTCCTCTACCTTCACCCCGTTCCAGCCACAGGGGCTCCTGCCTGTCCTTCAGGCACAGGAACCTGGGCCTCAGGGCCTTTGCACCTGCTCCTTCCCTGGCCTCAATGCTCTTCCCAAGTCCATCTCACAGCTCTCACACCTCATGCCAGTCGGTGCACAGTCACCTCCCCAGGCTTTCCCTGACCAGTGTCTAAAACAGTGACACAGGATGAATCGTTGGAGGTGAGGAACTCAGAGAGATGAAACAACCTGGTGAATCAGAGGCAGAGCGAAGACCCGGTACAGACTTGGAAGACCACGCATGCAGCATGACATGCTTTGTCGTTTTCTATCAGGAGAAGGAAATAATTGGTCCTGCCCCAGTTACCCTGAGCACTAAGGCTGCTCCTGGCAGAGTGTGCACCCATATTTCTGCCCCCATGAGAATGGAAGCAAGACCCAGGATTCACAAAGCACACAGAAGCAGGCCTGGGATGGTTGCCCTAGAGGAATTTGAACGTGGAGTCCAGAAAGCCCACCTGGGAGGCGCCCGGCCAGACCCTGTCCCTTGCCCAGGCCCACTGCTCTTCCAGATGCCCCCCTAGTCCCATGGCTCGCCTGCTACGGAGAGCGGGGCCGAGGCGCTGGGGAGGGCATAGCTCTCTGAACCAGAGCCGAGCACCCAGTGGGCCTTTCCATCCCATGTCCCACTTCAGCTCTGCCTCTTTAATGGAGTCCAGTCAAGTGACTGGGGAGAGAAAAATGACAAACATTCAGGAGCTTAGAAAAGGGAAGCCGGCCCCCAGCTGGGGGCGGGAGACAGACAATGGGGTCACTGGTCTGTTTGCAAGCTCAGGGTGAATTCACACCAACAGAATCAAAAGCCCAGTATAGGCTCCACACACCAGCACCACCCATGGCCCCAGCCCGGCCCGGCTCTCTGAAGGGAACCAGCGTGCTGCGATTGGGGAGCAGCTCTCTGCAGTGTGTGGGACAGACCAGCAAGGAGCAGCGTGGTCTGGAGAAAGGCCCAGGGGTGAAAAAGAGCAGGAAAGAAGAACAGGGATGACTGTAGCCCTGAAGTAGTGGATGGAGGAAGGGCATGGAAGGCCTGTTTCTCAGACCCAGTAGGGGACATCCTAGTGGAGAACTCTCCCCTTTCCAGGAGAGGCACAGACCTTCAGTGGAGCAGGCCTAGTCCCAGCGCCCACGAGGACAGCTCCAAATACCACCCCTGACCCTCTCCAAGAGGAACCCTGCGGAGACAAAGAGACCAGGTGGCGGAAGGAATAGACAGAGCCTCCTGATATCTGGGATGTGCTGACCGTGCAGTTCCAGCCTCCATCCAGCTGCAGCTCCCCTAAAGCCCAGCTCGGAGGAGGAGCCTGTGCTCACAGGAGGCGGGGAGCCCTGAGGGTAATCCCTCCCCATGAAACTGACACAAAGTGCAAGAGCCTGGGCCAGCTTCCAAGGCTGCCAGCCCGAGGGCCCCCAGTGCAGGACACAGCCCTGTGCAGATGTCCTCAGAGAAAAGGGGGGATGCTCAGCACCAGTATCTGCCATGGGTGAGGACACCCACACCCCCTGATCCAGGGTCACGGGCGCCTCCAAGTCTGTGCCCCAGCTGCTCTGAAACCTCACACCTACCCCTGGCTGGAACCTCCCAGGATGACTTCTTTCTGAGCTGGAGATCTGGTGACCTCCTGACTTCTTCCTAATGAGGGCAAAGGACCGGGGCCTGGAAAACTCAGAAATAAAACCCCAACCCTCCGAGTCTCCCTGGAGGAGGAAATGGCAACCCACTCCAGTATTCTTGCCTGGAGAATCGCCATTGTCAGAGAAGCCTGAGGGGCTACAGTCCATGGGGCTGCAGAGTCGGACACGACTGAAGCCACTTAACACACACACACATACACACACACACACACACACACACACACACACAGTCTCCCAAGTCCAGCTGGAGGTTAACTTGGGCAAAGTTAACTTTGCAGAGGGAGTTAACTGGTAAAAGTTCTTCAAAACTATCCACGGAACCACAACTGCCAGGTCTGGGTCATCCCTCCATGCACACGGCCACAGGCTCCAAAGTGTCCAGGGTGATTCCCATTTCCACTGTTTGCCCCTTCTCTGACCACGTCACTTGGGTTGTGGCATTCCCTCTTGATCCCCTGAGGTCACTATCTTGCCATCCATGGCAACCAGCATCTGCTACTTGGCTACCTGGCTACCCCAAACAGCACGGCTCAGCTACCTGCTCTGGAGAGATGAGCCAGGTAGCAAGGCTCCCGCATGGAAAAAAGGTCCAAGACACTCTTCAAAGGGCAAAGGTGTCCACTGGGCTGAGGCCAGGCCCCACCCTGGACGAGGCCTCCCCCCACAGAGACCCAGACCCCCTGGGTGTCATGTGCTTCTCTGAGCAGCTGTGGCCCTGGAGCCCAGGGTTCTGTGCCTCTCAGCTCTGCTGCCCAAGTTCCCAGAGGATGGCTTTCCCCCAGAGATAGCACGACACTGGTTGCCTTGGGAACAGCACCCCAGATCCTCCACAGTCTCAGCAGCCAAGCATGCTCCAGGCTCGGTGACACCTTCTGGGCTCCAGGCTGGCAACCATATCACCAGGTGCCCTGGCTGCAGAAGGCGGGCCACGTGGGCTTAGGTGCGAGGGGGCTCCTGGAAGAGGCACTGGGCCTCCTGACAGGCCAACACGGGCCTCCCTAGGCTTGGGCTCCTCAGGTGGATAGGGGTACCTGGGCCAGAGTCTGAACCCTGCCTGGTCCCTGCATGTCCACCTCAGTTTCCTCATCTGCAAAACACATGTATCCCGTCCACCCACTGGACTGACTCGGATAACATCTGCAGCATGAAACATCCCAAACAGCACCTGGTGAGGTCACACCCTGGAGGTGCCATTTTACACCTGCTCTGCTCTAGACCCAGGAACCCCAGGCCACCACCCTTCCTGCACTCCACTGAGCCCAACACACACATCCTGCTTCTGGGGGTTGTTTTCCAAGGTATTGTTGTTCAGTCGCTAAGTTGTGTCCTACTCTGTGACCCCATGGACTGCAGCACGCCAGGCTTGCCTGTCCATCACCAACTCCCGGAGCTTGCTCAAACTCATGTCCATTGAGTCGGTGATGCTGTCCAACCATCTCGCCCTCTGTTGTCCCCTTCTCCTCCTGCCTTCAATCTTTCCAGCATCAGGGTCTTTTTTCCAAGGTGAGGTGCCCCTTATCAAGTCTCTTAGCTCCTGCAATGGAAGCTCTCCTACACTACAGAGAGTTGTGTGAAGGGACAGAATCTGGAAGGGGCAGGGGGGTCCCTCTAGGGGTCAGGAAGGGCCAGGTCTTCACCCAGAGTCCCAGCACATTCTCAAATTCTGGAGGGCGTCACAACCACCTGGGGTCTTGCTTCAAATGCAGATGTCCAGGCCAACCTGGCAGACTCTCTAATCCAGCAGGGCTCGGGTAGGGCCCAGGCATCTGCATTTTTAGCAAGTGCCCTCCATGATTCAGGTGCAGTGGTCTGTGTGGCTCACATTCCTAGAACTCAATGCTACAAATGGTCCCCACCCCTGAGCTGCTGTCTCTTCTCATCCAACCTTCTGTCCTGCTTCCACGGCTTCACACCATGTATTCCCGGCCCTCAGCAAACTGCCTCCAGCCAGGATCCACAGACACTGTTTTGGGAAAAGGCAGCACTGACATTAATTAGGAACCCTGGGGACCCTGATGGTGAGCCAGCTGCGCCTCTCCTCCTTTCTGCGCTCCCTCGCGCCCCCTGCTGGCCGTGGTGCTGTGCTCACAGGGTTCCACTTCCCCTCCCTCTGCCTGCTTTCCCTGGGGGCCTCACCCACACCCAATCCCCAAATCTGCTCCCTCCTTACACCTGGGTTCTGACCTAACCCCTGCCTGCTCCTGGAGGATCCCACACACTGCCCACTTGGGGGGCCCCTGCCTGCCCCTCACTGTAGCTGCTCAGTCCAGGAGCCCCGTCCACACAGCCTCGCCTCCGACCCCACCCCCACTTGCTCACAGAACACTGCTGTGACCTTCCGGGTGTCTCTCTGCCCCAGCATCTGACCTATGACCTCTCCCCAGCACTCACCCTAGATGGACAGCCACTGGCCTGGCCATCCCACCCCTCAGGTCCTGGAAACCCCTGCGGCCTCATCTCCAGAATTTACTTTGTTACGAGCTCACTTGCCTTTCCAGTCACTTACCACCCACACTCACCCCTTGGGGGACACTTGCCCGGGGCTGGGCAGGCTCTAGGACTCCCTCGGTCTGTGCCATCCTTCTCCTTGTCTGTCCACATGCACTCCTGCACATCCTTTAGCATTAGCTGCTCAGTTGTGTCCAACTCTTTGGGACCCCATGGATTGTAGCCTGCCAGACTCCTCTGTCCATGGAATTCTCCAGGCAAGAATACTGCAGTAGGTAGCCATCTCCTTCTCCAGGAAGGGAATCTTTCCAACTCAAGGATCAAACCCGGGTCTCCTGCATTGCAGGCAGACTCTTCACCATCTGAGCCACCAGTGAATCCTTCAAGACCCAGGCAAACAGCACCTTTTCTCTGGGGCTTTCTAGGTGGGCTCCCTGCCCGTGGGGTCAGTCATCCTGGGATCTGTGCCCAGAGGTCTTTATGTGTTTACTCCCATTTCCATCTACCTGGCTGTGCTGGCAGCTTGAAGCTGGGAGCCGTTGCCTGGCATCCAGATCAGTGGGTGACTGTGTGCAGGAAGGAGCCATTGCTGATCCCAGGGGCCCTTGATGCTCTTCTCCAGGACAGAGGTCTGCCTCTCCCAGGCAGGTGTCAGGAGGAAGGTAAAGAGGTGCACAGGGCTTGGAGGTCCCTGCTCTCAGCTCCACACAATAGCAGACGTCACACCAGTGAAGGAGGGAGGGTCAAGGCAGCCCTTCACAAGCCAGAGCCAGATGCTGAACAGAGCAACCAGCCTGCTCCTCAGTGTGATCCTCACCCTTTCTTAAGCCTTTTTCTTTTTCTGTGATACAAGTTATCTCCTACCAAGTCTTCCTGGTTTACTTTTTCAGTTGAATTCAATGTATATGAGATTTTTTTAGTTCACGTTTATCATTATTAGGTTACAAGTAATTCTCATGAAAGTGTTGATTAAAAAGATTAGCTTCCCACCCCACTGACTGGCATTCTCCTGGGGCCTGCCTGCAATTTCATCCAGACTTGGTTATTACCTGGAGGCCCTGGGAGAAGCCTAGGAGCCACATGTGGGCAGAGGGAGGTCCTGGCACCTGGGCAGCTGGTCTGCATGGAGAGGGAGCCTCTGTCTACATGGGGATGGGAGAGAGCCCGCTCTGGGCCAGAGCTGGACCGCGGGCTCCCGATGAGATGTGACAAGGGCTCCGTGGAAGCAAAGACGCGTGGGCAGTTCAGGAGCCAGAGAAGGAACTCGGGGCCAACCCCGGAAGGGCAGACAGGGCAGCAGAGGCAGCCCAAGAGCAGAGGCCAGAGGGTGTAGGAGAGGATTCCAGGAAGGACGCTGGCTGTGAAAGGGAGATGGAGCTGGCACCCCTACCCATGCGCTGCTGAAGAGGGTCAAGAGGGGTGACGTGTAGAGGGGTGATCCTGCTTGATCCCCGGAGGAGCTATGCACTGGGTGGGGTGAGCCCTGCCCTCCCCTCTTCTCCCCTGAGGCCCTGGCTCCCCACTGGCTTGCTCACAACCACAGCTATTTTAACAAGGCTCTCAGTGTAACCCTGAGACCAAATGACCTATTTTAGGCTCTCTGGCAGCAGACTCAGAGCCCGCAGCCTTGGCTTCCGCGGGGGAAAGCCAGCAGCGCCCCGGGACCGCCCAGCTGGCTCAGGCTGAGTACCTTCCCTGGAAAGTCTCTTTGAGAAAGAGTGTGATCAGACAGAGGCTGGAACAGGCTTGGGGAGCCAGCATGCCAAGGCCAAGAAGAGGGCAAGAACAGCTCCAGGGGCAAGAGAAAGGATATGGGCTTCCTTAACACAAGGGGCCATGTCTCGATGGGGTCCCTCCAGCTCCGGGACAGCCAGATGAGGGTTCACATGGAGCATGGCTGGAAGATGGCAGGTTTGCAGGTGAATGGCCACAAGGAGGATTCTGCCAAGTGAGCTGGGGGCCTGGAACTGGCACTGGCCAGGCGTTCATCCTGGAAGCAGCTCTGGGTCAGGGAGAGACCCAGAGCTTAGAGCGAGCATGTTTAAAGGGGCACGGAGGTGAAAAGTCCAGAAAATAGCAGCAGGAAACCCTTCCAACTTTTTGATGCCCTCCTGAAATACCATGCTAACCACCTCCATCACACCTGCCCCTCAGGTAAAACACTGTTATGCTTGGAAACACACACGGCCTGTAAGCCACATCTAGAACCACATGACAGGAACCACACAACTGATTCTATGGCCTTGAGCACCTCACTTAACATCTCAGGGTCTGTTTTTTCATCAGGAAAGTGGAGCTGTGATCACCCCTGCCTCACAGCCCTGTTGGTAGGATTCCCTGGGATAACTGTATGTGCTACTTGACACAGAACCTGACACACAGTAGGAGCTCAAGAAATTAAATTAATTATAATTAATAGCAAAGATGAGAATCACATGTCCAACAGTAAAGGATCAGTCAAAAAATGATGGCACAGCCACATGGCTGCATATCATGTGATTGCTGAATTGCTTTCTTGAAAATCAAGGACATGGTAAAATTCTCGTAGGGCTTCCCAGGTGGCTTGATGGTAAACAATCTGCCTGCCATCAGGAATCATGGGTTCGATCCCTGGGTCAGGAAGATGCCCTGGAGAAGGAAATGGCCACACACTCCAGTATTCTTGCCTGGAGAATTTCATGGACAGAGAAGCCTGGCAGGCTACAGTCCAGGGGGTTGCAAAAGAGTCAAACATGACTTAGTGACTAAACAACAAAATTATCCTAAGTAAAAAATGGGAGCTAAAATGGATATTATAATGTTTACATTGTATAGAAATCCATTACAACTTTGTAATGGAAATTCATGCATATTTTAAAAAAAAGCCTGCTGGTTAACTAACGCAAGGTAATGGGGTTCAGCTATTTGCAGTCAATCCTTTAGGCGCTTGTGCTGTTTCTATCTTTCCCAAAACCACTTTCAATGATGATTATGCATTCTTTCATAGCCAGGAAAAATTATCAATATATGGTACAGATTGAACAGCACTAACAACAAGAAAGGAATGAACTCAGCATTCTCTTGAGCCTGCTTTTGGAAGCTACAGTTCTCTGTCCCCGAGCCTACAGCTGGGCCTTCTCAGCAAAGTGATCTTCCCAGAGAAGCACTGGTTGCCTTTGGTTCAAACTCAGTCCTTTGGTTCAAACTCAGCTGTTGGGTCTGCTTGGCCACCATGGGGACCAGGAGACAGTGCTTCACATTTCTGCCTTTCTGGGGACTCTGAGCTTCCAGACCCAGAGCCAAGTCTATTCATTCACCCAAGAACATGCTGGGGGCCTAGGGGGCCAAGCCCCACAAATGCGAAGAGGGAAGCCACAGGAGCTCAGAGTTGGTCCAGAGATGGACCAGGAAACAGCGTGTGGAGCAGCACAGCTGAGTGCACGTGTGCGGTGGAGACGACAGGAGGGCCCGGCCCAGCCTGAGGGGAGCAGGGGAGGGGGCGCGTCAGCGCTGGGCTCCTGGCCGTCGAGAGGCACATGCGGGGACAGGAAGGCATGAATGCACAAGGCTTGAGATGGGAGCAGAAAGCCACTCAGTGTGGCTGTTTATGGAGTATGAGGTCCTGGTATCTGGGGTGGAGGTGAGGGAGGTAGGTGGAGGGGGGCGAGGGCAGGAGAGGTAGGTCGGGGGGGCGAGGGCAGGGGAGGTAGCGGGGGCAGGGGGTCCCACACATCATGGCTAAGGGGTTTGGATTGTATCCTCAAGGCAGCAGGAAGCCACTGAGAGTCTTCAAGGGTGGTCTCGGATTAGCAGAGGCCAGGCAGGTCCATCCACGCTTCAGTACAGGGTAGTGGGGGCAATTGGCACCCTCTGCTGGAACCAGTCGATGAGGCCGTAAGGTGCAGGCCCAAGCACTAAGGTCTCCAGCAGCTGTCTGCACCCAGGAGGTACTGAAGACATGTTCACTGAGGGAAGGACGGGATGTGGGGGTCGGGGGAGCAATGCCCAGGTAAGCAATGCCCAGCCTGCTCTCCTCCCTGGATCTGGGGAGGGCAAGCAGTGCTCCTGATACCAGACCCCTCCAGCCCCAGAGGAGACGCACGGGCAGGTCTAAGGTGGTGGGTAGGACCCTAGGACCAACTGCCATGCGCTGACCGGTGATGGGGCGGCCCAGGCCCCCTACCGAGGGCAGCGGGTACAGCAGAGGTAAGAGCTGCAAGGAACCCCAGGAGCAGAACAAGGGCATCTGCTGAGAGACAGTGCCATCTAGTGGCAGGAGGCACGCACACCAGGCTTCTCCGGGACCACCATGCCCACCAGCCCAAATGCTCCTAGGCCTTTCTGGGCTTTTCGTGCTGGCATCCTGAGCAATGGAAGCAATGATCTTGGGCTTTTGCCACTTGGGCTGCGCCTGAGCCTCTGAGAGCAACAGGCCCTGTGGCATCAGCTGAGGGCGGCTCTGCCGATGAAGAAAGTGGACAGGCTAGAATGTTATTCAAGCCCCAGGTCCCCAACGGCGTGGTCAGAAATGTAGGGTCTTGCTCTCAGGCTTGAACCTCCACAGTGCAAGAGACAAAGAAAATACAGTGTGCTCCGGAAGCTCTTCCAGGCACTGCTGACCCCTCCCCCCTTCCAACTCACACCCGGGGAATTCTCCTTCAGGCCCTTCTGCAGCCCGTTTTCTCAGTGGTTCAGGTCAGAGGTGACCGTGGGAGGAGGGGCAGACTGAAGGACACCCCAGCAGCAGAGAACCGTCTCCCCAGATATTCTTCCCCGGCTCCAGGTTTAGTCCCAGGAGTCTGTTCCCAGGAGAGAGAAGTACCCAAGGCCAGCCTGGCTGGCTGTGGACGCCCCAAACCCAGGAGGGTGCAGATTCCAGCACCACAAATTCACAGCCACACGCCCACAGCTCACTCCTGACTGCTCAGCAGTTTCAGGCCAGGTGAGGTCACCGTGACTGCCTTAAATCACTCAACAGGGTTTGTTTTCAATTGTTGGTTTAGCCAAGCAAGATAAAAAGTACTTTTTAAAACTTCCCCTTTAAACAACAAGGTCCTACTCTTTAGCACAGAGAGCTATATTCAGTATCCTGTGATAAACCATAATGGAAAAGTATATTAAAAAAAGAATGCATATATGTGCATAATTGAATCACTTTGCTATACAGGAGAAAATAATGCAACATTGTAAATCAACTATACTTCAATTTTTAAAAGAAAAAGAAAGAAAACTAGAAAACCAAAAATAAAAGTTCAGAGACTAAAAAAAAAACTTCCCCTTAATGTCAAAAGAAAAAAAAGGTACGTGCGATGTTAAAAAATTAGTTTTAGCAAAAAGCGTTTGACTTAGAAACTCAAGGTGCCTTATATGGTCCCACCCTCTATCAAAATTTTCTATAAACAACCTGCTAAATATTCTTTCTGCTTTTTCTGTTCTATGCATGAGTATGTGGATATGGGTGGGGGCAGGGGAGTACATGTGGTAGTGTTTTCTACACTGACATACAGTTTTACAGCTTCTTTTGATTTTTCCCATTAAGAGCATTCTTCTAGAGGTGGTCTTAGAACCAGAGCTCAAAGTCAGGTTAGCCCAAGACCAGGCTGGCAGAAAATGTGATGCCCCAGGAACTAAGAAAGCAGGAAGGTTTCAGAAGAAGGGGAGAGGGACCCACGCTAAAACCCAGATCAGTCCTGGAAAAGAAAAGGCCTCTCCCACAAGAGATATCCCAGGACAGGGGCAGGGACACACCCCTCATCTCCTCCTCTCCCAGCGGTGGCTGACAGTGCAGCTGGTGTGGAACAGGCTGTGGCATGAGTATGGCCGGGGCAAGCAGCCGACCCGGGAGCTGTTGGAGCCGCTGGAACACCCTGTACATTTCTGCTGAGCTGGGTGCACAGGCCAGGTCACACCCAGTGTCAGAGCTCGGGAACCGGGCCCTGTGCCAGGGCAGAGCCCTGCCTGTGACATCCAGGAGAACAAGGGCAGCCTCAAGAAAAGCTGGCCTGTGTGCCAGAATGGCTCTCCTCCCTGGCCTTGGGGGTCAGCAAACACGCCCACCAGGGCCCAGCTCCTGGGAGCCTGCTTACACCAGACAGGCTCCTGGCTGCATGATTTAATAGCCAGTAATTCCAAGCCAGTATAACAAGAACAAAAGGAAAAGACTGAATGAAGATGGTGGGCAGGGTCCTGGGCTCCAGGGCAGAGTGGAACCCAGCCCTGCAGTCTAGCTGCAGGTTTGCATTCTGGGCCCTCCCAGTAACTGGCAGCATGAACTGGCTGCAGTGGCTTACTGCTTCTGAACTACAGTCTCCTTGCCCGCTAAGTAGAAGTAACACAGCTGGTAGCTCTTTAGGTTAAATGTAATGATGTGTATCAAGCACTCAGCCTGAGCCTGCTAGACAACAATCACTCAGTGTTACCCACTACTGTCATTACCACTAGCTGAGGGCGCTCAAGACAGAGTACCTCCCTCAGGCACATAGAGACCTGCAGGGCCACTGGGGCCACCCCCCGGGCCATAGCCAGGAACACAGCGGCCACCTTAAAGCTTGTGACCAGGCCAGGCCGCTGCACACAAGGGTGGTTTTCTTGTCCTGGACAGGTTGGACAGGGGTCAGGCAAAGGCTAAAGACATGCAACCACAAGAGCCTCTGCAGTTACAGGGCCCCCAGACACCTCCACTTCTTCCTCTGCCAGGCCCAAAAGGGATTCCCCCCGCCCATTACCTGATTGGGTCCTTGGCTCCCACCTGGGGAAGAAGGGACCAGCTCGGAGGCCAAGGAGGTGCCCCAGACTCCACGCTTAGAGGCTGCCACCATCCGGGGTTAGCTGTGTGGGTGGGGGGGAGCTTCAGCCCCTCCTTGTCTGCCCCGAACCTCTCCCTCTCTCTCAGGGATCACCTGTCTGCAAGGGCTGGAGCTATGCGTTCTAAAGGAACCACTGCTTGCTGCTCCTGGAAAGGGCACGCAGGCCCTCACTCACCCTGGTCGATGGACTCACCCTGGTCGATGGAGTGCTGGGGCAGCTGGCTGAGCTGGCTGTTGACCACCCCCGCGTAGGTGCGAAGGAACTCCTCCTCGTTGGCCGTCAGCTGCAAGGATGAGAGAGCTGGGTGAGGGGGGGCTCACAACTGCCCCTGGAGGCACCTGCTCAGACTGGCTTCATCCCCAAGGGGTGCCTCCTTCTCAACTCCCCAGGCCTCTATTCTTGAGATGTGACCTTTCCATCCCAGGGTGAGATTCTGACCCCTCTGCTCCCACCCCTGAAGCTTGGACCATGGGGCCCACAAGGCTTGCCACTGGAATTAGATCTGGAACAGGGATTCCAGGTTAGGGCAGGCCAGGCTCAGAGAGCCCCCCTGCCCTCTCGGGCGATGTCCTGCCCCCCTGGAAAAGAAGGCTCTTGGGAGAGGGGAGGAAAGGAAGGTCAGGGCCTTTAGAAAACCTCACCCGCCTGGCCCAAGCTTGGCACAGTGGGTAGGAAGACTGCCCTGCAGGGCCGGCAGGACTGGACATGCTGGTGTTTGTGCCCAGGAGCCTGAATTGGCCACAGCCTAACCAGAGCCCCCGCAACCCCCTCCCCAGACCATGGCTACGGAGGGTGGCTGTGGCCTTCTGGCTGCCTGCGTCAGGCACCCTCCCCAGGGGCCCTGCTGCCTGACATCCTGCAGGCACTCACGTTGGAGCCCATCTTCCTCAGCATGAGCAGCACTCGGACCTTCTGCTGAATGTACATCTCCTCCGGACTCTTCCCGGGGGCCCCCTCGCGGTTCATCCCCTGGCCAGCTCTGGGGACTGCTGCGGAGTGAGGAGAAGCATGGGGGCGGGGGACAGTGTCAGGACGACACAGACCCGCACACGGGCAGGAGGTGTCAGGCAGCCCACGATGCCTCAGGGGCTCGTTTCTGAGAGCCTGGCATGGAGGCGAGTTGCCGGTCCCTCCCTCACACCTGCTGGCCCAACAGCCAGCCCAAGCAGCTACCCCCCCGCCGAACCCCACCACTCCTCGCAGCAGGCGCTGGTGGCCAGTCCCTTCTATGTGTGGAGCTGCTGGGCCCCCGGGGGCTAAGCTGACCCAGACTCCTGGCCAGCGTCACCTTCCAGTTGCCCCCTCATCCAGGCTCCTGCTACGAAGAGCCCAGGGGATGTGCTGCACAAAACCCCAAGTGTCCCTGGCTCTCAAAGCAGGCAGCTTCCATGAGGAGCAACGTGACGCGATCAAGGCAGCTGACTGGGGCCTGAAGCTGGAGAAGCCGTGGGATCAGTACCCAGCCCCCAGACACCAAGACAGCTCCCTCTGCACAAGTCCCTGACGTTCGAGAGGCCGGCTCCCGGGCCGGGCTCCAAGGAATCCCTCGATAGGGACGGCGAGCTTGGGGCTGCAGGCACAGACACCCGCCCGGGGCTTGCAGCTGCTGCTCTCGCCAGCCCACCCACCTGTCACAGGGTGGCTCCTGCGGGTGGCAGTACGTCCAGGTGCGGTGGAGACCCGACCTGCAGCGGCGAGGTCCCGGGAGAGAAGTCCTGGGGTTTCCTCCCTCCAGGAGGAGCCAGTGGGGAGGAAGCCGGGCGTGGAGGGGTTTGGGTTACACACTTGTAACTCCTGGATGAGTCAGAAATAACGCAGCAGCTGGTGGGGGTGGAGCCTCGGCGGCCCTGGTGCCAAGGAGCTGCGCTCACAGGACCAAGGGAGCCGGGTTGGGGCCAAGGACACTCCTCACACCGTCCATCCCTCAGGGGCCAGCGAGCCCAGGAAAGGCTGGTTCTCCCGGGTGAAAGGCGGGCTCAGAAATGCACCAGAGCCCTGGGCAGTAGCCTCCCTGGAGGCGCCTGTCAAAGCTAACAGGGGCTCCTGCCCTGAAGCCCGTACAACAGGGCAAAATGCAAAATGTGTTCGCGGCAGCCTTGCGCTCGATGCAGTGCCTTACGGGACCTTCCTTCCACCACCAAAATCCACGTTCCTCTTCCATTGTGTGGCCCCCTGCCACCTCCAGGCTCAGAAAAGGGCCCGATTCACAACTGGTAATGGGGAAGGAGGGGTGAGCTGCCTCCAGAAGGACCCTGAATGAGAGGCAGCTGGCCATCCACCGGGGCGTCCCCCGGGCCAGGTGCACAGTGCAGGGACAGTCCTAACTTCCCAGCATAGCTGAGCGGGACGGCTTGGTTATGGGGGATTGCTCCTCCACCTGCTGACGCGTTCGCACCTCCTTCCACTCCCTAACCCCACACAAGTAGCCAGAATGATCATTTTAACAAACCAGAACAGATGACATTTCTCCTCACTTCAGCCTACCTCAGGATACATTTCATGTCCTTGCTGGGACCCCGCAGGCCGGCCCTGCCTCCTTGTTCCCACTCCTCCCCCTGCTGCCCTCCCCTTCCCTGTCTCCCTGCCTGTGTCCAGGACCTGCCTCGAGGCTCCTCCCCCACCAGCCTCTGCCCTGGGTTCTCCAGGCCTCGCTTAGAGGGCTTGTGGGGGAGCCTTTCTTGACTGTGATCCAAGCAGGTGGTGCACCCCTGCCCATGCCCTCCTGTCCAGCTGCCCCGTCATCCTGCTTCCTGAGGGCACCTGCTGGGTGCTCGATGACCGTGTCTCTGCACTCGCTGGGGGGCTGGGGCCAGGTGTTTCACTCACCCATTCCTCCCACAGCCCGAGCCCGGGTGGCTGACGGGACAGTCCAGACAGCCCGTGAGGTCTGGTCTCTGGGCTCCCTCCTCCACCCCATGCAACAATATCCACATCACTTAAGAGTCAAATTTGTTGTTGTTCAGTCGCTAAGTCATGTCCAACTCTTTGCAACCCCATGGATTGCAGTACACCAGGCTCCCCTGTCCTTCACTATCTCCTGGAGTTAGCTCAGATTCACGTCCATCAAGTGGATGATACCATTCAACCATCTCATCCTCTGTTGCCCCTTTCTCCTTTTGCCTTCAATCTTCCTAGGGTCGAATACAAATCTCTAATCCAGTCTCCATAACCAAACTCAGCTTTCCCAAAGACTCCCGTTCCTGAGTAACTTGTCTGCTTTGGGCTGTCGTGTTCTCCAAGGACACTGAAATGCTCCATGAAGCCTCCGAACTGGGAGTGAGGGCTTCCGGGGATAAAAGCCTTCTGATTTTGTTCTGTGTCCAAGGGCTGATGGTCGGTTGGCTGTCTTCTTGTGGAAGACAAGGGAATGGCCACTAGGTGTCGCCACACACAAAAGAACCAGAGCTGCAGTGCTGTCCGCTCCCAATCCCCAACATAAGCCCCCAAAGGCCCTTCTGGTTCAAACCACCCTAGCGATGGCTTGAACCCTGTGACCTCCTGCTGTCACAGACCACCCTCAGTCCCCCCAGAGCAAGCTCTGTCCCCCTGTTCAGGGGCAAGCTCCATCCAGCTAAGGACACTTCTCTGTTTTGCTTAGCATCCCAGGACCTTGGGATGCTGGCTTCACAAAGGTCGAGAGTCCCTTCCTCACTGTCCTTTCCTGACCAGCCAGGCTTCCTCCAGCAGAGGTGTGAGAGCTTGGAACCAACAGGACAGTGTGTGTGTGTAAACGTGTGCAAAATCATTTTGTTATTGCTGCTGTTTAGTTGCTAAGTCCTGTCCAGCTCTTGAGATCCCATGGACTGTAGCTCGCCAGGTTCTGCTGTCCATGAAATTCTCCAGGCAAGAATACTGAAGTGGGTTGCCATTCCCCTCTTCAGGGGATCTTCTCCAACCAAGGAATGGAACCAGAGTCTCCTGCATTGGCAGGCAGATTCTTTAGTGCTGAACCACCTGGGAAACCATTTTATATTGGGTCTATTTCACAGAATCTTGCTCCTCCCAATAACCCTACCCCTGATGTTCTGTACTCACTGCCCAATCCTCTTACAATCACTACCCCCACACTCATTACCCCCCACACTCACTACCCTCAAGGATCCCCTGCCACACACTCGCGCTGTGATTACCAGGGGGCCTTACACACCCAGCCCTGGGCCTGGGGTGTCCTTGGTACCTGAATGGGTCTTTGGGGCTGGGTCATGCCCCCGTGATGCTTCCCTGGCAGAGACTGATTCTTAAACTGTCTTTCCTTGGGGAAGACTCCTGCCATTCCTGAAAACTGTGGTCCTCTGGGATTCTTTGAGCTCTAACTAGAGCTGACCCTGTGCTGCTGCCTGACAGAGGGAACACCCAGGGCTGGATCAGGGCAGACGGTTGCATAAGCACACCTTCCTGCCCTCCACACTCCAATCCTGATGTACGGGAACATCAGGACTGATTTACAATCTCGTCCTAAGCAGAATCTGCATCCAGGGCGCCAATGTTCGGGAGAAAACTGAAGAGAATAAATCACAATTAACCCAAACAACACCGACCTTTCAGTTGCTGCTATGCTATGAGTTCATTAAAGAGTGTTTGGGTTTGGCACCTATCCAAGTGAACATGCTATTAAGTTTTCATTACAATTTTGACAGACATCAGATTAACTTCACTAGAGAATTCTTACTTTCCCCTGCAGGGATCAAGAACTGGTCTCCGTTGAAGCATGTTTAAATGACATAAGCCCAAACTACAGTGAATTTGGACACATTAATCATTTATTCAGCCCTCAGCTGAGAGACCCGCTTCTCAATTGTGTTCTCTGGGTGATGCCGGAAACATCCCACCACTTGAGATGGGGGTGCATCTGTCCCACATACTAAGAAAATCCTTGCGTGTTAACTGCCCAGAGAGGGAGACCTGCTCCCTCTCTGAAGACAGAATATTCTGGAGGCTCACCAGAGAAAGGCCAAAAAACAGAAAATAGATAGATACGGGCAGCTGTCAAGTACCCAAACAAAAGGCGAGGTGAGGGGAGAGGTTGTGGCTGAGTGGATGACATGCCATTGATGTCAGGGGTCATGGGGAAAGTGGGCGTGGTTCCAGAAAATCGTATCTGCTTGGAACACACACAATTCAGAGAAACTGCGGTCTGTAGATTCACTGAAACATGCAGACATGTCCACAAGCCCCCTAAACATGTCATACACACACTGCTGTTGGTTCTGAGCCCTCATCTCTGCTGAAGGAAGACTGGTGGGTGAAAGACAGTGAGGAAGGGGTTCCCAACCACTGGGAAGGAGTCACTTCATTGTATAGCAGAAACTAATATGACAGTGTAAAGCAATTACATCTCCCTCCCCACCAAACCAAGTGACAAAAGTGGGTCACAGCCTGGGAGGAGGCGCTGCTTCTCAGAGCCATGGAGGTCATCTGTGAGATACCACGCTCCTGCCCAGAGACTAGAAGGACCCACTCTGTGCACGTGAGCCCCAGCTCGGAAGTGGCTGCCCTCAGAGTGGGAGACTCAGGAGGCAGTGCAGGAAAGACCCAGGGAAGGGGATGTGCGGCCGTCAGACCCAATTGATTAGTGGCTCTGAAAGCTGGCTTCCCCATGACAAACACAGTCCCCTGCCCTGATTTTTACTGATAAACCTGAAGCTGATGCTGTTTAACACCCACACTTACATAAACTGGAATATACATTTATACCCAGGGTGGTCTAGCACCTGCTTGTATTATAAACTCTGAGTAACCGCAGGCTGGGCCAGACAGCAGTAGGGGCCTGTAGATACACAAGCTACCTCTGCCCCATGGATCCTGACACTTGCCTTTTGTTTTGTCCATTAAAAAAAACTCTGCTATATTTTACATGCTCATGTTTCAAAATTTATTCTTAACAACTGTACAGTATCTACGTTGCATGAAAATATAACACCATATAATGGTGTGCTTCATGGAGCTTATATAAAATATTAATTCAGATTACACATATCTTAACAGCCTAAAAGACATCAACAAAAGCACAAAGCACACCGTTAAGAGCCCACCCAGCTGAAGCCATGAGCATCATTAGGGACGATGAAGAAAGGACACGAGATGTGCCTACTTCACGATCAGCCCAGGAGCCGGTACCCAAGGCAGGACCCTCCCCAGCACTGATCTATGGCCAGGTTACCAGATGTCCTGCCCCTGGAGTTCTTACCTGCTTCTGGAAATCAACTTGAGGCAACCAGATGCTCAACTGTGACAGGTGGGCTGTGGCCGGGGAGAAATAGGAAGATGCCGCCCTGTGGAAACACAGAAAACGGGTCATGGGAGGGGCTGAAGGAGTCCACACCCCGTGCTGAGGGATCCAGGCTGGCTGGCGGGAAGCTCATGGCAATGGGCCCTATGCGGCGGTCCAGAAATACCTGTGTGTCTGGCCAGCCCAGGAACTTGCACCAGCACCCCTGGGACAAGGTGCTGACTGCAGCTATGCACTCCTGTCATTTCCGGCCAAAGCAGGTCACCACACACCCTTCTCCCCTGGGGTTAGTCACTGGCCGACTGGGAGCCGTGCTGGGAGACGGCGAGGACCTGAGTGAATCACTCCTGCCAGCTGAGGGGCAAGTACCTGCCCAAGAAGGTGTCCCACCCATCCGACAACACGACCAGCCAGGCTCAGGTACCTTGGCGCCCCACCCATTTTGTGCTCAGACATACATGGGGTTTCTGTGCTTGGGGAATACTTACAGTTGTATATGGAAAAATAAGTTCTCTCTCCCCTTCTCTCACACACAGGGAAACAGATATGCACACGCATACTCTACAGCTACAGATAATTTACAGCCTGTTAGCCTGGCCTCACGTCTGCTGGCCCTAAACACACCTTTTCCAGGAATCAGAGAACACTCTCTTTTCTTCTTCTGCCTCCCACATACAACCTCATGGTCTGGGTCCTTTGCAGGTTAACCGGGCAGGAGCAAGGCTGCGGACAGCGGGCAGAGGCACAGGGTGAAGTCGGCAGGGGCACCCAAGTCTTGCCCGCCTGTGCCCTCTTCACTGAGATGTGTGGGCTTCCACCTGGACTTCAGGCTTTCAGCCCATAGTAAGGACAGATGTCTCTGGATAATTGAGAAACCTATTCTAAGGGGCTAGGGGGAGCTCTGCAACCCATCTGTCTTCAGCTATCCCTGCGAAGAAAGCTACTCACCTACCCAAGAGGCTGAGGAATACGTGTTTTCCAGAGAAAGTGAGATTTCAGAAGCCTCTGCTATAGGTAGGCGCTGCTTTGACCCTGGGTCTCTGGTCTGCAGAGCCCTTCAAGCAGTGCAGATGGCCCTGGGAAGGGAAGAGCAGTCATCTGCCACTGCCACCTCTTCCACCCTCAGCCAACCGTTTGGGAAAGACATTTATAGGAATTAATTGCTCTTTTATTGCTCTAGACATCAAAGTTCTGAAATACCAAGGCTCCCTGGAGAAATGTCTACCCAAGTCCCCACATTCTTTCAAAAGGAGATGAAAAGAGACAACTTTCTTCCACTTCTGAGGGGCTTTAATTCCTCCAGCTATCACAACAGCCAATTAGCCCCCTACTGTCTACCGGGGTCAGACTGTCCATGTGCAGAGAGGAACCTAGGATTCGTGACTTGAAGAAGAGGGCGTCTGAGGGATGCAGGGGCTCCTGGTGGGACTGTGCAGGGACCCACATTGGCTGACCCATTTGCCACCTGATGATCAGGTCAACGTCCCCAGTTCACAGAGGAGGAAACCGAGGCTCAAAGCTCCCAGGACCCCAGAGCCAGCAGAAACAGTGAGCATGCCATGGAGCTGGACTCTGTTTCCAGTTAAGTTCTGTCCCTGGTCAACCATGCAACCTGAGGTCAGTCACTGCCTTCTGGGCCCTGCATTTTGCTACTGGTCAAGTGAACCGTGAACTTCTAGATATTCAAGCTGGTTTTAGAAAAGGCAGAGGAACCAGAGATCAAATTGCCAACATCTGCTGGATTATCAAAAAAGCAAGAGAGTTCCAGAAAAATATCTATTTCTGCTTTATTGGCTATGCCAAAGCCTTTGACTGCGTGGATCACAATAAACTGTGGAAAATTCTGAAAGAGATGGGAATACCAGACCACTTGACCTACCTCTTGAGAAACCTATATGCAGGTCAGGAAGCAACAGTTAAAAGTGGACATGGAACAACAGACTGGTTCCAAATAGGAAAAGGAGTACATCAAGGCTGTATACTGTCACCCTGCTTATTTAACTTCTATGCAGAGTACATCATGAGAAACACTGGGCTGGAAGAAGCACAAGCTGGAATCAAGATTGCTGGGAGAAATATCAATAACCGCAGATATGCAGATGACACCACCCTTATGGCAGAAAGTGAAGAGGAACTAAAAAGCCTCTTGATGAAAGTGAAAGAAGAGAGTGAAAAAGTTGGCTTAAAGCTCAACATTCAGAAAACAAAGATCATGGCATCCGGTCCCATCACTTCATGGGAAATAGATGGGGAAACAGTGGAAACAGTGTCAGACTTTATTTTTTTGGGGCTCCAAAATCACTGCAGATGGTGATTGCAGCCATGAAATTAAAAGACGCTTACTCCTTGGAAGGAAAGTTATGACCAACCTAAATAGCATATTAAGAAGCAGAGACATTACTTTGCCAACAAAGGTCCATCTAGTCAAGGCTATGGTTTTTCCAGTAATCATGTATGGATGTGAGAGTTGGACTGTGAAGAAAGCTGAGCGCCGAAGAATTGATGCTTTTGAACTGTGGTGTTGGAGAAGACTCTTGAGAGTCCCTTGGACTGCAAGGAGATCCAACCAGTCCATTCTGAAGGAGATCAGCCCTGGGATTTCTTTGGAAGGACTGATGCTAAAGCTGAAACTCCAATACTTTGGCCACCTCATGTGAAGAGTTGACTCACTGGAAAAGACTGATGCTGGGAGGGATTGGGGGCAGGAGGAGAAGGGGACGACAGAGGATGAGATGGCTGGATGGCATCACCGACTCGATGGACGTGAGTCTGAGTGAAAACTCCGGGAGTTGGTGATGGACAGGGAGGCCTGGCATGCTGCAATTCATGGGGTTGCAAAGAGTCGGACATGACTGAGCAACTGAACTGAACTGAAATGACTGAAGAGGAAATCAGGATCTCTGCCATGTCTTCCCTTGGTGGAGGCAAGGAGATTGGGACTGGCTTCATTAGTGAGAGGCCAGGCACCAGGAAAGGGCTGGGCACTCACAAGGGCCCCATTCCTGGTTTAATGCTCTCCTGTCGACGTCTTGAAATCCTGAATATTTTTCTAAACAAGGGGCCCTCCACCAAGCCCCACAAACTATCTAGCTGGTCCACAATGAGGGAGAGTATGTCAAGTGCTCTCAAACTGCCGAGGGCCCCGTAACCTTAAGTAGACATGATGTGGACTCCAGAAGGATTTACTAAAGTAAAACCTCTCTAGGTGTCCACAGCCTCGTGTCAGGTGAGGGAGCAGGAGATAGAGAGGACACTAAGCCTGCCTTCCAGAAGGTACCTGAATGGCTGAGGAAACCACTCTGCACAAGTCAAATAAAACAACAAAAATCATAGGTAACAATGAACCAAAAAGATAGGTCAGGTTAAAACAGAACACTTCGAAGAGTGCCAGCTGCATGTAAGGTGCCATGCCCAGCACCTCCCACTGAGCAGCTCAGAGGTGAGAGGAAAAAACCCAGGCCTTAATCTAGTGTAGTAAGTGGCGGAGTAAAGGGATGTGCAAATCTCAGTGACAACACAAAGGGGAGGGACCAGCTCCCAGCAGAAGACCCTGAAGCTGTGTCTTGAAGGATGGATAGGGGTTTGCTGGTAGAGAAGATGGGGAAGGGCACTGCAGGCACGGGGAACTGACATTCTTTGAACAAACAATTACTGAGCATCTGTTTATTATATGCCAGGCTCCCTGGGTTGGGCATTGAGGATACACAGGTGAGCATGTGATTGTTTGTGATGATGGTGTCTAGTGAGCAGGGTAGACAGGCATGAATCAAGTCACACCCAGGTAAACACAGCTCGCAGACACTCTTGATAAATAAAGGGGGAGTGGCGTGGGGAGTGCAAAGACATGCAGCTGGATATCTGACCTTGCCCTGGGGGCAGGCACCCCTCGCGGGTGACTTCTGAGCTATTACTGAGGGTGAGATGTGTTGTCTTGTGTATGTATGAGTCACACCCCCCGACACACAGACACACACAAGTAAAGGTCTTGAAATAGGAAGGGGCTAGGTCTTTGGGAAAACTGAGGAAAAAGATTTGGCTGAGGTCTGGGAGGCAAGTGAAGGGGCTTGGGGGTGCTGGACCATACCTGAGCGGGGAGGAGAGGTTCAAGCAGGGGAGTCAGGTAAGTCTGAGACCCCTGTGGCCGAGGTGCAGAGGGAAGACGGGATGGGGCTCGGGGGAGGGGGGGTGGAAATCCCTGATAGGCCAGGTGAGGGCTGGGCCTCAAGCTGTGGCATGAGGATGGGAGGACCCGGGACACTTTGGCAGGTGGAACTGTGGGCCAGTGGCAGCATCAGAGCCTGGGGCGGCTGCAAGACGGGATGTGGGGAGGCCTGACGTGCCAGCTTCCAGTCTGCTGTCGACGGTCCTGAGGACAGGCTGAGCAGCCAGGGCTGGGCTCCAGGGTTCACGGAGAAGCTCTGGAAGCACAGCAGACTCACCCTTCAGAGGAAGTTGGTACCACCGTGCACATCCCCAAGGTGTTCTGGAGACAGAGTCAGAATGTGGGAACTGACCAGATCTGGGAAACATCCAGGGCACTGCTGGGAGACACTGTACTGGATGGGGTAGGGGGTGGGCGGCACTCTGGGAAGAAGGAATGACATGAGTAACCGCAAAGAACTGACATCCTGGCCAGTCAAGTGGCCTTCATTCATTCATTCAAACAATCAACAAACATACTGAGCACTTACTGGGTCCTGGGATGTTGTGCTGTGCTGTGCTTAGTCACTCAGTCATGTCCGACTCTTTGTGATCCCATGGACTGTAGCCCACCAGGCTCCTCTGTCCGTGGGGATTCTCCAGGCAAGAATACTGGAGTGGGTTGCCCTGCCCTCCTCCAGGGAGTCTTCCCAACCCAGGGATTGAACTCAGGTCTCCCGCATTCTTTACTGTCTCAGGCCGATTCTTTACTGTCTCAGGCGGATTCTTTACTGTCTCAGCCACCATACAGCAGGGCAAACACAGTCACAAGTCCCCATGTACATCTAGGGACGGGGGAGAACAGACAAAACAAAATAGAAAGGAATCAATGTGTAAATAACCTAGTACAGAGGAAGAAGGTGGGTGCTATGGTAAGGAAACTGAGCTGGAGGAGGGGAACAGGAGTGTGGGGTAGTTGGGTGAGGGGGTAAGCTAAGGGAAGCTCAGGGAAGCTGGACCGAAGCTGGACTGGGGCTTTGGTCCAGGAGGGATGAGAGCCAGGGGAGGAGCGGGAGGGAACTGATCACAGGAAGGATAAATTGGGGGGATAGGGGAGATAAGACCTCCTTCCGTGCTCCACATGCTGCTCAGAATCCTTGGTTTCTCAACTCAGCACTGCCAACACCGGACTAGATAATTCTTCACTGTGGGCCTGACCTGCACGTGGCAGAGAATTTAGCAGCATCCTGTGCTCTGTCCACCCAAAGCACCTGCCCCTCGGCTGTGACAACCCAGAGTGTCTCCAGACTTTGCCCTGTGTTCCCAGGGGTAGCCAACGCCCCCCAGGTGAGAACACTGCTTGAAAGGAACAGCTGACGCACATTCTGACTCACTGTTGGCCGGGCATGTTCTAAACCCTTCATGTCAAACATCCCTATGAGGTTTTATTATACAAATAAGGATCCAAGTCTCTTCTCACCCAGCTAGTAGGCCTTAGTCTATTGTGGGGCAGGATTCGAACCCAGACCGTCCAAGCCCCGATCCCTCTGCTACACTGCTTTCCAGCACACAAGCAGGTGGACAGAGGTGTGCTTAGAGCCAGCGGAGGGAGGCAGGCCTGGGCCTCAGCCTCGGCTGTGAGTCCCAGTCAGGGCGGCATCTCTGGCCCCCCAGCGACATTAAAACTGGGGCACCAGAGAGAACTTCCGCGAGCTCCACTCTCAGTAATTAAACTGCAGCCTCTTGGACTCGAGGGCCTCGTGAGCAGCTGCCTTAATTAATCAATTCCACATCTCCGCCTCCTCAACCTGGAGCCAAGCTTGGCATCCTGGAACTGCACTCCACCGGCAGGCGCGAGACAGGTGTGAGGATGGCTCCTCGGGTCAAGGAGTTTGCAGGACACAGCAGCAGTCTTAGGAGATGAGCTCGGGATGAGGAATTAGTCCTGAGGTCACCAACCCCAATACCAACCTGCTCCCAAGCTCCTTCCTGCTGTGTCAGGCCAGGCAAGCTTGCAGAACAACAGTGATAATTACTGTGGTTGCTAGAGATTTCCTGGGGGCCGCGTGGTGTCAGGCCTGTTTAGCACACCGAGTCCTCAGGACAAGCCTGCACGGTAGGAATTATTCCCTTTTCATAGATGAGACAACCAAGGCTCAGAGAAGGCAAGGAACCCGCTCAGGGCCACGGAGTTAATACATGACAAGCCTGGAGAAAAGTTAATATGGAGTATTTATTAGATATTAGTATTGTTTCACCGTTATATGTGTTGAATGCGATGAATACATTGTAGTCACACTGTAAAATATCCTGGTTCTTAAGAGATACAGGCTGAAGTGTATAAGGGTGAAATGTCTCAATGCTTGCAACTTACTCTAGTTTCAGGGAAAAGGTGAGTGTATGAGTATGTGTATATGTGACTGTGTATGTGTGTACATGTGTGAATATATGTATGTATGTGTGTGTGTATGTGTATATGTGTGGGTGTGTATGTGTATATATATGTGTATTATATATGTAAATGTATGAGTGTGTATGTGTGTATGTGAGTGGGTATATTTGTGTAAATGTGCATGTATGGGCTTACCGCATAGCTTGGGTTTCCCTGATAGCCCAATAGGTAAAGAATCTGCCTGCAATGAGGGAGACCTGGGTTGGATCCCTGGGTTGGGAAGATCCCCTGGAGAAGGGAAAGGCTACCCACTCCAGTATTCTGGCCTGGAGAATTCCACGGACTGTGTAGTCCATGGAGTCGCAAAGAGTCAGACACGACTGAGTGACCTTCACTTCACTTCACTGTGTATGTATGAGAATGTATATATGTGTGTGTGTAAACGTGCATATATATGCATGTGTATATGTGTGGGATGTGTGTGAATGTGAACAAAGTGTGTGAGCAAAGGTTAACATTGGTGAATCCAAGTAAAGGGCATGGGGGTGTTCACTGCATTATTCAGAACTTTCTGCAGATTCGAAATCCAAATGAAAAGTCAGGAAACATTAGAAAGTCCCTGGGAAGTTGGTTCACAGCAGGAGAGGCTGCAGTCGCTCTGGAGGCCCCTCACGTCGGGGGAGCAGCTCTGAAACCCAGACCCTGATGGGGTCCTACTCCCCAGACAGGCTCAGGCATGCTGCACTGGAGATGCTGGGACTTCCGACACCTCGAACCTCGGCGCTCCCACCTGCCCTTTCCCCAACAACAGGGCACCTTCTGTTCCAGGTGGGAGCTGCTCTGATAACGGCCCTTCGGGGAAGCTTCTCGAAGCATCAGGATCAAATCATCATGATGGCATTAGTGCGGCTGCCCTGCCCAGCTGTCCAGACAGCACCAGCAAAGGCATCAACACTGAAAACCACACTGAAGCTGGGAAGGGGGCTTCAGGGGGCACCCTCCTTCTGTGGCCTGACTCCCCTCAGAGAGCCTGCAGGCCACTCTTGCACGTGGCACGTCACATACACCAGAGGACACCGGGACAGGCACGACCTTACTCGCTAGACAGGAAGGACTCCACCCACTGCCCTTGAACAGACCCCGGCCATCTACCACGCTCCCCACCCAGCACCGGCTCTCAGTAGGGGGCATCTGGCGCCGTCTGGAGAAAGGAGATTTTCCTCTGGAGAAAGGAGAAAGATCACAGTCGGGAGGACGCTCCTGGGTAGAACCACCTAGAATGCACAGGATGGCCGCCACGTCTACAGCACCAAGGGCGAGGAGCCTTGCCGGGCAGTCACCTCGGTTACCACTTGCCCCAGGCTCCTTCCATACCTCTGGCCTTCACATCTGCTGGTCCCTCAGCATAGGACATTCTTCCCTGTTCACTGCTCACTGTTGTATCGTTACCTCCTAAAGGTCTTTGTGCGTTTGCACACTGATCCGAATCTCTTCCACTCATGGCACAGCCCTGGTTGCACCCGGGTGTCTGTGCACCTGGTTCCACCTCCACTTTGGAAGCTCCATGAGGCCAGCCACAGGGTGGGGGGTCAGGCCTGCGTGGATCCCAGGCAGCCCTATTCTCACAGACATATTAAAACGGACCCACATCTCCCACTGAACAGAATTCTCATCTAACTCCTTAGAAGGGGATGATCCTTTTTTTTTTTCACGTCTCCAGTATTTTTGTGGACCCCCGAAAAGCCTGGAGACCATAGACTCTGTGATGTAGGATCTGGTGGATGAAACACTGCTGCTGGTCACACCTGGAGCTCCGTGTACGATGAAGGGAATGAACAGATTTCAGATTCACTTGGGAACTATGTGGGAAGGAAGCCCCCTACCCCAGAATACCCTCACCTCAGAGAGTCCAAGACATCAAGGAACTGAAGGAACCTATGTGCATAGATTATTTAATGTTGCTATGACTGGATTGGTAAAAGGTATCTGTTGAAAGCTTCTAGTTTAAAAAAAATGTTTCTCCTGAGAAGTTGGCCTGATTGGTAGAAAAGTGCCCAGCTCACACTGTCTCTTCAAGTCCTTTTTACTGCTAAGCAAGGCTACCTGGCAGGACTGCTCTGACAGCCTCTGCAGTTCAGCCAGCACAACGCAAACAGGAAGGGATCTCAGAGCTGGGGACACTTCCGCGGCTGCACTGGGACACTCCGATCCCGGGCAAAGTCCTCAGGCTCTGACTGAGGGACATGCAGGTGGTGGCTTTATCCCTGCACAGTAGGGGGACAAGGACAGGAGGAAAGAGAGGTGTCTTCTGACCTAATTTAAAAAGAGGTCCTTTCTTCCTTCCCAGGGAACAGCTGGAGCCCTGGAACCTGGCCAGGCCAGAGCCTGAGACCTTAAGTCAGGAACCAGTGCACCTACAGAATCCGGCTCCAGGTCTTCCTGATTCAGTCTGACCTTCGGCCTCTCACAGGTCCCCAGGGGGTGGGTAAGGCAGACGGCAGAGCCCTTGTCTATTTATGAATGGGTGCAAGGGCAGGAACCCTCAGTTCACAAGTGGGTGCACGCCCCCCTCCCACACTCCTGGGCAGGACCTCTCAGGCTGGATGACCTTTACTGCAGGCTGGGCACCTGGCAGTGTCAAAAGCCCACCCGTGCAGGCTGTGGCGGTGGAAGGACACTTCTCCCCTGTGGCCGACATCTGAGGTGCTCCTAGCATGCTAACAACCTGCTACCCACCCCCTAGGGAAAAGTAAATTTGCATTGCTGGTCAGTCTTCTTACTGATGGGGCTGAAGTCAACTTGGGGCTGGAAGGACCAGCTCCAAGCCTAATAATCCCAGGGCAGGAGCCTGGCCAGGTTTCACAGACCTTGGGTCACCTCCAGAGAAAGAAGCCAGAATGGAAATTTCAACCCACGAAGCTCCATCAACTCTGCTGCCCACAGCTATGCCAACTCTCACAGGGTCACCATTTAAAACATTAATTAAATTGGGAAACTGAACATTTTTGCTTTCTTGTTTGTTCTTCTTAAGAAGGGGGAAAACTGACACAGTGCAGTTTATCAGGACCTGTGTAAACTCCCTTCACTCAGCCACATGGATTCGTTCACACAATCTCCTGCTGAAAGCAACGAGCCTTGTTCTCAGGGGCAAGCCCAGGCAAGGTGGCCCAATTTTTCCAGTGCCTGCCAGCAGGCTAGCTGCTTCTGCCTTGGCCCCTACACTCCCATCATCCCTTCCCTCCACTGAAGTCTCAGATAATTGGTTCAAATAAATAGGCTTCCCAGGCCAGGCTCACTGCATCCCCTCAGAAGGGGGCCAGGAAGGCCTCCAGCTTCCTGTTGTGAGAATTAGGTCATTAAACCAATTGGGCTGTTTGCAGGGCGAGGGCTCAGTCCCCCTGTCACAGTCTCCAGAGTCAGCCCCCTCCTCACTGTCCAGCTTTGGAAATGGGGGTCCTCGGGACCCAGCTGAGAGGCCCCAGGCCCGGCCTCCTGGGTGAAACTTCTTACAGACTCTTAGAATAGGAAGTTTTAGGATTACTGCCTCTTCTTTCCTATAGGCTTTCAGCATACAGGTATGTGCTAATTTGCATTAAAATAAAGCTATGTTTGTCTACCTGGAAAACATATCCACACTACCGCAATACGTTGCAAGCCTTCATCACACCCTCGTGTCACAGAAGTGCACTGTTTGTTTGGATAACTGCTTCTGCTCCATTTCACAGTCCGTGACCTTCCCTCTCCTTTCCCTCCAGCCACTTCAGAACAAAAATAATCTGAGCAAAGAGGAAACCTCCCCCTAAGGGGCTGCTGAAGACTCAGTTTCCTTCCTCCCTAAATATTTAACAAGCTGGTGATCAAAATAAAATATATTTTAAACAGATGCAACTTCCAGAATCTACATGCGTTTATTCCATTAAGTCACTGGGGAAGTAGCATGAAGATGAGGACTTCTGATGTGTAGCAAGACTTGTCCAGTCTGGAGGCAGGGAGGCTGGAGAGGAGAGGGAGACAACTGGGGAAAACACAGCACCCCAAACAGCAGGAATCCACCCACAGTCACCTGCTCAGGACCAAGGGCACTGCAGAAAAGCTCAGAAGAGTGGACAGAAGTGGGAGGGAGGCTTTAGGTGTCTGTGTGAAAGCTAAGAACTATCCCTATTCCCAGTGGGGTGGACACAAACACCGAGACCAGCGGAGGGGAGGAAATCTTTTCCCTTCTTCCCTCCTAGAGTTTTTGGCTGGCCTAAAATTAAATTGACATAAGACATTAAAGGGGCTTCCCTGATGGCTCAGCAGCAAAGAATCTGAAAAAAAAAAAAAAAAAGAATCTGCTGCAATGCAGGAGATGGAGGAGATGTGAGTTCGATCCCTGGGTCAGGAAGATGCCCTGGAGAAGGGCATGGCAACCCACTTCAGTATTCTTGCCTGGAAAATTCATGGACAAAGGGGCCATGGACAAAGTCCATGGGGTTGCAAAGAGTGGGACATGACAGAGCACACACAGGAAGGAAGGCAAGACATTGAGGGAAAAAAATTTAATTTCTTACGTACGAGGGCCTCAATGATATAAGGCTTGAAGAAGTGACCAGAGCAGGCACCTTTTGTATCTTTTAGACAAAGGAACAATAAGTTTGTGAAGAATTGACAAGATCAAGAGGTTTGGGCTTGGAGCAGTAAACGAGTGAGAAAATTAACAACAGCCTTCTCAGCCTGGAACTCCCTGTCTCTGGTGATGAGGACGCCTTCCATCCCCTGTACGGGGAAGGTACGTTTCACGTGAGAGATTTATTTCCTGCTTTCAGGGGAATAAAGAAGGGTCAGAGTGTCTTTCTTGCACCGGCTATTTCTCAAGCAACTTTAACTCCAAATAATCAATACGCCAAAGTGGTATATGTAGGGCTGGCTTATTCTGCTCCCCGGCACGCCCAGACAATCCAGTTCAGAAGCCAAGTCCCCATCTGCCATTTGTAAAGACATCCTTCATTTCCCAAAGCCATGAAACCATTAGTCACCAAGTCGAGGAGAAGGGGAAGAAGCTCCTAGCAAAACTAGCCTGTGAGTGTTTCCCCAGGCAAAAAGACTCCTGGTTTTACAGGCCAGCTACTCACCCAAGACTGTCAAATTTCATGAAACAAAACCCGGGAGCCTTTCACAAGCCCATGCCCACAGAACACAAGCAGAATCTGACCTCTTACAAAAACTCTCAACTGAGAGGAAAAAGCTTCTCTGGAGGTTAGGGGGAGAGAGAGGTTCATTATACTACAAGTTAGTTTGATGGTATTTCTGATGATTAAGACTTCAAGTCTCAGAAAACTAAAGTTCCTCACAGGTTTACTTGGAGCATATGACATAATGTTAAAAACAGAACAAAAACTACAGGCAGTAATGCACACTTGTTCTGCTTCTAGAAAAGTTATGCGAGTCTGCCAGAAAGATAGTCATAAGATTTCCAAGTTCAAAAATGAATAACTCACCCCCAAAAAGAAGTTCCTACGAGAAATGAAATCAAGGACTGTGCATGCCATAAAAGAGGGGGAAAGGGACTTCCCTGGTGGTCCAGTGGCTAAGACTCCACACTCCCAGTGCAGGGGGCCTGGGTTTGATCCCTGGTCAGGGAACTAGATCCCACATGCTGCAACTAAGAGTTCACATGCCGCAGCTAAAGACCCCACATGCCACAAGGAAGACCCAAGCCCCCAAGTGCTACCACTGAGACCTGGTGTGGCCAAATAAATTAAATAAATAAAGTTAAACAATAAAGCAAGCAAGTTGCAGATATCAGATACCCTGCTAGACATCTCACCACTCGCCTCCTAGGGTCATGCTCTGACACTGTTCCAATACCATTTCCCCCACCCAAGCAATTTACTACTGACCCAGTGCTGTTCTCTGATGTATGGCCCACATCCACCTCTCCCAACCACACCCCTCACTTTGGCCTGGACCGGTTTTTAATCTAGAATCCAATCGAAGATCTCACCTTCCCTTGGTTCCCACGCTCATTCCTCTCCCTTAGCCTAGAATGTTCACCAGCTTTTCTTTGTCTATCATGATGTTAACAATTTTAAAAAATCAAGGACCACTGTCTCTTTGTCCAGTTTTCCTTAGAACTGGAGTAAGGGTAGACATTTTGGTGAGAAACAACAGTGGCTGATGTTGCCCATGTCCCACTGGAGGCACACAATGCCAGCCTGCCCTGTGTCTGGTGATGCCAGATTTGTGGATCACTCTGTTACAGAGCAAAGTTTTAAATGTACAAGAGAGACTAAGTAGACTAAAAGAAAACAGTAGAAGGAAACAACACAAAATGAAACCTAGAAGTTATAAGATTAAAGACTTTAAAATCTGATTACATAAAAATAAAAACTCTCTGCATAGAAAAAACAATATAATCAAAAGGACAATGACAGACTGTAGAAATACATGTGACGTGTGTCACAGCCATAGGACAAACTGCTGTAGTATATAAAGAATGCCTACAGATCAGTAAGAAAAAGACTGCCAACACAAGAAATAATGGGTAAACAACATAATAGATTGCTCTTAAAGATCTGAAATGGTACTCCATTTCCTCATCAAGAAATTAGATTTAAATTATAATGATCTGCCACTTCCTTCCTATCAGATTAGCAATAAGGCATGGGAAAAAGAGCTATTTCTGCATAATTTTGGTAAGCACATAAAATGTTACCATGGAGGCCAACTTGGCAATACTAAAAATTTAAACAGATGTCCCCTTTGCTCTGGGGCTTCCAGGTGGCTCAGTGGTAAGAATCTGCCTGCCAATGCAGGAGACATGGGTTCCATCCCTGAGTTGGGAAGATCCCCTGGAGAAAGGAATGGCTACCCACTCCAGCATTCTGCATGGACAATCCCATGGACAGAGGAGCCTGGTGGTCTACAGTCCATGGGGTCCCAAAAGAGTCAGACATGACTGAGCAACTAAACAACTACACAACCCTTTGCTCTAACAGACTGTAGGAATTTACCCTATAGATACACTTAAACAAAAGCACAAAGATACATGTAGAAGAGTATTTCTTTTTAATAGCAATAAAAGATAGGGAGTTTTGTGGTGCTCTAGGGGTTAAGATTATGCAGGCTCACTGCTGTAGCCCATTGTACCTGCGACTGAGATCCTATAAGCCATATTCAGCCAAAATGAATAAATAATGACAGAAAATGTAAATACTCAGCATCAGGGGACATTGAAAAAAATTCAAGTATAAGCAATCAAAAGAATGACAGGGAACCATTAAAATAAGTGAGATAGTTATAAATGACCTCAAACAGGAACTTAATCTCTCTGTGCCTCAGTTTACTCACCTGCAAACTGTGGACAATAACAGTATTTAGTTCATAAAGTTGTTGTGAAAAATAAATGTGTCAACGTAAGTAAAGCACTTTTAACAATACCCAGCACACAGGAAGTGAAGAGGTATTAGCCAGACAACAGCAATGGTGATGACAGTGGAATGGAATGTTGGGTTCCAATATTTAGTGTGAAATGAAAAAGATAAGGTTAGTATTACAGTGTGGGGGAAAAAACAGTGCAAATCAGGCGTGTGTGCGGCCAGTGTGTACCTTATGCACTTGTACATGTAGGAGTCTCTTGTTAAGATGAACAAGACAGCCACTAACAGACATCTTTTTCAAGGTATCTCTATCACCAATTAGCCTTTTGAGTTCTGTACTATGTATATATTACCTTCTCAAAAAAAAAAAAAAAGGTGTTCTTTTTAAGGAAGTGAAACGGGGTCAGAAGAGGAGAATAAATGAAAGATCTCCCTCCAGGCGGCCCAGTGCCATGGCTGATGTTGAGCATTTAAGCTCTGCCACCACCACTGCTCACAGGCTGTGAGACCCCTTTCTCTTCCTTGGAGACAGGAAGCCAGGGTGGACAGCCAGCACTCAGAGCAGAGGTTAAATGATGGGCATGTACCATTTCTCAGGTGGCAGCGGGCAGCTTCCCCCAGGGAGGGATGAAGGACTCTGCTCCACCATGTCCCACTGTAATCTTCAGGGAAGTAGAGCCGGGGCCCTGGAGAAACCCCACCACCACCTCAAGCCAGCTTACTAGCCTGTAGGTCCCACTCTGTTCCCCCTACAAATTACCAGCACCCCATCTTCCGGCCACTTCAGCGACTGGCCATAGAGCACATGCTGAGGAACGGTGTTCCCACAGGTCTGAAATTATAGCCTAGTGGGCCTGAGCATGGCGATTTCTCTATCACCTTCTGTTCCTTCCTTAGTAAGACTGGATCAGGGGCTCAGAACTATCACCTTGTCTTTAAAATCTCTGGATCATGTTGACAGCACCTATGGTTCTGTGTATTTAAATCACATTCCTCCATTCCCCACTCCCTCCTGCATGAGAAACACAAAATTTTAAATGGAAAATCATTCAGATGTCCTCTCCCTGGAGAGAATGGAAGAAACCTAGAGGGTCCAAAACCCGTTTTAGTTCACATTCCTGTGCAGAACACCATTCTGCAAGGACAAGGGTCAGGATGGATCTGTCAGAAGCCAGGGCTGCCTGGGGCGGGGGGCTGGGAGGCCTTGGTCTGGGCAGGGAGGTCAAGAATAACCCATCTCCTTGGAAACTGAGCCCCTAGTTCGCCGGGTGGTTTAGCAGGAAGAACAAGGGTGGGGCCCACACTGTGAAAGGTTGTCTGAATCCAAAAGGGACCCGACCCCTGAAGGAAGCACCCCCCCACCCCCGCCACGGCCCCCCACCAACTTGCAGAAGCCAGAACTGAAGAACGCAAAGGTGGTAACTTCATTGTTTGGGAGTTGTTATTCAGTTCAGGGACACGAACCACAGGATTCCAGCAGCAGGAAACATGTGGGCTGGATACTCAGGAGATGCTCAGGCCTGAAAAAGCCTTAATTGGAACTGGTTTCCCAAAGCCTCCCACCCAGCTCTCCATGTGGGAGGGGAGATGGAAGTGGGTCACATTCTCCCAGCTGAACTGGCGTCCCCGTGGGCTCCGACCACACGTGAACAAGTCTGGGGTCACAGAGTGGCCTGGTCTCCTCGCCAGGCCGGCCATTTCCTCCTGCTCAGATGCTGGATGGCTCTGAGGCCCTCTGGACCAAAGGGGCATCTGGTTGGCACCAGAAGGGCAGTGACACTGAGGGGGATGGGGGAACGAACATCGCTCAGGAGCGTGGCCCCATCCTGGGACCTTCCTCGCTCTCTAAATGTGGGCAGGTGCCTCTGCCAGCCTTGAGTCCTCTCTACTCCAGCTCCTGCCCAAGGGTGAGTGGATGAACACTGGGTGCTTTTCTAGGACCTGTTGGGCCTCCCTTGACTGGCTGGGCTCTTTGGAGGGAACGCGAGGCCTGGAGCTGGGCAGACTTGGGGAAGAATGACCCTCCTCTACCCTACTCTACATATACTGACCCCCAGTGGGGCTCACAGACACAGGTGTCCCTGGCTTCATGCCCAGCGCGCTGATGCAGCCAGCCCCACAGCCCGCCTGCCGCCATAAGCCTGCATTCCAAAGTTGGTAGAGGGAGGCCTGGAAGGCAGGGAGAGATTCTGGACAGCCAAGGTCTGATGGACTTTTCACAATAATAGGCACTGAGGACTTCCCTGGTTGGCCAGTGGTTGAGACTCTGCCTTGCAATGTAGGGGAAGCGGGTTCAACCCCTCGTTGGGGAACTAAGATCCCATATGCCTTGGAGCAACTAAGCCCGCACGCAACAGTGAAGACCCAGTGCAGCAAAAAAAAAAAAATAAAAAAATAAAAGAAAAGAAAGGCACCAGATTGATGGTATCACTCCAAAACAAAAACTCTGGAAAGAGCTCATCACCATGATCACTCCTCCTGACTTGAACCCAAGTGACAAAGGGTTAAGGCTTTAAGAGGAAACTTAGTTCTTACTAACCATGACTGCCAAGGTGCTAATTGTTTCTGCAGATGCCCACACGAGTGCAGCTTTTGTCAAGTGCAACACACAAGGGCTCTAATCTCCTAACTCTTCCCATGCTCTTCTGGGAAGCCAAGCACAACCTCCACCTTAACATCCACCCAGGGCAGGTGCCCTTGGGGCCGATGGGGATATCTGCAAATTATGTCCTGACTGTGCCCCACCACTGCCCCTGAGAGTTCAAGACACTCTCACCAACATGTTCTTGCTTTATTCACACAGCTGCAACTAGATAATAAACCTCTTGGCCCTAGACTAGAAGCTCTGTATGATAAGAACTATTTTTACCCTGTTCTCCACAGTACTCCCAGTGCCTGCCATGGGGCCCGGATAGTAATAAAAGTTTAGTAAATATTTATTAATTGAAAAAGGAGCCATTAGAAGGAAGGAGGAAAAGAAGGACCAGTGGAAGACAGTCATCACGTCTTGCTATCTCGGTGCTCTTGGTTGACATTACAAAGACATCACAGCAGGGATCAGAAATCAAACCCTATAAACCCCTTCTCTGCTCCACCATCAGCAGTCTTCCATCCTGTTACGAGTCACAGTTTACATACCTGCTTACAGAAGCATCTACAGTACAACATGGACATGAGAAATGGAGAAACACAGACTTCCCTGGTGGCCCAGTGGTTAAGAATCTGCCTACAGAAGACACAGGTCTGATCCCTGGCCTGGGAATATCCCACTTGCCTTAGAGCAACAAAGCCCATGTACCACAGCTACTGAGCCCGCGCTCTGGAGCCTATGAGCCACAACTACCGAGCCTGCTCATCCTAGAGCCGTATGTCCTGTTGTTGCTGTCCTGAGCTCAGCAACAAGAGAAACTACAGCAATGAAAAGCTCGTGTGCCACAGCGAAGAACAGCCCCCGGCTGCCACAACTAGAGAAAGCCCGAGCAGCAGCACAGCCAAAAATAAATAAGTAAATAATTTTTTTTAAATAAGAGTAAGAAATGGAGAAACATTCATGACCTTCAGCCCTTAAGAAACTTCAGAAGGAGGAAAACGATGTTCGGTCCAGCGACATCCACCATGGAAGGACACCTTTCCCTCCAGGGACTGTTGTCTTCCTCCTGAAAAGGCTTTGTGGAGGATCAGGGCATAATCAGTCTTTAACAATCTAGTATAACAGCAGTCAGGGCTCCATGCCCTTTCATAAAAGAAGTTCAAAAGCACTTTGGCTCAAACATCATAATGGCCCTGGGAGCTATGAAGGCACAAGTATCATTATCTACATTTACCACGGAGGAAAGTAAGGCAAACGGAGGTTAATTAGCTTGCCTAAGGTCAGATGAAATGGGGGGAAAAGGCGTAGGATTCAAACTCTGCAGCAGCCTCCAGTGTGCTAACTCTGGCCTCCCCACAATGTCACCCACGCTGGGCTTAAGGAGATGTTTTTTCTTCTCTGTTGTTTCTGCTGAAACGCAGCATCTGATAGGAGGCCCAGAGCTCACACATGAGAGTGCCAACAATTGGGCTTGAGTCTTGACTCTTGTTTTCTGACCACAACTATTGAGCCCGCGCTCTGGAGCCTATGAGCCGCAACTACCGAGCCTGCTCATCCTAGAGCCGTATGTCCTGTTGTTGCTGTCCTGAGCTCAGCAACAAGAGAAACCACCACAATGAAAAGTGTGACCTTAGACAACTTACCTAACCTTTCCAGGCCTCAGCTTCTGAATGTGTAAAACAGTAATAATGCTACTTATCTCAGAAATTAACAGTGAGGACTAAATGAGAAAACATATATAAAATGTCATTATCATTCATTTTCTCATTTTCTAAATGAGTACATATCACTCTCATAATAATAATAAAAAAAAAACCAGTTATATGAGAAAAAGGTGGCACCCACTCCAAGTTTAGTTTCTACAAGGCCACAGATGACATGTGACTGACAAGCAAGTCTCAGTCTGACAATGAAATATACCAGGTCCCTGAGAGGGACTTGCAACACAGAAGTCCTATTTGATTCCTTCTGACTCATGTTGGCCTCTCAAGGTTAGCAGAGCAGATGGTATCTTGGACACTGACAAACAAGTGGATGCCTGAGTAAGGATCTGAAAGGCTGGCCAACTTCCCCCAGTCTCCAGAGGCCAACTCTGGATTCCTGGTGAGCTGAACTCCTGGCTTTAAAACACCATTTGAGTGCTCTGCTGAGCTTCTCAACTCTGCTCAGCCCAGGCTAAAGGCAGCTTTCTAGGTACCACTATACTCCTGGATCAAGTGATGTACAGGACTGTAGATCAAATAACCAAATAGGAGGCGTTCAGAGGTGACAGTGTGGCCTGGTGGTACTCAGCAAGAGACTGGAAGAGAAGTGGGGGATGGTGTGGGAGAGGAAAGCTGCCCAGTCAATCTTGATACACTTCCAACAGAGACACTGTGACATGGAATTTCCTGGTGGTTCAGTGGTTAGGACTGCATTCTCACTGCTGAGGGCCTGGGCTCAATCCCTGGTCAGGGAACTAAGATCCCACAAGCTGAGTGGCACAGCCACAAAAAAAAAAAAAAAGACTGACCAATAGATGTGTGTGGGTCCCTGATGCACATAAGAGCAGCAGGAGAGCTCCAAGGTTACACAGAGTCACGACCACCGTAAGAATCTTTCCCTGATGCAGAGAGAAGTAGAAAACACAGGACTTGCCAGCGTACAGGACAAGATGCTAAGAGCTGGTGATGCTCATTCACTCAACTCAAGAAATGCTTACCCATTACCTACACACTCAGAAGGAAAAGACGGCTTGAGCGAATCTGCAGGACACACAGACATGCACACCTGGACCTTTGTTAACCTAGCTGATGGCTCCCACACCTCCCAGCTATCTAGGCCAGAGACGTGAGAAACTTGATGGGAATAGACGCAACGCTGCTGCTTCCGAAAGCCTTCCAAAAGCAGGGCAAGGAGAGCATGCTCACTGCTCTTCGTAGTGTCTGGCTGTCTCTCCTGGGATGGACCCCCAGGAAAAGTTCCCATGCAGTGACTTCCCCCTATTCAGAATCAAAGAGGAAAATCCAAATTCCTCACCGTGACCACAGATCTAACTTCTGCCAGCTCCTCACTCAGCCCACTCCAGCTTCCTTGGGCTTGTTGCTTCTGTTGCACCTCTGCCCATCAGCTGGGTCTCCACTCAAAATTACTTCCCTAGGGGACTTGCCTGATGATCCAGTGGCTAAGACTCTGTGCTTCCAACGCAGGGCGGCTGAGGCCACGACTAAGAGTTTGCATGCCACAACCAAAGATCCTGCATGCTGCGACCAAGATGCGGTGCAACCAAATAAATAAAAATACATTAAAAAAAAACACCAAAGTTACCTCCTCAGAGCTCACTACAGTTATGACCCAGGCATTCTCCATCTCACTGCTCTCTTTTATTCTCCCTGCATCTCTTTTCACCATCCTGTTTTATTCACATGTGTACTTGCTTACCATCTGTCTCTCCCACTAGAACATGAATTTCATGCATCTTGGTGATCTTGTTCTTGGCTCAGTTCCCAGCATCTACAACAGTGCCTGGCACATAGTAGGTGCTCGATAAGCCATTCAATTTAAGAAATGTTTATGGAGTGCCTACAAACTTTAACAGTAGACCAAAAAAAGACAAAAATCTCTGCCCTAAAAGAGCTTAAATTCTGATGGGAGATAAGAAGTAGATAAATAAATAATGGTGAAATAACAGCTACTGCTTCAACCAAGCCCTTACCAAGGGGCTCAGTGTAGTTCTAAGACTCTAATAGGTATTACTTAATTTAATCCTCCCAACAACTCCATGAAGGAAGTATTAATAGTTTATCAATGGGGAAACTGAGGCATAGAGCAGTTAAGTTACTTGCTGAAGGTCATGAAGCTCATGATGGCAGAACCAAGATCCAAACCCAGATCAGTCCTGTGTCTGGACTAGTCCTGTGTTTAGACCTCGGGCTCTGATTAAGAGCTCTGCTTCATATTTGCTGGGTGTCGAATAACTAGTTGCTCAGCACCCTTAGCAGCTGTTCCCTGTAGGCAGGGCGGGAGTGAGAGCCGACCCATCAAGGAAGGGCTGCCCTGCTCTGTGAGCATGGTGACATGGAGACTGCTGGGCTGACCCCCGTGTTAGACTCTGGATGAAGAGGAAACTGATGAAAGGACATGGACAGGGCTTCCCCGGTGACTCAGTGGTAAAGAATCCACCTGACGATGCAGGAGACACAGGTTCAATCCCTGATCCAGGAAGATTCCCACCTGCTGCAGAGCAACAAAGCCCATGTGCCCCTATTATTGAGGCTGTGCTCTAGACCTGTACTCTGCAACATGAAAAGCCACCAGAATAGAAGCCCAAGCACCACAGCTAGACAGTAGCCCCACTCACTGCAACTAGAGAAAAAGCCAGAGCAGCAAAGAAGACTTAGCACAGCCATAAGTAAATAAACACATTTTTCTTTTTAAATTAAAATAAAACAAAACAAACACAGATAAGGTCAGCATTCCTGGGCTCTGGTTTCAGGTGCTGTGAAACACCCAGGCAGGTCCACCAGTACTTGATGAGTGTACTTTGCGGGCGGGATCTAGACACTGTGAGAGATGGAAAGCTGAGTCCAATAGAGACCCTGGCCTTAGAAAGCCTAGGGTCATGCACCTGCACATGAAGCTGAAAGAGAGGTAGAAAGTGACAGGTGCCATTAGCGAATGTATAGACTGGTATGGGATTGCAAAAGAGTTACTCAGGGGACTAGGTCCAGAGGCTAAAACTCCACGCTCCCAATGCAGGGGGCCCAGGTTCAATCCCTGGTCAGGGAACTAGTTCCCACATGGTGCAACTAAGAGTTCTCATGCCTCAACTAAGAATCTGCATGCTGCAACTGAAGATCCCATGTGCAGCAAAGAAGATCCAAGATCCCAGCTGCCACAACGAAGACCTGGCACAGCTAAACAAATAATTTTAAACAATAAATATTAAAAACAACAACAACAAACTCAATCTCTGGGGGCTAGGGGTGCCCAACCGTAAGAGGGGCCTGGCCTACATAACCCCCACGGTCCTCTAGCTCAGATTTGGAGCAACACAGATTTGGAGCGACACAGAGATCCAAGTTTTATTCCGGTTAACGGTTTAAGTTCATGGCCACTGAGTAGTTCTCCCACCCACCGCGAGATCAGTCCCAACCTCTTTGGGTACAGGAGTGGGAGGGCAATCATGCTCTCGTTTAAATAATGCAGCCGGATGTGGGAATGAACTCCAGTGTGTGCTGCCCTCCTCCTCCTTGAAATGGTTTTTAAGCCCACAAACCCTCTTCCCTTCAGGAGGGGGTGATCCATCTGTGAGCATCTTGTCAGAACGTGGAGACCTAGTCACCCTGTTCCCATCAGGAACTCTAGAGTCTAGCATAGTGTCTGGCTCACAACAGGTGTTAAGTACAGTTTGCTGAGCTAAACCGGAGCATAGCCAGGTCTAGAAATTCTCTGCCAGACGTCTAAGTCTCAGTCGGTGTTCCCTGAAGTTTCGCTCTCAGTCTCTCCCAGGGGGATCAGACTGGTTTCATCTCTTTACTTCTGCTACCACTACCCTGGTTCAAGCCACCATCATCTTTTGCCCAGCAGTTGCAATGGTCAGTCTCCCAACTAGCATCCTTGCCTCTACCTGCCAGGTTAGTCCCTGCTAACCTGACAGCAGGGACTGCTCAGACACATTTGACACACCAGAGAGGCAGACATGTGGGGTCTAAAAGAGGCTGGGTATCCAGACTTAGGTGTCTTGGTTACCAGGTGCAAGAAAAAGGAAGGTGGTTGGGGTGGGGATGATGGCAATCATCCCTGCTCCTTACAATCCAACCTCCATATGGAGGCCAGCATGATCTTTCAAAACTTAGATTTTATCACCTCTCTGCTTAATCCTCCAATGATTTCTAACTGCACTTGGGGGGGAAAAAAACCAAACTGGATCTTCCCACCTTCACAGCACTTACCACTACTAAACTTACTTTGCCCACTTATTTATTTACCCCTTTCTCTGGAGAATGTCAGCTACAGGAGGGCAGGGGCTATGTTTCCAGAATCCAGTGAGTGGAAAGCCACATAGGAAGCGCTCATAACTGAATGGATGAATCTCCATCCCAGGGAGGAGACTTGTATATATGAGGGCCACTCACTCCACCAGGAAACCATGAATGACACATTGGCACCTTTATTTATAATTCAAAATCCTGCTTTAAACCAGGGGGAACTTGGTCTCTCTGGACACTTTAATGGCCCAAGAGATCAGTATCACTTAGAGTCTAAAGCCAGGAACCAGAGCCCAGTAGTTGCAGCAGGGAGCTAAGAGTCAGAACTTAATGACTAACTTTGACTTGGCTCCAGGTCCCTTAGCCACACCCCCATGCCTCAATTTACCCAGAAGTCGGCCAGGCACACTTTCCTAAGTTGTGTGAGTGACAGGAGACAAAGTAATTAACAGTATTAGCATACTTGATCCTCGGACAGGAGGTGACGCAAGCCTCACATCGCGTTATTTGTAAAAGTCTTGATTTGCAGCCAACACAGGCCTCCTGGGCCTTCCCAGGGGCTAACCTGACAACAGGGACTGTTCAGACACGTTCCACACACCAGAGAGCCAGACATGTGGGGCCTAAAAGAGGCTGGGTATCCAGACCTAGGTGTCTTGGTTACCAGGTGCACAGGAAGGTGACTGGGGTGGGGATGATGAGAAGGCAAGAAGTGCAGTTTGGGGCTCCCAGTGGTCAATCTTGCAGGTTCACAGATACATGCCAGCCATACAGGCGAGACATGTGCCTACAACGTGCACCTTCCAGGAACACTCACGGGGGACACGACAGTTCAGTCAGACTAGAGAGAGGAAGAGCGACCCAGGGGCAAGACCTTGGCAGCATTGAGTTTGGGGAAATACGGGGGGCTCTTTACAGAGGGTCAGTCAGGATGCTAGAGCGGGGTGCAGGTGAGGAAAGAGACAAGAAGGCGCGGGACCTGAGGCTGATAGGCGGGGACAACCACGCCGACGCGGTGGGCTGAGCAAGAGTGGATGGCTCGGACACCTGTGGAGGCGACCCCCGGGGGAGGACAGGTTGAGGACGGCTGGATGGTGGTCTGCCGCGGGATCGGGGGCGGGGGCGGCGAGCGGCAGGAGGCAGCGGCGGCCAGGCGGGGCAGGAAACCCGGCCCAGACCAGGGCTCCGCGCCGGTGGTCCGGCCGGTGGGTCCCAGTCGGGTCGGGGGCGCAGTCCGCGGCCCCTCCCCGGGAGACAAAGGGCTGGCTGCTCCCCGAGCCCCGGAGCGGCGCGGGCCCGGGCGCTGCGGGTGCGGGCCGGCCTCGGCGCTTACCTGGGCCGCCCGACCCGGCCAGGCGGGCGGGGGCTGCGGGTCCGAGAGCGGCGCGCGGCGGCCTGTTCCGGGACGCGCACAGCCCGAGCAGCCGCAACGGCAGCAGCGGCAGCGGCAGCAGCGGGAGCGGCCGCCTCAGCCTCCGCCTCCCTCTCCGTGAGTCACCGCGGCGGGGAGGGAAGGAGGCGCCAGGCCGCCAGGGGAGGGACCGGCGGAGAGGGCGGCATCTGGCTCCGCGCGGGCCACGGAGGCGCGGTCACGGCAACGCCCGGGGGTGGAGGGCGGCAGAGGGCCGGCGTAGGGAGGCGGTCTGAAGATGTAATGGGCACGGCCTGGAATTCTCAGTGGCTCTCATTGGTTAAGTGGGCCAGGGGGGCGGAGCTCTCAGCTGAGAGGTGGGTACTGCGGAGCGCTCAGGCACGCTCACTGGGCCCTTTGGGGGTGGGCGGGGCAAGTGGCCCCGGGGCGGAGCCACGAGATGGGCGGGTGGAACCCGGTTGCGGGTAGGGCCTAGAGGCTCTCAGAGCAAAGGGGTGGAGCTGGTCGGGGGTTGGCAAAGGAGGAGGGGCGGGGGCTTCGAGGGGGAGGCAGCCTAAGGGCGGAGCCCGGGCTAAGGATGGAGCCGGCGTTGCGGTAAAGCAGCTCTGCTTGTCCCTAGCTGCTCCAGAAGCACAGTGATCCCGTAAAAATAATGGCCTCTCCCACACATGCGTCTGGGTTTAAAAATGGGAGCGGCCACACGAGGCGGAATCCTTAGCAAGACCCGTTTACTCAGGACCCCTGAAAAATCTGAAATGGACAAGGTCGCAAAACATTTAGAGGCGTGGTCTTCCTGGGTCTTGGAACTGGATATATTGCTACCTTTGAAGCAGTTGGGCCCACTCTTGAACTGGGGGCCTGTCTAACCTGGATCCACCGAACCCGGAGAGCCTAGGGATGGGCCTCTGTGGGTCCGTTAAACTTAGAATATCGTCTGTATTGATAGTGAATGCATTGGAGGGGGCGAGTAGAGAAGGTTGCCCTTGGTTAAAATGTTGCTATAGAAAGTCTGACTCGATCTGCTCTGGAGAAAGTATAAACAGCCTCCTTTAGGCAAAATGCGAATTGCTCTGAACACCCAGCTTCCCTTTTAAAGGGACGCGTGTCTTCAAGCGTGCTCTCACTTTCAACATTTAACTTAACAATTGCGTCGTGTGACACTAACCACAGTTTTAGAGGCCTTACTGTGCCGCTTTCCCCAGCCTTCCTGCTCCTTTTCTGTCCCATCCTCTTCCACTTCCCTCATTTTTCTTCCCCTTCCCAATGCAAGAAGGATACAAGATACTTTTTTTTTCTGTTATATTCTCTAATGTCCGTATTACTTTCGATTTAATAACTTTTTTTACTTACAATTGAATATTTTATCAAAATCATGAGATTATGAACTTTTAAAGGCCAGAAATAGGTCAACAGTGTTTGTATCTCCCTCAGCATCCAGACTACCATGCCCATAACAAGAGCTAAACCAATATTTCTTTATACAGTTACTAGCTGATTCTTCAAGTTTCACAGAGCTTACCAATATAAGAAATTTACACATTCAAATTATTTTCATGTAAATATTGATGTTTAAACAAATGAATTAAAAGTAAACAACTTGCTTGGTTATTCAAGACAATGTATAAATTCTATTTCAGAAAAACGTACATGCTTAAGGATAAATGTGGAAAACGAATGTATTAAAAAAATGTGTCACTGTGAAATAATGGAAGCTTTTTCAAAATTTTCATAAATATATTGTTTATTGTTCAAAATTACAGTAAGTTCATCAACATAGTCAGGCCTTCATCCCATCAGCTCAGAGTTGGAAAACTCTGCATCTCTAGATAGTAGGATTACTTCAGAATTAACTCAGCCTCTCCCCATCTGTAGTCTTAGAACGAAACACTGGAGGCTTCAGAGGCAGGAAACATCTGCTAGCTCTGACAGCCCAGCCCTGTCTCTGCCCCTTGGGGAACTACTCCTCGCCACCCTCTACCCACCAGAGGTGCTGACGAGATGACCATTTATAGTATCCCAGCCTTTTCCCTCTGCAAAAAAAACAAACAGGGAGACATGAACTCAAGCTGGACCAGTTCACGTGCTGTGTTCTCTGGACCATTGGCTGAGAAGAGGATATGACCTGAGCTGAGCCAATTGGAATCCTTCTCTGAAACTTTGGGTTTTTGGTTTGTTTGGGTTTTTTTTTTTTTGGCCACATAGCATGTGGGATCTTAGTTTCCTGACCAAGGATGGAACCCATGCCCCCTGCACTGGAAGTGCAGACTCTTAACCACTGGACCACCAGGGAAGTCCCTAAATCTTTTTATATTAGAAATGAAGGGAAGCTCTTTCTCTTCTATTGGATCAAGAGCTGCAAGGATGTGACCTCAAAAATGTTTACCACCATCGTCAGCTCATCTCGTGGAAAATTCTGAAAGAATGAGGCAGTGTAACTGGACAGACAAAGGGACCAAGATTTGGAGGGAAGGAAAGTGAAAAGGAGAGAAACTATCATGGTGTGTTCCATGGTTTCAGTAGACCTTGTACCAATTCTGCACACACCATCCCACACTTAAGAGGTCCCCAAATAGGTCTTTCCTTCATCAATAGCTGGCCCTACTCCACTGGAGTTGCTTATACCAGAAACTTAAGCGTATCCTCCACACCAGTCTCCCTTTTCCCTCATATTCAGTCCATATTGTTTCCATCCCCAGATTACATCTTGACTCTCCCCAATTCCCACCATCTCCATTTCTGTGCTCCAGTGTAACCCATCATCAGCTCTCACCTAACTCCAGCACTAACTTCCAAGTGCTAGTTCAGTCTTCCCCTACCATACTCTATGCATTGCCCACAAAGCAACTAGAGGGATCTTCTTAAAATGCACTGATCTTGTCACATCTCCACTATTCAATGAGTTCTTTTTGTTTTCCTGATGAAGTTCAGAATCTTTAGCATGGCTACCAGGCCGTGCATGACCTGGCTCCAACCTGACCTTGTTCCACCTTTGCCAGCTGGGCTTCTGCCACACACAGGCCTTCTCCCTATTGCTTGATCACAGGGTACTTCCTTCTGCTTTGGTACATCTGAGTGTACAGCTCCCTTTGTATCGGTGGCTTTCCCCCACTTCTCTCCCCTTCACCTGACAAAATATTTGGTTTTCTTTGGTCATTCTCAAGGAGACTTTTTCTATTGCGGTATACCTGATTTACAATGCTGTGTTAGTTTCAAGTGTACAGCACAGTGATACAGTTATATATATATGTATATATATACACACACATATACTCACACACATACTTTTTGCTTTTTTTATTGCTGAAAAAAAAGGGAAAATATGTATATGAATATACTTTGGCCACCTGATGCAAAGAGCTGACTCGCTGGAAGACAATGAAGCTGGGAAAGAGTGAAGGCAAAAGGAGTAGAGGGCAGCAGAGGATGAAATGGTTAGATAGTATCACTGACTCAATGGACGTGAATTTGAAGAAACTCTGGAAGATAGTGAAGGACAGAGAAGCCTGGCATGCTGCTGTCCATGGGGTTGCAGACAGTCGGGTACAACTTAGTGATTGAACAACAACACGTATTTTTAATGTTCTTTTCCATTATGGTTTAATGCAGGATATTGAATATAGTTCCCCATGCTAGAGAGTAGGACCTTGTTGTTTATATATTGTATATATAGTAGTTTGTATCTGCTAATCCCAAACTAAAGGAAACTTTTCTTGACCTATACTAGGTCAGCCCCAGTCCCAACAGGGCCATAAATTCCAGGAGGATAAGGAAGTCACTGTGAATCACTCTTACCTAGCACAGCATGTGTAGATGCCCAACAAATATTATTGCACGAGTAAATAAACATGTAAAGACTGCACCCAGGACTTTCCCTCCACTGACAGCCACTCCTATTTCCCCATCTCCATCTGAGACACCAGTGCTCCCAACCCTCTTCTCACTCTTCACTCAGTAAGTTTATGAGTCTATATTTTTATTTTTTCAGCTTTTGGGAAGGTCTCTCTGCATTCCTTGACATAGATGTATCTTTTTTCAGTTCAGTTCAGTCGCTCAGTCATGTCCGACTCTTTGTGACCCCATGAATCGCAGCAGGCCAGGCCTCCCTATCCATCACCAACTCCCAGAGTTCACTCAGACTCACGTCCATCGAGTCAGTGATGCCATCCAGCCATCTCATCCTCTGTCATCCCCTTCTCCTCCTGCCCCCAATCCCTCCCAGCATCAGAGTCTTTTCCAATGAGTCAACTCTTCGCATGAGGTGGCCAAAGTACTGGAGTTTCAGCTTCAGCATCATTCCTTCCAAAGAAATCCCAGGGCTGATCTCCTTCAGAATGGACTGGTTGGATCTCCTTGCAGTCCAAGGGACTCTCAAGAGTCTTCTCCAACACCACAGTTCAAAAGCATCAATTCTTCGGCGCTCAGCTTTCTTCACAGTCCAACTCTCACATCCATACGTGACCACAGGAAAAACCATAGCTTTGACTAGACGGACCTTTGTTGGCAAAGTAATGTCTCTGCTTTTGAATATGCTGCCTAGGTTGGTCATAACTTTCCTTTCAAGGAGCAAGCGTCTTTTAATTTCATGGCTGCAGTCACCATCCGCAGTGATTTTGGAGCCCCCCAAAATAAAGTCTGACACTGTTTCTACCGTTTCCCCATCTATTTCCCATGAAGTGGTGGGACCGGATGCCATGATCTTCGTTTCCTGAATGTTAAGCTTTAAGCCAACTTTTCACTCTCCACTTTCACCTTCATCAAGAGGCTTTTTAGTTCCTCTTCACTTTCTGCCATAAGGGTGGTGTCATCTGCGTATCTCAGGTTATTGATATTTCTCCTGGCAATCTTGATTCCAGTTTGTGCTTCTTCCAGTCCAGCATTTCTCATGATGTACTCTGCATAGAAGTTAAATAAGCAGGGTGACAATATACAGCCTTGACGTACTCCTTTTCCTATTTGGAACCAGTCTGTTGTTCCATGTCCAGTTCTAACTGTTGCTTCCTGACCTGAATACAGATTTCTCACTTATCTATTTGTTTTTGGCTGCGCTGGGTCTTCGTTGCTGTTTGTGGGCTTTCTCTAGTTGCAGTGGGCAAGAGCTACTCTCTAGTTGTGGTGTGCAGACTCATTTATGTGATTTCTCCTGTTGCAGAACATGGGCTTCAGAGCTTGGGCTCAGGAGTTGTGGCACGTGGGCTTAGTTGTCCCACAGCATGTGGAGTATTTCTGGATCAGGGATCAAATCCGTGTCTCCTGCATTGGCAGATGGATTCTTAACCACTGGACCACCAGGGAAGTCCTATGTGTAGCTTTAAACAGTTGCTTTCTGGAGGAAAAAGTCTTTGTCCTCTATGAAAGTCAAAGTGTCAGTTGCTCAGGCATGTCTGACTCTTTGTGACCCCATGGACCTTAACCTGCCAGGCTCCTCTGTCCATGGAATTATCCAGGGAAGAATACTGGAGCAGGTTTCCATTTCCTCCTCCGGGGGATCTTCCCCCAACCCTTGGATTGAACCCAGGTCTCCTGCATTGCAGGTGGATTCTTTACCATCTGAGCCACCAGGGAAGCCCAAAAGCTTTGCGTTGCCCCTTCTATACCAAAGGGATAACTCTAACAGTAAAATTTTCAGGCCAAGTATGAAACAACAGTGGAGCATCAACAGGATACAGGGAAAGAAAACAGTTTTGAAGTAGTTATGGCAACAGTGGCCCTCTAATTATGCCCCATAAGGGGGCCTCCTGCCTACAGGTTGAGCAGGTACAAGGTAAGAATTTGAGATAAAGGAAGAGACTTTGTATTGAATAAAAAGATTTTTTAGTAAAGGAAAAATAAGAACCAACTCTTTGTGTTTTGAAAACCAAATTTTAAACACTAATAATTTCCAGTAATACAGAAGTTTGTCATCCTGTTTACATGTAACACAACTCTAACTTCTCTGTGGACAGAGAGTGACCAAGGCTAAGCGCACGGCTCAGACAAAGCATGCTGCAGCTGTGCATCACTCTCCTTTTTGCCTTGGCAAGTAACTTGTCATCTAATTTTACTTTGGAGATAATAAGGAATTATTAAAGGCCATGATGAAAACATTTTGTAGACCAGTGGATATACATAGTTTGTGTCATGAGTGGGGAATATGCAGCTGTGAACATCTGGCTCACTGCCAACCTATCCCCAGAGTGTTGGTTCCTGTAGCATCTGATACCTACAGTACAGGTTTCCCACGTCACGGGACCTTGCTTGTACTGTGCTTGGGAACAATGTAAAGAAATAATCATTCATTTCTTTGGTTGAATGTTTTGACAGACCAACATGTCTTGTAAAAGTATTTTATCTGTGTAGGCTCAAAGGTTCTAATCATCTAGTAAAGACAAAACAACATAAGGCCTCAGTTTGGATCCAAATATCCAGCCTATTAGCCTTGGATCCTGGGATCCAAGAATATCCACTCTTCTCCCAGTTCATTTATCACCTTTTATTCCCCTTGCTGGTTACTGTCCAACTAAGTATAAAAAATTACCATCCCTAAAATTAAACAGTCTCTACTCTCTGGTAATATATGACAAAACAGCTATCTTTCCCCCCAGCACAAATCAATGAATTTCATAGCTGTAGATGCTGCAATGTTATCAGAGTATTTAGGTATGACTTAAAAGATTGTCCCTGACAAGCAGTTCTTTCCACACCCTTTGGACCACCAGCTTACTGTTGCTAACAAGTAGTGGGGCCTGTTATTATCAAATATTTGTAGCTCTGTGCCTGCCCTTCACTGTTCTGAGAGTAGAAATTTTCAAACCTACCTGAGAGTATAAACCCTCCTATTACACACTCATATGTTTAACTACTTGCTATTTGTCAGACTGAGGTCAGAATTTGCAGTGATGTGACAGACACTTAGTTTTGCATTTGGGTCCAGCAGAGGTTGCTCAATCTAAATGAACTTTGTGGTTTTCTTTTCTCCACACACCGCTCCCCTTATTTTCTTCATAACTGTTCTTCTGGGAAATTACTTCCCATCAGCAGTATTTGTCTCCAGCTGGTGAACTGGATGGGGCTTTTTTTCTTTTTAGTTAATAAACACTAAAAGGCTGAGGGCAGCAAATCTACACCCCGGTGGTGCCAGCTAATGAAGAGCCTCACATGAAAGCTTATGCAAAGGGGAAAGGCAGAGTGCAAATGCCCTGGGATCCAAGATTACCCACTCTTCTCCCACACGCTGCATAACAGACACTAATGATTATTAATTATTTAAGCAAAGAACATGAGAGCCAACACAGGCGGCAAAAGGGAAAAGAAGGAAGCTGCCTTCTAGGAGCTTCTGCTGAAATCATTTAATTAGGACAGGCTATAGAGCCAAGGGAGATAGACCAAGATACTTAATAGCTAAAGAAATCTTTAAAAATCCTCTACCACTTTTTTCCCTTACAAAAAGGAAAAGACAACTTAGGTTATACTTGTATACATTGCTGACAAACTGGAATATGAAGTGGCTGCCACAGCCTGCCCTCTCTGATGGCATCACAGGCCAGCAAGTAACAGGAGGAGACTCAGCCAGGTCTTCACAGGTTCTAGTGAATCCTGAAGCTGTGAGTCCCAAGTCTCCCCTCGAAATATGTCTTTCTTGTTCATACACACTAAGGACACTGACTATCTAAGCTGAAGCTCCATTCGTCTTTTCTCTGTACTAAAACCTTCATGAGCTATTCACTTCAAATTTCAAACATTGTTGGGACTTTCCTGGTGGTCCAATGGTTAAGACACTGTGCTTCCACTGCAGGGGTAATGGGTTCGATCCCTGGTCAGGGAAATAAGATCCTGCATGCCACCAAGCGCAACCAAAAAATAAAATAATAATAATTTTTTCCCAAAAATATTGTGTCATTTCTGGTAGGTTTTACTTTTTCTTTGGATATATCAGGATACCTAGAACAGTTTCTTCCTATTATATAAGCTGTGACACTATTTTAAAAAGTTAAGAGCCCTAAAAGGCACAGTTTGATCTTATTTTTAAATTCTTGGGTGATCTCCATTTGTTTGAAACTCACTGGTAGTTCTGCAGTGCAGCCTTTGCAAATTATCAGTTCCTTGGCAGCTAGTGACATTTCCTCTTAAAATCAAGAGTTTTCATTTCTAATTCCGTAACATTTAGAGATCTAATGCTCATTATTACTGTAGCTAACCTGGCTCTGTGACTAAGGAGAGACTTTGTTTTCCTTGCAGGTGTCTTTTTCTGACCTTGTTCCAGTATTCACATTACCTTCCACTAGGTTCCTACAGAACGTTTCATTTGAATTGATTCAGATCTTTATCAACATTTCACATGTGAGCTATTATGTATCCCCTGACTTTTGTTCAAGCCTAGTGTCTTTAGCCAATTACAGGTCACTGTTCTAAGCAGGGGATAATGCAGTAAATCAGACACATGTTGTCCTTGCCCTCATGATGGGTGAGACATACAACAATGAATTACACACTTCAATAATTCATTGCAATTATAGTTAAGTGCTAAAAGCTGAAATACAAAGGGCTCTGAGGCCATATAATTGGGAACTGGTGCCTTGGGAGTTAAAAATCCACCTGCCAATTCAGGAGATGTGGGCTCAATTCCTGGTTAGGAAGATCCCCTGGAGAAGGAAATGGCAACCCACTCCAGTATTCTTGCTGGGAAATCCCATGGACAGAGGAGCCTGGTGGGCTACAGTCCATGGGGTTGCAAAGAGTCGGATATGACTTAGCAACTAAACCACAACAACCTTGTATTAGGGTCAGGGAGAGCTTCCTTTGGAAGTCCTTTGGAAAATAACATTTAAGCTTACACTTGAGATACAAGTAGGAGTTAACTAAGCAAAGAGTAGAGAAAAAGGATAGCACACAGTGGAACCAGCCCATAACAAGGTCATCAGGAAGAACGAGAGGGTGGTGAGATTAAATTACTGAGAGAGAAGGCTGGTGGCTAGAGTGCAGAGTGATGGGGAATGAGGTCAGGCCCCTCTCATGCAGGAATTTATAGGTCATGCTAAACATTTAGAATTCATTCCCCAAAGGTTTAAACAACGATGTGACATGGTTTGATTTGTATTTAAATAGATGACTATGGTTTCTGCAAGGAGAATGGACTAAAGTGGAATAAGAATGGCACATTAGTGAGTGACTGCTGCATAAAAACCCACCTCGAAACTCAGTGGCTTAGCAAGCATTTGTGGCTTTTGTTCTGGGGTCAGCAAATTGGCTGGTGTGGGTGTGCTTCAGGCTGTGGGTTGACTGTGACTCTGCTGGGTGAGGCTGAAATCAACAGGGTTTAGCGGCAGACTGGGATTAAGTCTGCTCTATATCGGCTTATTCTCCTTGAACCAGAGGCTATACAGGGCACTTTCCTCTCATGATAAACAGTAGAAGAGCAGGGGCCCCAACCCAAACTGTATAAGCACGCTGAAGACATCTCCATAAACACCCCATTTGTCAAATTCAGTCTAATGGCCAGGCCCAAAACTGCAGGATAAGACGGTGTATTCCACCTCAAGGGAAAAAGGTCTGAATAAATACTTGTCGAGTGATACTCCAATATATCAAAGCAGCTATGATCAAGGTATTTTCCATTCTTCAGTTCAGTTGCTGAGTCGTGTCCGACTCATGAATCGCAGCATGCCAGGCCTCCCTGTCCATCATCAACTCCTGGAGTTCACTCAAACTCACGTTCATCCAGTCGGTGATGCCATCCAGCCATCTCATCCTCTGTCGTCCCCTTCTCCTCCTGCCCCCAATCCCTCCCAGCATCAGAGTCTTTTCCAATGAGTCAACTCTTTGCATGAGGTGGCCAAAGTACTGGAGTTTTAGCTTTAGCATTATTCCTCCCAAAGGACACCCAGGACTGACCTCCTTTAGAATGGACTGGTTGGCTCTCCTTGTAGTCCAAGGGACTCTCAAGAGTCTTCTCCAACACCACAGTTCAAAAGCATCAATTCTTCGGCGCTCAGCTTTCTTCACAGTCCAACTCTCACATCCATACATGACCAATGGAAAAACCATAGCCTTGACTAGACGGACCTTTGTTGGCAAAGTAATGTCTCTGCTTTTCAATATGCTATCTAGGTTGGTCATAACTTTCCTTCCAAGAAGTAAATGTGGAAAATAAATTGTAGAATCTATTGCTTTCCCCACCCTAATCCACCATGCCTTAGTCCCCAAATAATTGGTTTCATTTTGCCAAAGCCTTTACTGGATAGAATATATTCCTGTTTTGTCCCTAAGTCGTGTCCAACTCGGATGCAGCATGCCAGGCTCCTCTGTCCTCTATCATCTCAAATTTGAGTTTGCTCAAATTCATGTCCATTGAGTTGGTGATGCCATCCAATCATCTCATCTTCTATCACCCCTTTCTCCTCCTGCCCTCAATCTTTCCCAGCATTGGTCCTTCCAATGAATATTCAGGGTTGGTTTCCTTTAGGAATGACAGGTTTGATCATGGATCACAACCTTGTGAAGGGGCTTGCATAACTCAATGAAGCTATAAGCCATGCCATGCAGGATCACTCCAGATGGACGGGTCATAGTGAAGATTTCTGACAAAACGTGGTCCACTGGAAAAGGAAATGGCAACCCCTCCAGTATTCTTGCCTGGAGAACCCCATGGACAGTATGAAAAGGCAAAAATGATAGAATATAAAACTATATATATTATCAGTTTAGAAAGGCATAGTAGAAACTCAGTTTACAATGGAAAAGTCTGGCACAGTGCTATGTACTCTCATCACTTTTCAGATCTAATTTATTTTAGGAGGTGTGGGTTTTTTGTTTTTTTTTTTGCATTTTATCTTTCTTAAAAAAAATTATTTGAGAAGAAAACAAATCTGTTTCCCCCCAAAGTCCTGATTTATGTCACATTATTGTGCTCAGATTTAACTAGGATTCATTCTGTTTTTCCCTTCTTACAGTTAGGCACGCATTCACAGCAACAGTCCTGGATCTCTAATAAGAAGCTAGTCTTGCTGTGTGGACATCAATATTTTTGGTGGGGTGTGAGGCTGAGGAGAGGAGAGTTCATGCAGCTTGGAAGCAGCCCTGGGGAGTGAAAGTGAAGCATTTTTAGCTGAATTCAAGTGGAGGCAATTCACTTAAAGAATCCAAAGGCTTTAGCAGTATCTTGGATTGACTTTAATGAGGAGTTAGACGGAAATAGCTACAGGCTCCAGGGGGCAGCCCAAACCTATTGAGGATTCCCTCCTGGGAGATAAAAAGGCGCTCACAGGGCTCGCATCATGAAGTGGTGTCAGCCTCTTCTATGCCCCTAGCACAGTGCTCACCATGGGAGTGTTTCTGCTCATCTTTACTAATTGGTGGCTAACTACAGACAGGACAGAAAAGGACGCTTATTTTTTACTAATAAGTGAAAAAAGCTTTCTTAGAATAGAGCAGACATGCTCATAGGGAAGAGGAGGCAGGAATCCTCAAGCTAGCATACAGGTGACATGCGTGACTTTTTAAAGCAACTCTGAGCAGGCAATTTCCACTTAATTTCTTTTCAAAGAAGATATATAGAAACAGCATGCTGAAGGGGCTGCAGTGTCTGGAAAAGATAAAGGGGATGGTTGTAATTTGCCTTCCATTTCTGCTGCTAATGACACCCTACTGAGACAGACTATCATATTAACACACAAATTCCCACAAATCCAGTAACAACCTTTCACTAGGATGTCTTGGGTTATTACAAGATCTCTTTAGCACAAATTATATCATTAAAGGAAATTTAACAGAAAAGGTGATTTGCCTCACATCCAGGAAAAGGAAGACAGGAGAAACAGAATTGTAAGCTTTGCCCACATTATTTACTCCTAGTTAATTTATGATTTTAATTTCCTACTACTTCAAATATCTAGATACGGATACAAGCTTCCCTTAGTCAAATCAAACACACATGAACTGTAGTCCACCAGGTTCCTCTGTCTATGGGATTCTCCAGGCAAAAATACTGGCGTGGGTAGCCATTCCCTTCTCCAGGGGATCTTCCCGACCCAGGGATCAAACCCTGGTCACCTGCATTAGAGGCAGATTCTTTACCATCTAAGCCACCAGGGAAGCCCCAAAGCAAACACACACCTTCTTTTTACTTAGTATTCTTAAAATGTATATTTAAATATTTTATATAATTTTAATGAAAATGGCATTAATTTCACACAGTTCCTTATACTGTAGCTTCAAAGCAATTTAAATATTTAATAACCATCCTTCACAAAATATCTACATGAATATATAGAAGTGACTTAACAAACTGGGGCCAAAGTTAAATATGAAAGAGTGGCACAATTAGGACTAGAAATGCAGTGACAGGGTTCAGAGGACACACCATCCCACGATATGGCACCTTGGCACACTGAATATTTTAAGCTGAAGGAACTTGAGAAATGGCATGAATAGTACTTTTGACCTTCCCATGAAGCAGGTCACAAAACCCTCATATGAGATGTACCCTACCCAACACCTGAAGGAAGGAGCATCCTTACCTTCGAAGACGAGACACAGAAGAACTGGAACAAACAGATCTGGCTGTTTCTCTCAGTTTATTACACTTAGCTCACCTTTGTTCTATCACATTTTCCAAAGACTTTTCACTCGTCATCAAATCTAGCATGAAAACACTCAGGTTTAATGGTTTCTCTAGGTCTTCCATTTCCTTATGAAGGCTCCCATGTCACATAACACTTACAGGAAATAAATCTGTATGCTTTTCTCCTGTTAATCTGCCTTTGTTATAGGGGTACCAGTCAAGAACACAAAAAAGTAGAGGAAACATATTTTTTCCTCTTCTATAGGAGTATTCTCGCTTTCTCTCCATTCAATATTCTCCAAAACAACGTAACCTTTGAACAACATGGGTTTGAACTGTGTGGGTCAACTTATACCCAGATTTCTTTTACTAAGTACATAGTACAGTACTACACAATCTGTGGTTGGCTGAATGCATGGATGCGGAACCATGGTTACCAAGGGCTGACTGTCAAGTTATACATGGATTTTCAACTGTGCAGAGGGTGGGCACTCCCAACCCCCACATTGTTCAAGGGTCAACTGTATTTTAATGCGATATAATTTTAATGATTTGATTTTATAATTTTAGTTTTTTGCCCCTCTGAGCAGCTTGCAGGATCTTAATTCCCTCACCAGGGACTGAACCCAGGCCCACAGCAGTTAAAGTCACTAGAAAACCACTGAACTCCCTACAAGATAGATTTTAAAATGAGGTAAATATAGATGAAAGAGATCATTTAGTTCAAATTGTACAGATTAGAAATACTTCCAAGCGTAATCCTCCTTACAATATGTGAATATACATCTGAAATAATGATTCTAAGCACCCACCTAACTAAGATAGAGTAACAGATTGGGTGGAGGTTTAGGTCTATTTAAAACACGATTTTATCATTATAAAATCAATCTCTTGGTGATACAGTCTGACATCTAAACCTCTGTTACCATATAAACACTTAAGAGTCTTATTGTTTTTTAAAGACTCTATCCAATATGCATTTTAGAAAATTTAACAAAAAAGAGTTAGGTAATGCCTGTCATGTATCAGCACTCAATAAATGTCTGATGAAGAATAGACGACATCACAATCAGAAGAGGGAGCAGACAGAAGAATCTATCCTGGCTTCCACATAGGGATTATTGTTAAGATTTCTCTAGAACACATTCTCTTCACTTTCAAGACCTAATCCTCACCAGGAAAAAGTACATTTTGGGTTTTTCAGACCAAAAGGGCCTAGTATCCACAATCTGTCCAGTACTTTGTAACAAAATTAGCCTCGCATAATCAACCACCCTCTCTGGCAAGAGCAGCACCATGGGCGGGTCATCTGAGCCAGCACTGTGGGAGCAGTCAGGCTCCCTGGAGGCAGGCACACACGAGTATACACTCACATCCCTCATCTCCACCCCAAGCGCACAGGTTAGAGACAAGAGTCTACGTTTTCTTTCCTGAGAGTGGAAAGCAGATTTAGGTTCTATCTGCCATGTACTCTTACTTGCTCATATTTTCTTGCAGAGGAATAAACAATGCACACTTCTGGAAGGCAGAATGAAAAGAAATGCCACAAAGCTGAGGTTAAGGGACTGAGATTCTGTCTGTTTGCTCCAAAATTACAAATGCTCATCTCCTGGGTAACTATGAAACAAAAATATTTAAATCAATGAGAAAAAGCTCAGAGGCCTTTGTTTGTTTTGGTGGTTCAAACACAATGGAAGTTTATTTCTTGCTTCCATGAGTTTAAAGTGAACTCTCCTGATTGGTGGGTGGCTCTCTTCCAAGCACTGACACAGGATGCCAGACTTACTGCTTCTTACAGTTCTTCTATCTTTTAAAAATTTATTTATTTTTACTGAAGTATAATTGATTTATAAGCTCAGAGCTTTATAAATCAAATCTAAGGTATAATTTACCAAGACCTAGAATAAACTTGTTGTAAAATTTGAGGTGTTAACAAAGTTTAAAAAAAAAATTAAGGGAATTCCTGGGCACTCCAGTGGTTAGGACTCTGCATATCTACTGCAGGGGGCATGGGTTCGACCACTGTTTGGGGAACTAAGAGCCTGCATGCTGAGTGGGGCAGCCAGAAAAAAAAAAAATCTTTTTAAAAGATGAAAAAAAAAAAAAACCCCCACCACATTTTCTAAAAACATGGTCAACCATGGGATTAAGGCAATCACATATAGTCTAATCCAGGCCAAATATCTGCTTTTACCTAAACCACTTATCTCTTTGATTATCATCAAGGGTCACTGCCTCAGTTTTCAACCTGGCCTGGTTTATGAATACTGTGGGAATAAGGCCAGGCCTAAAGAATCTAGTTTCCACACAAGCCAAAAATGGGGTGGGGGGGGGAGGGGGAATCATTGAACTCTTTCTTATAAGAAAGAAAAGTCCCATGTATATATATGACAATTTAGCAGTAACAAAAAAAAAAACAGTACTTGAACTACTAAGACATTTTAGAGTAAACAGACAATTAAGATTACAAACTTTTAAACCATGTAATGAAATTATGACAGAAACACACAATCAGAGGTTCTTCTGGGAAGGCTTCAGAAGTTCATGGTCACAGTTGCCAGCATTTGGGGCAGAGGACCTGTGACTGATGCATAATCTTAATAAGAACTCTTACTAGCATTATCTTCTTCTTTTTTAATCCAAAAGAAAACCAGTGGCTCTCCTTGACCTCCTTTATAGAAAATATTTTTATTTGTTTATTTTTAATTGTAGTCCATTGTCTAAGGCTGCAAGGAATCTGATGTTCTCAGAGGAAAACAACCAAGCATTAGGAAGCTACAAACTGATAGCCTCAAACCTCTCCAGTGGTCCCTCTGCCTGGAACAGCATGGAATTTCCACTGTGAACTCTCAAGAACGCCACTAACCCCTTGTATTTCAGGTCCCTTCAGCAGCTCAGTCTCTCCGCTTTGCTGTTAGTGTGAACAGGGAGAGGGGCTTTCAAAAAGAGAGTGAGGGTGTCAAAAGGCCATACCTAGTAGAGCTGTATTTCTAATCTCCTTTTTCCAACTTAATGAAAATACTAAATACTAGTTTCCCTAGTTTAATTCTAAGGCCACACAGACTGGAAGCAATTACAGCTTGTTCATGGGGGTCTGTGGGAATGCTGACAGTTTAAATTTACATATTAATGTCTGAAAAACATTTTGAGAAGGAAAGAGTGTTTTTTGGTCTTGGTAATGACTAGAATAAGAAAAAAATGGACGGGAAAGTGGTTGAAAAGCTCCAGGCAAAATGGTCCAGGTTTATTTTTGCTGTAATACTTTCAAACTATCTACCATTCACTGTAATAAGACACTCTTCTAATGGTAGATTTGCTCAGTCTTTTATTTTGCCTAAGATGATCGTTCTTTGGCTGAGTGTCTTCAATAAAAGGCCTAACAACCAAAGTTAAAAACCCATCTGTTCCAACTCCAACTCGTTCCTGGGGACAACTCATTCTACTGCTTGATTTCTTCTTCTACCACCCACCTAGAATACCTAACTTACCACTCACCAGGTTTAAAAAAAAGCAAAACATTGAAACAGAAATTGTTTCAAATTATATTTCCTTAAACAGCCAGGTTGGACACTTGATCTCTGGAATTTAGTGGCAACCCCAGTTTTTTGACAAATGCAGGTATTCTTTTCATTAAAGTATTAGTTTGACCCAAAGATGTCAAACAGCCACCCTAGCATTAGTTATTGCAGTCTAAGACCTCCCAAGAGGTCTAAAAAACCAGAAGATTAAATACAGCAAAATATGAATATAAACATAGTTTACAAGTCATTTAATAACTACAGTTATAGAGACTTTTCAAAGTATTCACTTTTCAAATTACTCTAAACTGATACCAAATTTGTGAAACAAAATATATCATATGGCTCTTGAAAAAACTGTTAAGTGGTAGATTAGCTCCAATGTAAAACATCTTTCTATATTAACAAAGAGAGGGCAATGCACAGTAATCCTATATAGTGGGTAGCTCCCACTCAACTGAAGAGAAAAATTAGGCTCAAAAAGATTAAGTAACCTACCAAAGGTCACATGGCCCTGACTGACAGTGTCTTGCTAGGCACTGCAAACCTGGCCACTCTGAAAGGAAGATTAATTTTAAATTGAGTAGTAGTCATTACTTACAAAATGAATACATTATTGTGATAAATGGCAAAATGTTTCACTTAGGTTAGTCTTACAGAAAGTTTAAGGGAAACCCAAAGTTTAAGGACTCCAGATTCATTGAGGCCCCTTTCAAATATAAAATACTTCCAATTTTCCTTGTCCTACTACTACTGAAAGGGAAGGGAAAATATTACTATGAATTAAAAAAAAAAACCCAAAACACCCAAAAGAGCAATTCTGTTCCTAGGTACATACCCAAAAGAAGTGAAAGTAGGTATTTAAACAAATACTTATGCATTAAAGTTCAGAGTAGTGGTAGTTTAGTTGCTAAGTTGTGTCCAACTCTTGCAGCCTCACAGACTGTAACCTGCCAGGCTCCTCTGTCCATGGGATTCTCCAGGCAAGAATATTGGAGTGGGTTGCCATTTCCTTCTCCAGGGGATTTTCCTGACCCAGGAATCGAACCCAGGTCTCCTGTACTGCAGGCAGATTCTTTACCACCTGAGCTAGCAGCAGCACTATTCACAATAGCCAAAAAGTAGAAAAAAACCAAATGTCCATCAAGAGATAAATGGATAAACACAATGTGGTACCCATGCAAGGGAGTATTTTCAGCCATTAAAAATGAATGAAGCACTGATACATGCTACAATGTGGATTAACCTCAAAAATAGTATGCTCAGTGAAAGAGGCCAGACACAAAAGGTCCCATACTATATACCACCATTTATACCAAATGTCCAGAATAGGTAAATTCAGAGATAGAAAGTGGATGAGTGATTGCTAGAGGAGCGAGTGACTGCTTAGTAAGGATGGGGGCTCCCTTGGGGGTGATGAAAATGTTTTTGACTAGATAATGGTGATCACCACACAGCACTGTGAGTGTACTGAATTGTACACTTTAAAATGGTGAATTTTATGTCATGTAAATTTCAATTCGGTTAAAAAGAACACACAGAATAATGAAATAATGATGACTGACCACAAAGCCCTAAACAAATAGCAGGTAATCTGCTTTTCCTTAGTTTGTCACAATTTAATGAGTTTTGGATCATCATAAACCAATACATAAAAAATTACTCATTACAATTTCCAAATAAGGCATTAATATAGCTGAGTTCCCCTAATTTGTCCAGTTGGCAGAGCACCTAGGAGATTTTACAGTATACAAGAAGCTTTAAACGTTTTAAGAATGTTTTTAATTTTTAAAAGAAAAAGAATACTGAGAAAAACATGTAAGAATATAAAGTGGCCAGAGCCTGGGAAACAAGCTGACATACATACATATGTGAAAATCTACATATTTGAGTGTGCAGAGAGACTAAACACTCAGGGAAACTGGCTACTCCTTGGAACTTATTCTGTGTTTCTCCAAAAACTGAAGAGTAAATAGTAGTTTACGGTCACCACCCTCTGGGTTTCAGCAAAGAGGTCACACACAGGGAGGGCCTTGAGCTGCCATTTCCAATTGCTTCCCTAGTGAAACAACGCAGGAGGTTAAGTCACCTCAGGAGACTCGCAACAGGGCTCCCATTGTTCCGAGCTCAAAACTCAGAGACACAATGGGCACCATTCATACCGAGAGCTTACAGGCTGGAGAATGGTCCCTCAGTGACAACTTATTGGGACACTGAATTTTCATAAACATAGACTTGTACAAATATGTCTTAATTATTTTTTAAAAGCAGCACAAAATAAACAAATAAAACTCAATGGACATTACACTGACAGGACACCCAAGTCTTATCCCCAGCTCTGTCAGTAAGACTTCGAACAAGTCACTTGCTCTTTCTGAGCCTCATTTTCCTTGTATGTAAAATGAAAATGATTTCTAAGATCACATAGAACTCTAAAATGCTATGAACATATATGAGGTCTATTGATGTTGCTACATTATTTACTCCAACAAGTGGGGATAAATTATGAGCAGGAAAGAACTGTCACTTCACATCTTTTCATTTACTATTAGCACTTAAGAACAGGGAGGTTTAATAAAACAGGCAGAGACACTGTTTTCTCTTAAACAGACAAACTGTAATGAACAAGGTCCATGAGGCCTTCCATCCCAACAAGGCCAGAATGACTGAAGCACGTATCCCTACACAAAGCACAATGACGAAGGGCATAAACAAAAGCAGTGAGTACGTTTTTCTGTCACCTTTTCTTAGGTTATGAATACATTTCATGAATCTCTTGACTTCTCTGCCATAACTCTAACTCCCCAGAAGAAAAATACCATTTACAATAAGAATGTGATCAATGTCCCAAGCTTTCACACCATATCATTTTTTCGTTTTTTCAACCTCAAAACTTGCCAGAGCAAGAACTTTGTCGCCAGAGCCTAAGGAGAAAGACACATAATAAACAAAGATGTCATTTCAGATGCATTTACAGTTCCAGGTAAAGAAAGGAAAACCTATCACATTGATACTAAAATAGGAAATAAAATGAGCTTCTATTATTGGTGCATTATCCCTAAACCTTCCTACTGCCATCCCAATTCCCTTCCCTTGCACAAACAACTCAGCTACACAGGCAATCTTTAATTCAGGTATGAAATAGAACATGTAAAATCTTAATTTACTTTTATATTTACATTTAGCTGACAAAGGTTTTTAAAACATTAGGCTATACTAACATGATTATTTTTAAAGTATTGGGAAATAAACCCATTAAAAGAGGTTTATAGAGAAAATAATTCTGGTTTCGCTGCTAACTCAAGAAAAGACCATCATTTTATCTCACCCACACCATCTGTCAATCTGAAGCAATAATTCACGTCCAGCTTCCAGAAATACAAGAGTATGGAGAACAGTGTGGAGATTCCTTAAAAAACTGGAAATAGAACTGCCTTATGATCCAGCAATCCCACTGCTGGGCATACACACTGAGGAAACCAGAAGGGAAAGAGACACGTGTACCCCAATGTTCATTGCAGCACTGTTTATAATAGCTAGGACATGGAAGCAACCTAGATGTCCATCAGCCAATGAATGGATAAGAAAGCTATGCTACATATACACAATGGAGTATTACTCAGCCATTAAAAAGAATACATTTGAATCAGTTCTAATGAGGTGGATGAAACTGGAGCCTATTATACAGAGTGAAGTAAGCCAGAAGGAAAAACATAAATACAGTATACTAACGCATATATATGGAATTTAGAAAGATGGTGACAACAACCCTGTGTACGAGACAGCAAAAGAGACACTGATGTATAGAACAGTCTTATGGACTCTGTGGGAGAGGGAGAGGGTGGGAAGATTTGGGAGAATGGCATTGAAACATGTAAAATATCATGTATGAAACGAGATGCCAGTCCAGGTTCGATGCACGATACTGGATGCTTGGGGCTAGTGCACTGGGACGACCCAGAGGGATGGTATAGGGAGGGAGGAGGGACGAGGGCTCAGGATGGGGAACACATGTATACCTGTGGCGGATTCATTTTGATATTTGGCAAAACTAATACAATTATGTAAAGTTTAAAAATAAAATAAAAAAAAAAAAAAAAAGAAAAGAAATACAAGAGTACTCACCAAGGTCTGTAGAGACTTTCTCAAATTGGCTGAGAATAGCACCTGCGTTTGCTGACAAGAAGTTCTCATCATCTGCAGTCAGCTAAACAAAAAAAAACAAAGCCCAAAGGACTGAGTTCAGATGTTAACAAGTGGTTCTAGGAACCACTGTTAAGAATGTCATAGGACCACAAACTAAATTACAGATCAAGAAGCTATATACTAGGGACTTCCCTGGCGGTCCAGTGGTTAAAGACTCCATGCTTCCACTGCAGGGGGCACAGGTTCTAGCCCCAGGAACTAAGATCCCCCAAGCCAAGAAACCAGCGGGGGTGGGGGTTCTATACCAAACACTTCCCACTTTTTCCTTATACCTAATATATTCAATTAAATACAGATACCTTCTCTCCAAGTTTCCTGAGAGCTGTAAGTATCTCCACTTTCTGTTGAGTATACAGGTCTCTTGCCAGCTTTCCTACCATGAGATCTCTATCCATCTGTAACAGATGAATGTGAAGCATATGGTATTTAAGTTAAAAAACATTCTTTGCATAAAATCAAGCTTTTCAGATCTACTTCTTTAAGAAAAGATCCTTTACTGATTAATATTATAAAAAACTATAGAAACAATTCAAGGTAAACATGATAGGAATGTTCTCACACAGTTCTAATATATATTGGTACTAATCATCACCATGGTCTTAGTTACAAACTCTACTAAGGAATTAGTAGGTCAACAGCTTCCTTTAAAGAGGAGCTATCCTCTAAGACCAAGTGTGGTCTACAGGCCTGAAAGAGACAAGTGGTTACAGATCCCCTGGAGCTTTGATTAAATATCACCTCTACCACCAGAGACATGGACAGCATGTACTATGCCTTGGTACTATTCTATGTACATAGACACACTGTATTAGTAATAGTGCACATACACACATTACTCCATTTAAACCTCATAACAACCAGAAGAGGTATCATTACTGCCTTTTTACAAATGGGGAAACAACAAAAGAGACCGAAGAAAACAACTCCGCCAACATCACGTATGTCCATAGTAGAGCAGGGGTACAAATTCAGCTGATCTGTCCCAAGTCCATGCTCTTAATCACTATGCTATTAAATTACCAATGGTTGCATATAACTTATTAACGTCTTAATTATATTCATGTCTATAAACAGACTTCCTCAAGTATCAGGTTTATAAAGATGTTTGAATTTCTTAGATAGGGAAGGCCACACACACATAAGCACTGGTGCTACTAATGAATGCTAGATGGGATTTCAATTCAGAGTTCCAGAACTAAATAGTAAAACTTTAAATGTGGCGTCTTAGTAGAAGCAGTCAGTAGCAATTTCAACTGCCATATGCTGTTTAAACCTCTATATTTGTTATCAATAAAGGATTGATTTTGTCAGGAAACTGTGGGTGTGGCTCTAAAATCAACTGACCAATTTTTAAAAATAAGACTACTTTTTAGAGCGGTTTTAGGTTCACAGTTAATTGAGCAAAAAGGTACAGAGATTCCTCATACATCCTTGCCTCCCCCACTCATGCACGGTCGCCCCATTATAAACATCCCCTACCAGAGTGTATATTTGTTCCAACTGATGAACAAACACTGACACGTCATAATCACCCACAGTCTATACTTTACATTAGGGTTCACTCTTGCTATTATACATTTTCAACTGACCAAGTTTTAAACTTCAGAATATCACACTGAGCAAATTCTTGGGCTGAGAAAAGAAATACACAAAGTGATTAGATCAACTGAAAGAAACTTTACCTCTGCTAACCTTGTCCGAAGCTGACCTGGTTGTTTCTTTGCAAATAACCTGATGACCTCTGGGGTTTTAAAGGCCTGGCTGATAGCTGCCTGGATAGCCTAGAAATACAAGAAGGTTAAAAAAAAAAAGTTCAACAAATCAAGTATTACAATATTTGATTGATAGGTCTTCTAATAAGTCTTCTTTGTTCATCAAATACTGTTACAACTTTAATTTCCATTTGCTATTTCCATGCAAGTCACCAGAGTAAAATAAATAACTAGATGAAGATCCGGAAGCAAATGCTGTTTTATCCATCAGTAGACATTCCTCCAGAAGTTAAGCCCTCAACAGGGTATATTTTCTATTAATATTTTAAATATACTTACTGAGAAAAAAACCACAACAAATTGTGTCACCAATGTAAGTAAATTATGCTTACCAGTTGCATTCCACTTAGTTCGTCGACCAAAGTCATATTTCCAGACATAATTTTCTTCAGTGAATCATTAAATTCACTTAGTTGCTCCAGAGTTTCTTTTTTGGTTTCTTCATATTCATCTGTATCAAGTTCCTCTCTGAAGTATAGTGGACATAAGACCAAAAAATATAGAGTTTCAAGAGAAGAGAAAAAAAATATCAGTATTTATACACCAAGGTTTCAAATACATATATATATATATACAAAAAATATGTTGGTGGAAAAAAGGCTGAAAGGAAATATATCAAAAATACATCTAATGGATGTGTTCAGATACTACTTTGGGCATTATCCCGCAACACTGATAACCTTGTTTTTTTTGTTTTTTTTTTTTACCAAAGTGAGGCATGCTTAACAAACTACAGAACTTCCTTTTAGGCAGTCTCTGAATCAATGGTATAACCTTAGGCAAGATATTTAAATAGCCAAGTCTCATTTTATTTATAAGCTGCAGATGATAGTATCTTCCTTGTATGAAATGAAATATGAAAAGTTCTTGGTATAAAATAGGTATTTAATAAATAGTTATCATTATCATTGTTCAGTCGCTAACTCATGTCCAACTCTTTGCAACCCCATGGACTGCAGCACGCCAGGCTTCCCTGTACTTCACCATCTCCCAGAGTTTGCTCAAACTCATAGCTATTGAGTTGGTGATACCATCCAACCATCTCACCCTCTGCTTCCTCCTTCTCCTCCCACTCTTAATCTTTCTCAACATCAGGGTCTCTTCCAATGAGTCAGCTCTTCCCATCAGGTGACCAAAGTATTAGAGCTTCAGCTACAGCATCAGTCCTTCCAGTAAATATTCAGGGTTGATCTCCCTTAGGATTGACTGGTTTGATCTCCTGCTGTCGGAGAGCCAGAGAACGTCATTTCCATACAGGTTCTGAGGGAGTTTCATTACCTACTCTGTGATCCCCTATCAGGGAAAAGGCTAGCTGAAGATTTTTCTGGGTGAGGAAACTCACCCACCATCACCACCACCAGCACAACTGTTCTCTAGCCCACCTGCCCCTTCATAGCCATCAAAACATTAATGGTGGGTAAAATTTTATGTACTTTGAAATACAACAACAATGCAGTACTTGCCATCTGGGTAGTCCAAACAAGCCATTTAATAAACATTTACTAGAAAAAGAGCTCCTATATATCAAGTGCCTGCTTTGGGCCAAGCATTAAGTCAGTCTCTTCATCTGTGATGTTTACAACAATCTTCAAGGTTGTTAAAAAGGCAATGAGCAGTCTTAGACCTTTGAGCAGTTAATGGTGAAAACACACACCAGAAAGTTCAAGTAATACTTTTTCAGTTTGATACAAGGCAGGGCTATTTTAAATACTGAAGACAAGATGGGTGCTGTTATTTCCATTTCACACTTGGGGAAATGGAAACTCAAGGTGGTTAAGCATTTTGCCCAAGTTCGCACTCACTTTGTAATTAAGCTAAAGACTTTAATATCCCAGGCTCTTTAACTCTAAAACCTATACTGAGTTTAGTTGTCCAGCAGACAAAGCACTGTGAAGAACATTACAGGGGAAACCAGAATCACACATAGGACTGCACACACAGAGCTTATAATCTAACTGTAAAAAAAATGCCATTTTACAGCATAGCAGTATACAATTATACTATTACCTGCATTCCTCCAGGTCTTGTAATTGCTGCATTAGTCTATCCAACTGTTCTTCTAAATTCTGCTTTAATTTGCTTGTCTCTGTCTTTCCTCTGGAAGCCATTTTAATCTCTAAGGAGAACAATAAACCCACATGCAGTACTGGTTATTTGAAATGATTCAATATAGCAGTGCAATTTAAACTAGATTATACTCTTTCTGAGCTACAGGTGTGGGGAAGATAGCTGTGCAAAGAAACATAAAAGTTTAAATTCATACAGTAGTAACACCCCCACAAAAATGTCTGGCAGTCTTAATTGACTTCACAAATTAATTAGAAGTTTTAACTATTGATCTATCTTACTAAACAAATTTGATAGATGAAAATACAGCTTCATAAGGAAACAGATCAGGTATGACTCTGCTCCACAAGATTCATTTTAACATCCTTTTTCATTCTCAGTAAGTACACTCCAGGACTCAGAATTCTCCTAGTGTTATCTTGTTGACCTTTGTGTACATTTACCTAATGACTTGTAGGCATGAACAACTTTTGATATGAATTTCTTCTCTGGAAATGTGCCCATTTTTCTATGGGATTATCTTTCTCTTATTGATTCATATAATATGGATATAAAGTCTGTTTTTATGTTGCAAATATCTCTTATCTCCTGATTCTAAATTTTACTTATGGTATTTTTTGTTATGGTAAATTATTATTTTTAATGGCCAAACCTATCTTCTCTATGTCTTCTTAGTTTTGTGTCCCATGAAAGCAGGCTCTAACCATACAAGATTTTCAAATATATACTATTTTGTTTTTTGGGGGGAGGGGCAGAGGGTTCTGTGCCACAGAGCTTGCAAGATCTTAGTTCTTCAACCCGGGATTGAACCTGAGCCCTGGCAGTGAAAGCACTGAGTCCTAAGTACTGGGCCACCAGGAATTCCAAAAAATATACTATTTTGTATTCTAAGACTTTTATAGATTTTTTTTTACATTGAGTTCTTTAAGCACCCAGTTTTTTTTTTTTGTTAGTGCTGTGAAATAGGGATCTTTAATTTTCTTTCAAATGGATAACTAACTGCCCCAAAACTGTTTTACTGGTATTTATTTATGCTACCTTTGAGACTCAATAGAAACAGACTGTTTCGTTGACAATATTCTGGTCCTAAGGCATTACTTTGCTATTTTATTTATTACAACTTTAAAGTTGGTGTACACAGATGACTGATAAGGAGTTACTTTTATTATTTTGGGTTTTTTCCTCCAAATTCTTGGCTGTTCTTGTACATTTTCTCTTCTAAATAAATTTAAGAATCAGCTTGACAACTAGTTCCCAAAATTCAATTGAAATTTTGACAAGAGTTACATTAAAATTAATATGGATAAAACCTGAATCCTTGAAATTTGAATCTTTCAATTATGCAATATCTCTCTCCAATTACCTAGGCTTTCTTTCATGGTCTTTAGTTTAAAAAAAAAAAAAAAAGTGTTACTCACAAAGGCTTTGAACACTGGCTGTGCTTAGATATTTTGTATTTTTGTTAATATTGGAAATAGTGGTTTTGTTATTACAATTTCTCTTTTCTAAATATTTATTTATTTGGCTGTGCCAGGTCTTTGTTGCAGCATGTGAGATCTTAGTTGCAGCCTGTGAGATCTAGTTCCCTAAGCAGGGATTGAACTCAGGGCCTCTGCATTGTGAGTGCAGAGTCTTAGCCACTGGACCACCAAGGAAGTCCCTGTTATTACAATTTCTGATTATTGCTAAGGAACAGAAAAGCTCCTGATTTGGTGTATTGATATTGTATGCATTTACTTTAACATTTATAGTGTTTGAGTTTTTCCATTTACAGAAATTACTCTCACATTCCTTTTAGGAAACATTAATATTAGGCATATTCATCAAAACTTAAATCCTAGGGTAAATTTTTTGCTTCCCTGGTGACTCAGCTGGTAAAGAATCAATCCTTGGGAAGATCCACTGGAGAAGGGAACAGCTACCCACTCCAGTATTCTGGCCAGGAGGATTCCATGGACTGTATAGTCCATGGGGTCGAAAGGAGTTGGACATGACTGAGCAACTTTCACTTTCTTTCTTTCAGGGTAACTTTTGAAAGCATTTAAAATTTTCCTACACATAATCATTTCCAAGTGATTCCACATGCGGAACTTTAATGAAGGAGATTCCTTATATGATATTCAAAATAGGATGCAATCAGTGAAAATCTCAACTTACTACTGCATCTTTTATATTTTTTTTACTGTATTTAAAAAAAATTGGCTTAAATCATCTACAATCATGAATAATAAACATAAATGAGCTACATTATAGCCAGAATTTATTTATAGCCAGAAATTATTTATTATAATTTATTATAGCTTAGTTCATGTATAATAGGTTAGCCAAAAAGTAATTTACTATAACTATGTTTCATGTATAATTTCTCCTGGAAATACACATTGAAATTTTATTTTAAATCTGTTGAATTTTTCAGTGTAAGTCAAGGGAAACCTAATGTAAAACAAAGTGTCTTTTCAGGCTTAATTTCCTACAGTTTAACCACACTGGACTACTTGCTGATTCAAAGCATATCATCCACTTTCATCTTTCTCTTTTGAGCTTGTATTTTTTTTCCCCTACTTATCAAGGCCAAGTCATTCATTCTTCAAGGTCAAATTTCACCTTCTCCATACTGCCTTCCTTGGTTCCCTCCCAGTCTTTAGATTGTGAGTTATTTGAGAATAGGGGTTTACATTTTCTTTACACACCACCACCTAGCACAATGCTGGGCAGACAGAAAGTACTGGATAAATAAACGAATAATGAGAATTGACTGCTTTATCCACTGCATTCTACATCTTAGTCTCTATTAAGCACTATATCTGATTTGAATTATATGTGATTTCGTTATAGTTTGTGGTTTGTCTGTTTTCCTCTCCAGACTGTAAACTGAGAGCAGAAAATTGAATCTGATTCCTTTCTTAGACTCTTTAGCACTTAATACAGACTAGATAGTCAATAACTGAATGAACTGTATAAAGGCACGACATATTTTAAGGAGGTAAGGGTATTTTAAAACAATTTCAGGGAAGATACAAACTCTTTAAAAACCCTACCCTGATGCTACATTATTTGAGATTTAGCTCAGAAAGATTAACTCGCGGGCACCACCTAGTATTCAATAAAGGTGGTGCACCTTTTACCAAAACTGCAAAATTACTCTCAAAAATTAATCTGGAGAGGAAGGTATTCATTCACGCTCACCTGTCTCTTAGTACTCTTAACTCTGCTCAGTGCTGACCGGTCTCAAATGGCATAAACCTCCAATTCTTGAAGTTCCAAGTGTCTTAAACTTGAGGAAAGCGAAACTTCTCATCAGGACTAAACAGGCTCAAAGTTCAAACCACCTAGGGGTGGAGTTGTCTAGGAAAAAGGAAACGATTAACGAGTGGTTTTATTTACTATATATAAACGTGGCCTAAAGCAGTCCCGAAAACTCCTCTTAGGCAGCCAGAGAATATAACACTATCTCTCTTTCGAGGAAGACTTCAAATGGGCGGTAGGGGGTTGGAGAAGGGGGAGAAACCCATTTTCTTTCGACTGTGTCTCCGGCAGTCGTTCTCAGGCTTTTCTGAAATCGACGTGGGTGATAGTGGAGAACCCCGCACCCGGACCTGCCTAGATGGAAGATGTCAAACCCAGAAGCACGGAAACAGTAAAGGTGGTCGCACAAGTTTTCCCGCCTGGAAATGAGCAGCGTCCGGACCTCAAGCATTCGGACGCGGTAAGGGAGCAGCTCCGGTCACAGCCCCAAATCCCACTTCCCACCGGGGAACTTAAAGCTCCCACATTTGGGTCCTGCGGCGGCGGGCTCGACTAGGCCCGTTTGCCACCAGAGGTCGCCGGGAATCCGCTGTCCCCAAAACTCTTCCGCTCTTCCCAGACCAGAAATTAAACTACCTCCTTAAGGCCCTCGAGGCCCCCTCTCCACCTCCGCCTACCCGAAGGTTCCAGAGTTAGGAGCCAGGGGCCCCGCCTACCTGAGGGGCCCAGCTCGGCGGACGCTTGCAGGAGGAGCACTTCAGTCAGACGCACGTACTTCCGGCTTCCCGGAGCCAATGTGGGTGCGGCCGCGGGTGTTACCCTCATTGGCGTTCGGGCTGCGGAGCGTCTCCTGGAGGATTCGGGCCGCTCTGCCCTGAGGACGTGGTGAGGCCGTGGTAAGTCCGTACATGGAGCCCCTGAGAATCCGTCTCTGGCCGAGGCAGCCCAGGATTCCTTTTTAAAGCCGATAGCACAGACGAGTCCAAGATGTTAGGCTCTTTGAGGGTCAAATACAACTGTCCCTGAAGCGAGGTCACATTCAAGTTTGGGACAAGGAGTCTTACCCCTTCATTTTTTCAGCTTCTCTCCGTGGAACCAAAACCCTCGGTAAATTTCCCTTTGGCTTTTGGAAAAGGTGACTTAACTCTGAAAAAAACAAAATTCTTTTCTAGAAGCTTCTTGGGCTTGGTGGAAGCGAGGCGGGGGGCGCTTCTCTTTTTTCTGAACTGCCTTCCAAATCTGTAAAGGACTAGATCCACCTTCCTGGTGGCGGTTTGATATTCTATTTGAGAAGACTACTAGCTGTTGGCACCATTCTTAAAAGTTACTCAGAAATTAAGTGAAAACCGTCTTCAGATGTTCGCAGCCCATATCCTTGAAGTTATTAGTCCACAGGACAACATCAAGGTTTACGGAGAAATTGTTTCTCCTATTTTGTCTTTAAAAATAATTCTGTTTCTATCACTCAGGATAAACTTCCAAGATTATCATAGAACTCCACCAAAATGAATTATCTGTCCGATCATAGAATTTCTTACTTATCACAGTAAGTTGTCTTTCCAGGGTTACAGTTTGTATGTGAAACCACTGTTCCAAGTTCAACTTAGAAAAGACTGTTGACACACAAATTGGAATGGTTCCAATAGCCTACTTTGCGAAACGGTTTGGATTCACAGAACTTCCGTTGTAAAAGTAAGTGTGTGTTATATTCATAAAATTAGCTCTAATTTTTGATATGTGAATATGGGTGGAAGTGTCAACGTTTTGGGGTAATATGGATCTCCCAGTGGCAAATAATTAGGGTCAGTGCCACAGAAAACAAAATTGGGAAATATACGCCTTTTACCATTTGAAGATGTTGCTGAATAAACATCTCCCTGTGTTTGTACCCTAATTTTGATGATGATAATGAGGTGTTCTATTTAGGCATTTGTGTTGGTTTTAGTGTGTGTAATTTTAGAAGCAGTGAAGGAAAGGCCTCTCCATATGTGCATTGTATTAATATTTGCCTGCTTTTTCATGGTGACTTAATCTGATTTAGAGGCTCTGTGTTGAGAGTTTTCTTACGTACTTTGGGTTCTTGTTTCGAGTTAGTGGGTAATGAAAAAGTATTTCTAGTGCATAGGCAAGAGAAATTGGTTTAGGATCCACTTCTCAAACAAAAATAGAATCCAAGCCTGGAGGGAGGTTGGGGAGAGAGGAGAAGAAATTGGAAAAAGGAATGAACGTTAAGTAGGTCGTCACAGGAGAGAGCATTAGGGAATGTAACCTCAGAACTGGGAGTCATAACTGGAAAACCAGATAAATACTACCTGGCAGCTGGAGGAGTTTAGGACACTTCAACCTGGACTTGGGATGAGAGTCCAGAGAGCTCTCCAGCTAGGTAAGGAAAATGCAGGGTCAGATGAAACTTAAGTGACTAACAAGAAGTACCATGAGCCAAAGGCACTCTGAACACATGGGCCTCTTTTAAATGTCTGCCAGTAGATAATGTACCATTGTAAGTCTGTGTAGTGGTTACGAGTATGAACTTTCAGAGTCAAGGTTGTTACACAAACTGTGAGATCTTGAGCAAGTTGATCAGCCTCTTTCAGCTTCAGTTTCCTCATCTGCTAAAAAAGAGATGATAGGGGACTTCCCTGGTGGTCCAGTGGTTAAGACTACACTTGTACTGCAGGGGGCATGTGTTTGATCCCTGGTCATGGAACTAAGATCCCACATGCCTCCTCTCCCCCACCCCCAAAAAGAGGGGATAATAATAGTACCTCCTTCATTGGAATGTTATAAGTATCACATTATTGTTGTTGTTGTTCAGTCACTAACTCAGTCCGACTCATTGCGATCCCTTGAACTGCAGCATAACAGGCTTCTCTGTCCATCCCTATCTCCCTGAGTTTGTTCAAACTCATGTCCATAGAGGCAGTGATGCCATCCAACCATCTCATCCTCTGTCACCCTCTTCTCCTCTTGCCCTCGATATTTCCCAGCATCAGGGTCTTTTCCAATGAATCGGCTCTTTACATCAGGAGGCCAAAGTATTGGAGCTTCAGCTTCAGCATCAGTCCTTCCAATGAATATTCAGGGTTGATTTCCTTTAGGATTGACCGATTTGATCTCCTTGTCCAAGGGACTCTCAAGAATCTTCTCCAACACCAGTTTGAAAGTGTCATTTCTACAGTGCTCAGACTTCTTTATGGTCCAACTCTCACATCCATACAGGACTACTGAAAAAATCATAGCTTTGACTATATGGACCTTTGTCATCAAAGTGATGTCTCTGCTTAGTATCTTGCTTGGTACACAGGAAGAACTCAATGGATGTTACTGATATATTTATCACCATCATTACATAAGCATAATTGGAGATAAATATATAGATACATTTGTCTGCAATGGGTCTGCATTGCTGCATGTGGACTTTCTCTAGTGTGGCTAGCACGGGCTACTTGTCATTGTAATGTGCAGGCTTCTCATTGCAGTGGCTTCTTTTGCTGCAGAGCATGGGCTTTGGGGCAATTGGCTTCAGTAGCTGTGGTACACAGGCTTAGCTGCCCTGAGGAATGTGGAATCTTCCCAGAGCAGACCGTGTCAGACTTCTCAAACCCGTGTCTCCTGCTTTGGCAAGTGGATTCTTAACCACTGGACAACCAGGAAAGTCCCCAATAGTTCCATATTAACTTTTAAAAATTATAGGAAAGTAGAAAAAGGAAGAGAATTCTTCATGGAATTTTTTGATGTTTTCCCCCATGAAATGTTTTAACTATGACATATGTAATTAGGAATCCCATTTTTACATATCTTTATTTTACAGTAAGTAGAATATAAAGACTAATGGTACATTAAATATAGCCAAGGTTTCAGATTAGCTGAGCATTTAGAAATTCAGTATTCCATTCAATTCAATTAGTATTTAGAAAGTTTTCACTGTCAGGGCTTAACAACTGTGAAAAAAGTAGTGGGAAGACTAACTTTAAATTTCAGTTTCTTTAAATTTTAAATGGAGTGTAGTAGGTATCAAACATCAAATTTTTTTTTTTCCTATAGTAAATTTAATGAGTGTGATGCTTAATGTTTTATTTTCTGAAACTTCCTCTAACATTCTCCCAGAAAGTTGCTTCTAGGTGCACATACCCAACATTTTGCTTCAGAGACATTATACCCCTGAATCCCAGGTCCCACATGTGCGATGTGCATGTCCGACTCTTTGTGACCCCATGGTCTGTGGCCCAACAGGCTCCTCTGTCCATGGCGTTCTCCAGACAAGAATACTCCCCATTTCCTCCAATAGGGGATCTTCCTGACCCAGGGATTGAATCAGTGTCTTCTGCATCCCCCACATTGGCAGATGGATTCTTTACCAGTGTGCTACCTGAGAAGCCCAGGTCCCAAATGAAGAACTGTTAAAATAAATTGTGAGAGAGTACTGCTGCTAGTGGCTGTTTAAAGTATGAGGGGCTCAAAAAAAAAGGCAGTTTTAAAACTGTGTGATTTTCGCCTGCATTGGGAAGAGCATAATTTATATTTCATAAGATATGAGTAACATCAAATAAATGTTGTTTAATGAATTTAAGTCTGGTAAAATGAGATTTGGTTTTGGAGGAAATGATAAAACCATAAAAGCAAATAAAAATTCAAAAAGGAATGAATTCGGTCATTTGTAGAGCTGTGGATGGACTTAGAGTCTGTCATACAGAGTGAAGTAAGTCAAAAAGAGAAAAACAAATATATGTTAATGCATAGATACGTAATCTAGAAAAATGGTATAGATGAACCTATTTACAGGGCAGGAATAGAGATGCAGACGCAGAGAACAGACATTGGATGTGAGGTGAGGAAGGGGAGGGTGGGATGAGTTGGGAGAGTTGCACTGACCTATATACACTGCCGTGTGTAAAATAGAGCCCAGCAGAAAGCAGCTGTAGAGCACAGGGAGCTCAGCCGAGGTCTCTGTGGCGACCTAGAAGGGTGAGTTGCTGGAGGTGGGAGGGACGCTCAAGAGGAAGCAGAAAATGTATACGTGTAGCTGATTCACTTTGTTGTACAGCAGAAACTAACACAACATTGTAAAGCCATTACACTCCAATTAAAAAATGTATATATATTCATGTAGATTCTTTTACCGTCTGAGCTGTCAGGGAAGCCCTAAAGAATCTGCCTGCAATGCAGGAGACGTAGGTTCGATCCCTGGGTCAGGAAGATCCATCCCCTGGAGAAGGGAAAAGCAACCCACCCCAGTATTCTTGTCTGGAGAATTCCACGAACAGAGAAGCCTGACGGGCTATAGTCCATGGGGTCGCAAAGAGTCGGACACGACTGAGCGAGTAACACTTCCACTTTTCATGTAGATAGATTTTAAAATATAATTATAATAATAAAAGGAACTAAAGAGAAAAGCAAGTGAAGATTCAGTTTTGTAGGTTGTGGATTAAAGTGCTGCTTTAATGCTTATCAATTAAGAAATAGAACTTCATTTTCTGGAGTTAGGTTCAGAAAGTTGCATAATTTTAAGACACAAAAGTATTAAGCAGCCTTGGTCTTAAGAAACAGTCTCTTATATTTAGAAAGAGTCAGTTAAATATTTTCAGCTAGAGAAAAATGGCTGGATTCTGAATGTACTTTGAAGATGGAGTCATTGAGATTTCCTAATGGGGTATGAGGAGAAGAAAAGCAGTGCATTTAGGATGATTTGAGGTACTTGACTTTAGCAACTGGAAGGGCTGGAGTTGTCATCAGCTCAGATCTTCAAGTAGATCAGATTTGGGGGTCGGAAAAGTGAAAGTGAAAGTTTCTCAGTCATGTCCAACTCTCTGCGACCCCGTGGACTGGGAGTGGGTTCCCTTCCCCAGGGGATCTTCCCAACCCAGGGATAGAACCCAGGTCTCCCACATTGGAGGTGGATTCTTTACTAACTGAGCTATCAGGGAAGCCCGGTGGCAAGATAGTTCAGAAAAAAAAAAGAAACTTCTGATAAAAATCTTGAGGTAAATTGACATTTGACATTTATTTGACATGTTAATAAGATCTAAAGAATGTAAAAAGGCTGTTAAAAGTGAAAGTGTTAGTTGCTCAGTCGTGTCCGACTCTTTGTGATCCCATGGACAGTATCCCGCCAGGCTCCTCCGTCTATGGGATTTCCCAGGCAAGAATACTGGTGTAAGCAGGCATTCCCTCCTCCAGGGGATCTTCCTGACCCAGGGACTGAACCTGGGTCTCCTTATTGCAGGCAGATTCTTTACCATCTGAGTCACCAGGGAAGCCCATGTTATTTTTAAATAGTTTCTGTTAATCATAGTAAGAGAATTACTTAAGGGGATTTCACTGTCAACATACGAGTTACTCGAGTTTCTAATTCCTAAGTTTTAGTGCAATGTTTGGAACGTGGAACGTGCTCAGTAAGTGTTGGTGTGGAGAATGGATAGTGTGTTCAGGTGGTACCTCCTGCAGCAGGTACCACCTGAACAGAGAAGCAGATGGAAAGCAGTCATTCCCGTTTGTGAAGGTCTGTGTCTGTCATCAATGTGCTTGGAGATGTTTGTATTAAACTTGTTCCTTCTGGGACTTCCTGGGCAGTCCAGTGGCTAAGATTCCACACTCCCAGTGAAGTCCCAGAAGGAACAAGAACTTAGATCCCACATGCCTCAACTAAAGATCTCAAATGCTGCAACTAAAAAAAAAGAAAAAAAAACCCACAGCTAAGACCTGGTGCAGCCAAATAAATAAATATTTTTTTAAATGAACTTATTTCTTCTGCCAAGAAATACTCTTCTTTTTCCTCAAGAAACACCATTTTCTCCCCATCCCAAAGACTTGAGAGCATCTGTGAGTGGCTAGTTCCTTCTTAAAACCCCTCAGAATCTGTGAATACATACAAAACAAGCCAGAAGACAGGGTAGCATGGCAGGTCAGTTGGCTGTTTTCTCTAGAGAGCAGTTTACTGTCATGATGCAAGAGATTGGTGTCACCAGGTGGAGGAGTTCATGATGATTTTTACTCTAAAAGTTCCTACTGCACTTTTAAAGAAGCGATAGATTGACCTTGTTCAAATATACAGTCTGGATCACTGTTTTTTTTTTTAAATTAGACCCCTTGTTCATTACTAAGATTTTTATTTTTATTTTTCCTTCTCTGTACTTATTTTTATCACAGTCATCCAGTAGATGCTACTAACTTTACTGAAACAGAATAAAGGAGGTTCAGAAAGTCCAAGTGATGATCTTAAGAATATCTAATAGATCCTTATTGAGGCTGAATTTGGTTGTGATGTCGACCCAGTGATTTTGGTTGAACTGTTCATCTTTATCCATCATCAGTGCTCATAAAACTGTCACCTGACAGCTTTCTTCCTAATGACTGGTTTTGATGTGCTTCCTGTTCCACTGACCACTTCATCTAGGAGTAGCAGGGTGGAGATGGTCATATATGCTTGCTGGCAGTTGTCAGGTGACAAGGCTCCTGGAAAAGATTGAACCTGCTGAAGACACGTATGTAAGGCAAGGGACAAGCAGGGCTCAAATGCTAGCTTCAGACTGTTGATTTAGTGTCTGGCCTTGGACGGATCACACTGGCCAGCCAAGTCAGCCCCAGGCTTGAGAAAAGCACTGTAGGATAAAAAATGGGATCTAATTAAATGGAGCAGAAATAACATGAGAAGGATGACTTTTTATTTTTTTTAATGTAGACCATTTTTAAGGTCTTTGTTGAATTTGTTACAATATTGCTTCCGTTTATGTTTTGATTTTTGACCCCAAGGCATATGGAATATTAGTTTCCTGATCAGGGATCAAACCCACAGCCCCTGCTTTGGAAGGCAAAGGGTTAACCCCTGGACTGCCAGAGAAGGATGGCTTTTATACTCCATTCTAACCCTCTCCATTTTTTTTGGCCATTCTGCCTTCGGAATCTTAGTCCTTGACCAGGAATTGAACCTGTGCCCACTGCGGTGGGAGCATGGAGTCTTAACCACCGGATCACCAAGGACGTCCCAGGGAAGGATGGCTTTTTATATCCCATTCTAAGCCTCTCCTCTTTTTTTTTTTTTTTTTGGCCATGCTGCCTGCAGGATCTTAGTCCTTGACCGGGAGTTGAACCTGTGCTCCCTGCAGTGGGAGCACGGAGTTTTAACCACTGGACTGCCAGGGAAATCGCTCTCCACTTTTATGTGCTTCTTGGAGCACCTGCTTTAAGAGGAACTAGGGCTTCCCCTTGCAACCTAGCGGGTTGACCGTAAGTTTCCACTTGTGGGAAAACCTGAGCAAACTTTTTGGCCAACCTATAACAATCCTAGCTGAGCATTTACTTCCCTTGAAGGGCTGACACGCCTTTGACAGGGCTAGGTTACTCTGGAAGTTTGTAATTACCTGTAGAAACCAAGCTGCTCACTGAGAGCAGCACAGACAAGTAGTACAGTTCAGGAGTGGTTTTTGCCTGTATTGGGGAAGAAAAGAGCACTGTGAGGAATTACTTGTCTTATAATTGCAACACATACTTTAAATGTTTTTGCTGAAAGGATTTTTTAAAAGGTACCAATTTAGCAAGAGATGGAAGGCTTGCTGCTTAATGTGCCAACCCAGTTCCACTGTCGATTAATGTCTTAACTTTTTTTGTATGTATAATTCTGGTAAAGTGGAATTCACCCTCCAAAAAGAAATATCTCTCATGGAGTTTTTAAATTTCCCTGGTGAAATGTTTTGACTGTGACATGTATCTAATTAGGAGGTCTCTCTCTCCATCTTTATTCTTTTAAAAGGTTTATTTTTAAAATTTTTTGGCTGTGGTGGGTCTTAATTACTGCACTTAGGTTTTCTCTAGTTGTGGCAGGTAGGGGCTACTCTTCATTGTGGTACCCGAGCTTCTCATTGCACTGGCTTCTCTTGTTGCAGAACATGGGCTCTAGGCACACAGGCTTCAGTAGCTGCAGAGCATGGGCTCAGTGGTTGCAGCTCATGGAGTTAGTTGCTCTGCAGCATATGGGATCTTCCCAGACCAGGGATCGCACAGGTGTCCCCTGCATTGCAAGGCAGATTCTTAACCACTGGACCACCAGGGAAGCCTCCATCTCTATTTTTTTAGTTTGAGGTAGAAAATAAATGTTGAAGACTAAAGGTGCATTGTATACAGCCAAGCTTTCAGATTAAGATGAGCCTTTAGAAATTCAGTATTTAAAAACGTACACAGTCGGTTGCCAAAAATGTTAACACTATGGTGCAGACTCCCTCAATGAAGGATCCCACACCAAATACAGAAAACATCCTCTTTAGTGCCTGTGGGACCGGTTCCATCCGAATAAGCAGCACAGTAAAACCTAAAAAGATGGCAGAACAGCATCAGTTTACTGGGTTGAATTGCCTCAGAAATATTATATTCTTTTTTTTAAAGATTTTATTAAAATATAGTTAATTTATAATGTGTTAATTTCTGCTGTGCAGCCAAGTGATTCAGTTATACACATTCTTTTTTATATGCTTTTCCATTATGGTGTTTCACAGGATGTTGAATATAGTTCTCTGGGCTGTACCTTAGGACCTTGTTGTTTATCCGTCCAGTATGTAATAGTTTGTCTCTGCTAATCCCAAACTCCCGATCCTTCCCTCCCCACCCCACCCCTGCCTTGGCAACCGCAGTTATTCTCTGTGTCTGTGAGTCTGTTTCGGAGATATGTTTCATAGATACGTTCATTTATGGCGTACTTTAGAGTCGACATACAAGTGATACTATGTGGTATTATCTTTCTCTTTCTGACTTCACTTGTGGCTTCCCTTGTGGCACAGCTGGTAAAGAATGCCCCTGCAATGTGGGAGACCTGGGTTTGATCCCTGGGTTGGGAAGATCCCCTAGAAAAGGGAAAGGCTATCTACTCCGGTATTCTGGCCCGGAGAATTTCATAGACTCTATAGTCCTTGGGGTCACAAAGAGTCAGACACAACTGAGCAACTTTCACTTCTAACTTCACTTAGTATAATAATCTCTAGGTCCATCTGTGTTGCTGTAAATGCCATTATTTCATTCAGAAATATATTCTTGAATGCAAAGCTAAATCACGGTGTTTCCTTGTGTATCTGTTGTGGAACAAAAGTGCTCAAAAGTTGGTCAGGCTAAGGTTTTCCTCAATAGAGGTCGTGTTCTTACTATTGGCAATGCTGGTGATAGTAACTGTGACAGTTCTTTTTTAAAATAATTCCCCCATTATCTCCTTTAAATCTTATAGCAAAACTGCGAAGCAGGTTTTTTAATCTCCTTCTTTTTTTTCTTTTGGCTGCACCAAGCATCTTGTGGGATTTTAGTTCCAGGTCTGGATTCTAGGCCTCAACAGTGACAGCATGGAGTCCTAATAACTCTACCACCAGGGAATTCCCTTAGAAAAAAGGCTGGAAAGCTCCGGGAGGTAAAGTATTAATAGCTTCTTCTGTTTGGGATGTGGGGCATTTGAACTGGCCTCCCTCAGTCTCCATAGCTGGTGCTCTTGTCTGTTGCACACACTGCCTCTTGTGGAGTTGGGGTTTAGTAGAGACTCTCTCTAGAACCCTGCCTACGGCACCCCAACAACTGTTTTCATTTTATAAAAATTTAGACATTGTCTTTATTTAAATTGCACATCACTATTAGAAGTTCATACAAAAGAAAATATAACTAAAATATATTAGCTAAAGTATTCCTAAAACTTCTACACATTTCAGAGTCCAACTCTTCTGTATCACTTTTTGACTTCAAGTAGTCGAGGTCCCTGTGTTTCTACCCATGTCGTCTTCTCAGTATCTAATTATTGAATAAGTGGGTAAATCTGATATTTTTATATTATAACTATAAAGAATTTTATAATATCAAAATGTTTATATTGAGTTGGCTGAAAAGTTCGTTTAGAAAGCCTGAATAAACTTTTTGGCCAACCCAATATTAAATTGGTTTCATATTCAAATTGTAGGACAACTCAAAGAGACACTAAGGAGCATTTTAAAGTTTTCCTTCATCTGAATTTCATTTCATTTTTAAAAAATGAGTTAATTTATTTTAATTGGAAGGTAATTACTTTACAATATTGTGGTGGTTTTTGCCATGCATCGACATGAATCAGCCATGGATGCACATGTGTCCCCCACATCATGAACCCCCTCCCCCTTCACATGAATTTTAAATGTGAGTTTTTTCTCAGGTTTCAGTCTGTGAGCTCTTGCAGAACAACAAGTCCTATCTTATCCATTTTTATTCTAGCTGCTGCTGCTGCTACTGCTAAGTCGCTTCAGTCGTGTCCGACTCTGTGCGACCCCAGAGACGGCAGCCTGCCAGGCTCCCTCGTCCCTGGGATTATCCAGGCAAGAAGACTGGAGTGGGTTGCCATTTCCTTCTCCAATGCATGAAAGTGAAAAGTGAAAGGGAAGTCGCTCAGTCGTGTCCAACTCTTAGCGACCCCATGGACTGCAACCCACCAGGCTCCACCATCCATGGGATTTTCCAAGCAAGAGTACTGGAGTGGGGTGCCATTGTATTCTAGCAGCATCTGGCAAATAGACAATAAGTATATGACTACACTTATTAAGAATGACTCCACACTTACCAACTGTGAAGAAAGTAAAGATGATATTGCTAACCAGGTTGGTAAGGAGAGGTTGACTGCAGTATCGAGAAGATCTGGGCCTACAAATCAATATACCAGCTCATACACTAATTGATTACTTATTAGAAGAAATCCACACTGTTAACATAAAACCAGAAGGTGCTGACCCTTGAATTCTAATTGTGGCATGAAGTTCATTTGGCTCCAGGCAACTCACTTCTCTTAAGAACCTTTGTTCTTTACCATGACTGCAAATTAGTGCTAGCATCAATGATAATATTGAGTTATGAATATTCTTAATGCTGAGAGTTATTAATATTCTTAATTTGTGGACAGTGTTCACCATTTTTTTTTTTCCTACTTTAAAAAACTATTTTATTTTTGACTGCGCTGGATCCTCACTGCGGCTCTCGGGCTTTCTTTAGCTGTGAGAAGGGGCTACTCTCTAGTTTCAGTGCACGGGCTTCTCTTCCAGTGGTTTCTCTTGTGGAGCACAGGCTCTAGGCACACAGGCTTCAGTAGTTGCAGCGCGTAGACTCAGTAGTTGTGGTGCACAGGCCAAGTTGCCCCGTGGCATGTGACCCAGACCAGGGGTCAAACCTGTGTCCCCTGTACTGGCAGGCACATTCTTAACTACTGCACCACCAGGGAAATCCTACCATTTAAAAAAATCATGTTAATTTGATATGTTGGTGAAAAAACATTTTGTGGAAATTCTGGCCTCTAGAGTGAGGAAATACACCCTACATCTTAACAGTAGTACACAAACCTCTCCTAGTAGAAGCTGGCAAATTTGAATTAGGCAAATTACAAGGGGTGTCATAGTTTCCAGTCCTTCCCTATCACTTAAGTGGAATCTCAGTTTTCAGATTTTTAAAAAATTTTCTTATTTTTAGGACTGCAATTTATTTTAAATGTGTAAAATTGCATTTGTTTCATTTGACCATTGAAAAAGGTATTAACTGACTTTTTTGGCCAAGATGGATTTCTGACATAGAATCAGAAATAACAGGTCAAGTCATAATCTGGTCGAGTGTGCCCGTGTTGCCCTCAGCCTTGGAGACATCAGCTAATGTTAGGCTGTTGGCTCTGGTCTCTTGGGCATCCATAAAGTGAAACATTCGCACCCTAATTGTCTGCCATTTAAGGACTTCTTATTACTGGAAGTAGAACTTTTAACCTGTATGACTGCTGGTTAAAAGTTAAACTCTGTCTGCCCAAATCCCAACTCTCCTCGCTGGACTGAGAGTTTTGACTTTTCAAAGAGGTGAAGCAGGTGACTGCCATTGATAATAGGGGCAAAACAATGGGGCAGGCTGCATTTAAGCACATAACAGGAACAGCAGCGGGCACCCGAACAACCTCACAGGTAAGACATGCATGCTGAGCTGCCAGGTGTGGAGGTGGCTGGAGAAAGAACTTACCTTAGCAGAACATAGAACTGGAGGGTCAGAATGGTGATGGCAAACAGGAACACTGTCACTTGGCTGCATGGAACACAGTGAGTTACATTGTACATTATTGTTTCAGTGATATGAATGGCTTTAAGAAACCAAATTCAGGTTCTGTTTCATGGTAATGTTACGTCAAACCACAGAAATAAAATTTTAAACAGAGCAAAGATGAATTGACATCCATCCCATTAGGACAAAATTGTCTAATGATACTACAGTAAGGACAATAGTTAGCATTTATCGAGTTCCTACTATGTAGCAGGCGGGCTTTCCAGGTGGCACAGTGGTAAAGAGTCCTCCTGCCAATGCAGGAGATGAGGGTTAGATCTGTGGGTCAGAAAAATCCCCTGGAGAAGGAAATGGCAACGTGCTCCAGTATTCCTGCCTAAGAAATCCCACGGGCAGAGGAACCTGGTGGGCCACAGTACATGGGGTTGCAAAGAGTTGGACACGACTGATGAGGCACATACTATGTAGCAGGCACTGTGACACTGGTCTCTAAGGAATCTTGAGAACCTTGATTTAGTTACCGTGGCTGTAAATGCTGAAAGACGACCCACAAGCAATAAAAGGAGTTATTACTGTTCATAATTAGTAGGGAAATGTGTCACATTTTAAATTTACTTTTTTGCTTAATATGCATACAGTTCAGGACTTCCTTGGTAGTCCATTGGTTAAGAATCTGCCTTGCAATGCAGGGAACACAGGTTCGATCTCTGGTCTGGGAACTAAGATCCCACATACTGAGGCACCACAACTACTGACTCGAGCCTCAATTAGAGGGTCCAAGCACCTCAACAAAGATCTCATCTGCCCCAATTAAGACCCAGCACAGACAAATAAGTAAATATATATTTTTAAAAATGCACACAATCCTATGAGATGAGACTGTGGTTTCCTATCTTACAAATGAAGAAACTGAGGCTCAGAAAAATTAAATGTCTTATCTCAGGACAAACACCTGATATAGTAAGTGGTAAAGTAAAAGTGTAAGTGTTAGTTGATCAGTTGTGTCTGACTCTTTGGGACCCTATGGACTGTAGCCCGCCAGGCTCCTCTGTCCATGGAATTCTCCAGGCAAGAATACTGAAGTAAGCGGTAAAGCTACAGTTTGAACCAGGTCTGAGAGTCACGAGATAACCTGGAGTAATAGGCAAGTTTGGCCTTGGAGTACAGAATGAAGCAGGGCAAAGGCTAACAGAGTTTTGCCAAGAGAATGCACTGGTCATAGCAAACACCTTCTTCCAACAACACAAGAGACAATTCTACACATGGGCATCACGATATGGTCAATACCAAAATCAGATTTACTATATTCTTTGCAGCCAAAGATGGAGAAGCTCTATACAGTCAACAAAAACAAGACCAGGAGCTGACTGTGGCTCAGATCATGAACTCCTTATTGCAAAATTCAGACATAAATTGAAGACAGTAGGGAAAACCACTGGACCATTCAGGTATAAACTAAATCAAATCCCTTACGATTATACAGTGGAAGGGACAAATAGATTCAAAGGATTAGATCTAATAGAGTGCCTGAAGAACTATGGACAGAGGTTCATGACATGGTATAGAAGGCAGTGATCAAGACCATCCCCAAGAAAAACGCAAAAAGGCAAAATGGTTGTCTGAGGAGGCTTTATGAATAGCTGAGAAAAGAAGAGAAGCAAAAGGCGGAAGAGAAAAGGAAACATATACCCATATGAATCAGAGTTCCAAAGAATAACAAGGAGAGAGAAGAAAGCCTTCCTAAGTGAACAGTGCAAAGAAATAGAGGAAAACAATAGAAAAAGACTGGAGATCTGTATTAAGAAAATTAGAGATATCAAGGGAACATTTCATGCAAAGATGGGCACAATAAAAAACAGAAAGAGTGTGGACCTGAAAGAAGCAGAAGATATTAAGAAGAGGTGGCCAGAATACATGGAAGAACTAAACAAAAAAGATCTCAATAACCTAGATAACCATGATGGTGTGATCACTCACCTAGAACCAGACATCCTGGAATGTGAAGTCAACTAGGGCTTAGGAAGCATCACTACAAACAAAGCTAGTAGAGGTGATGGAATTCCAGCAGAGCTGTTTTAAATCCTAAAAGATGATGCTGTGAAAGTGCTGCACTCAGTATGCCAGCAAATTTGAAAACTCAACAGTGGCCACAGAACCAGAAAAGGTCAGTTTTCATTCCAATCCCAAAGAAAGGTAATGCCAAAGAATTTTCAAATGACCACACGATTGCACTCTTCTCACATGCTAGCAAAGTAATGCTCAAAATTCTCCAAGGAAGGCTTCAACAGTACATGAACAGAGAACATCCAGATGTTCAAGCTGGATTTAGAAAAGGCAGAGGAACAGGAGATCAAATTGCCAAGATCTGTTGGATCATAGAAAAAGCAAGAGAGTTCCAGAAAAACATCTGCTTCTGCTTTATTGATTACATCAAAGCCTTTGACTGTATGGATCACAACAAACTGTGGAAAATTCTTCAGGAGATGGGAGTACCAGACCACCTTACCTGCCTCCTGAGAAATCTGTGTGCAGGTCAAGAAGCAACAGTTAGAACCAGACGTGGAACAATGAACTGGTTCCAAATTGGGAAAGGGGTACATCAAGGCTATATATTGTCACCCTGCTTATTTAACTTGTATGTAGAGTACATCATGCAAAATGCCAGGCTGGATGAAGCATAAGCTGGAATCAAGATTGCCTGGAGAAATATCAATAACCTCAGATATGTAGATGACACCACCCTTATGGCAGAAAGCGAAGAGAAACTGAAGAGCCTCTTGTTGAAAGTGAAAGAGGAGAGGAAGAGGCTGGCTTACAACTCAACAGTCAAAAAACTAAGATTGTGGCATCCAGTCCCATCACTTCATGGCAAATAGATGGGAAAACAATGGAAACGGTGACCGACTTTATTTTGGGGGGGCTCCAAAATCACTGCAAATGGTGACTGCGGCCATGAAATTAAAAGACACTTGTTCCTTGGGAGAAAAGCTATGACCAACCTAGACAGCATATTAAAAAGCAGAGACATTATTTTGCCAACAAAGATCCATCTAGTCAAAGCTATGGTTTTTCCAGTAGTCATGTATGGATGTGAGAGTTGGACTTTATAAAGAAAGCTGAGCGCCAAAGAATTGATGCTTTTGAACTCTGGTGTTGGAGAACACTTTTGAGAGTCCCTTGGACAGCAAGGAGATCAAACCAGTCAGTCCTAAAGGAAGTAAGTCTTGAATATTCATTGGAAGAACTGATGCTGAAGCTGAGGCTCCAGTACTTTGGCCACGTGATGCGAATAACTGACTTATTGGAAAAGACCCTGATGCTGGGAAAGTTTGAAGGCAGGAGGAGAAGAGGGTGACAGAGGATGAGATGGTTGGATGGCATCACTGACTTGATAGACATGATTTTGAGCAAGCTCCAGGAGTTGGTGATGGACAGGGAAGCCTGGCGTGCTGCAGTCCATGGGGTCGCAATGAGCTGGACATAACTGAGTGACTGAACTGAACTGAGAGTCCCAACCACACCTTTATGCTATGTTAGCCCTCCCTGCGGTTCACACTGGGTAACTCACATTGAGTGAGTTAACTGCCCACCACAACTTACACAACGAAATAAGGTCTGTGGTTACTGCTCAAACATTTTAAAAATTCTTTTGAAATTACATGTACATAGCTTCCATGCATATAGGAAAATCTTCCACCTTAACTAGTAGTCCTCTTTCTTCACTGTAAACTGTTATTCACCTTCTTATTTATTTTATTAATTGGATTTAGCACTGAATGACTTTAGGGCACTTGTAGGAATCAGATCTCCCCTCCAAAGACAAAGGTTTATCCCCAGTGAAGATACTCAAAACAATAAGCAATTTGAAAATATACCCCCAGACTATTTATTTATTATTTTGTTTTATTTTTTGACATGTGAGATTTGAAGCTTGTAGTCTTAACCCCTGGAATGCCAGGGAAGCCCCCCTCACCTCCAAACTATTTGAAGCAGTGGCACACAGAGCTAAAATAGAGTCTCGGGTTTAAGGTTACTAATAAAAGCATTAGTGTCCCTTTGGCTTCCCTTGTAGCTCGGTTGGTAAAGAATATGCCTGCAGTGCAGGAGACCCAGGTTCAATCCCTGGGTTGGGAAGATCTCCTGGAGAAGGAAATGGCAACCCACTCCAGTATTCTTGCCTGGAGAATTCCATGGACAGAGGAGCCTGGCAGGCTGCAGTCCATGGGGTGGCATGGTCGGGCTTGACTGAGCTAACTAACATGCTAACTAACTAGTGTACCTTTAGAGCTGTAAATCTGAAGGGTTGCCAAGTCAATCCCTTTAGCAGTCGGGCAACATAGATTTAATTGTACTGAGCATTCTGAAGTGTGACAAGAAAACCCAGTTTTTTTTTAAGTTTATGTTTTAAAAGCTGACTTAATGTTTCCAAAATGTTTCATTAACGTTTACACATCAGTGTTTTTGAAACTTAGTAATAATTTTAAAATTGAAAGTAATTTTCCTTAAACCTCCAAGCATGTTAGTCGCTCAGTGGTATCCGACTCTTTGCAACCTCATGGACTGTAGCCCGCCAGGCTCCTCTGTCCATGGTATTCTCCAGGCAAGAATACTGGAGTGGGTTGCCGCACCCTCTTCCAGGGGATCTTCCTGACCCAAGGATCGAACCTGGGTCTCCTGCATTGCAGGCAGATTTTTTACCATTTGAGCCACCAGGGAAGCCCTTAAGCCTCAAGACAGCCCCAGGAAGAAATGACCTTTTTGCCACAGTGGGCTGGGGAGGGACACTTACAGCCTGAGCTGGTGAGATCTTGGCAGCCAACAGTGCAAGCGATAGGCTGAGTGAGCCAGACAGAAGTGAATCATGGTGACCGGGTCCCTGAGCACCTGGAGCAGGGCACGGAGGATCCAGAACAGTCCTGTTAGAGCTTCCAGACCTCTTCTCCACCTGCCAGGGCCTCCATCCATACACACCAGCCCTGCGAACACTGGGGGATGTGGTGGAAGTTCTCTCCAGGGGAGAGGGACAGGTCCTAGTCCTTTTAAAGCCACTCTAGGCTATGATAGGAGCTCCCTGTAACTTGATTCTTCTATGGCTTTAAGGGTCTGAAGTCTAAAGCTGGCTGTGTTAACAGTGAATTAGTAACACTGAGCTGGATATTTGAGACAGGTCACCAGTGTGAAAAGAGGGAAAGCTTCCTTTAGGCTGAGAGATCAGCTTTCCTTTCTCAGCCCTTCCCCTCGGGAGGACCTGGAAACCTGAGCCCATCCCCAAGGGCAGGGGGAGTGCTTCAGGCTCTTTCATCCTTCCTTCTCTGAATAGCGAGCAACTCCGTCCCTCCGGGACCTGCTCAGTCTCCCTGGAGAGTGGTACCTGAAACTTGAACCAAGGCTGGACTCCAGCTGAACCCAGAGCCTCCACCAGGGTCCTTGAGAGCATGCTCAGTAGCTGGCCAGACACCCTAATTTCCCTGTGGGCCCAGATCAGATCAGATCAGTCGCTCGGTCGTGTCCGACTCTTTGCGACCCCATGAATCGCAGCATGCCAGGCCTCCCTGTCCATCACCAACTCCCAGAGTTCACTCAGACTCACGTCCATCGAGTCAGTGATGCCATCCAGCCATCTCATCCTCTGTCGTCCCCTTCTCCTCTTGCCCCCAATCCCTCCCAGCATCAGAGTCTTTTCCAATGAGTCAACTCTTCGCATGAGGTGGCCAAAGTACTGGAGTTTAACTTTAGCATCATTCCTTCCAAAGAAATCCCAGGGCTGATCTCCTTCAGAATGGACTGGTTGGATCTCCTTGCAGTCCAAGGGACTCTCAAGAGTCTTCTCCAACACCACAGTTCAAAAGCATCAATTCTTCGGCGCTCAGCCTTCTTCACAGTCCAACTCTCCCCAGACCACCCAATAGTAGCATAGGTGCTTTGTTTGCATGGGTATGAGGTGGGGCAGGTAACGGGTGGGCAGGGGCAATAAGCCCCAAGTGAATTCTGGTGTCATCCTCGGGATGATAATTGAAAGGTACATTTAAATCATTCTAACCCATGAACTCTTTTTTAATGTTGTGTGGCACATTATTGACCCTTCTCCCCTTTATTTCCTCTTCACAGTTAGCACTGTCCCTGTGATTCTGGCCACTGTTTGGAGCAGACCTCAAGTATTTATTGAATACATGTTTCCTAATTTCCATTCCCACTGACTGTACTTAAACTGAAGTTCTCATTACTTTTAACTGGACTTCCTATCTTGCTTTGCCCCTTCCAGTTAATCCGATAGCATCCCTGACATCAGTATTATCACTTCCTCACAAATAATAGCTACCATTTATTTTGACACTGTACCAGGCAATATGATCAGTGTTTTGCCACATCATGCCATTATCTCTATTTTACAGATGAGGACACAAAGTTAAATGGTCAGGTCAGGATCATACAACCATTTGCTGCTGTTCAGTCACTAAGTTGTGTCCGACTGTTTGCAACCCCATGGACTGCAGCACTCCAGGCTGCCCTGTCCTTCACTGTCTCCCAAAATTTGCACAGATTCATGTGCCTTGAATTGGCGATGCCATCCAACCGTCTCATCCTCTGTCACCCTTTTCTCCTCCTGCCTTCAATCTTTCCCAGCATCAGAGTCTTTTCCAGTGAGTCAGTTCTTTGCATCAGGTGGCCAAAGTACTGGAGCCTCAGCTTCAGCATCAGTTCTTCCAATGAATATTCAGGACTGATGTCCTTTAGGATTGACTGGTTTGATCTCCTTGCTGTCCAAGGGTCTGTCAAGAGTTTTCTCCAACACCACAGTTCAAAAATATCAGTTCTTCTGTGCTCAGCCTTCTTAATGGTCCAACTCTCACATCCATACATGGCTGCTGGAAAAACCATAGCTTTGACTCTACAGACCTTCATTGGCAAAGTGATGTTTCTGCTTTTTAATACGCTGCTTAGGTTTATCATAGCTTTCCTTCCAAAGAGCAAGCGTCTTTTAATTTCATGGCTGCAATCACTATCTGCAGTGATTTTGAAGCCCAAGAAAATAAAATCTGTCATACAACCATGTTACACCATCACCTTGTTTTTCTAAAACCCTGTTGTCATGCCATTGCTCAGAAACCTTCAGAGTTTCTTGTTGTCTATGGAACTGAAGTTGCCATTTCTCAGCTTCTCAGTTAGGAGGGCTCATTTCCAATCTACACAGCCCCAGTTTACCTCCCAATTTTCTCTTTGGTGCTGGAGAACTTAGGAGTCAGGATACCTGAATTCTAGCCCTGGGTCGCCACTCAGTAACTCTGTCCAATGAGAGCAAAAAATCAGAGCAAAAGTAAGTTGGTCAACCTAGCAATTTGGTCTGAACACTATTGGGCTATAAATAAATGGTCCTTATGCAGGTCTTTGAGTGTTGGCAAGACTTAGGAGCACACAGTGAGGGGTTTTATAGCCTTAATTTCCAATTCATTTTCAACTCATTATTTCTTCTTTGAGATGTTTGTAATAGTGGAGAATTAGATAAACCTAAATGACTAATGATAGACGATTAACTGAAAAAACTAAATATGTAGCAATAGGTTATTATTTGGAATAAAGTAAATGTCCTTGGCCATTCTTTTTCTTTTTGGTGAAAATTAAATGATAATGTGCATGAAATTTGTTTATAAGTTGAGAAGTATCCTATAAATGTTGGTTTGTTTGTGGTCATTCACTGTATTTCTACATTAATCGTAAAAATACTTCAGGTTCTACAGGTGATTCCCCAAAAGTTCCCAAAGCGCTTTGAGCATTTAGGCATCATTGGAATTATCTTTGTAAGTGCTCATAATTATTATTTTGAAACATAATTTGATATGTAAGAATATTTTAAACTTCACAGTAGTGAAGGTATTTTATTTATTGATCATTAATAGAGTGTTTGTTAAAGAAGTAATTAGAACTGGTACTTCCCTGGTGGTCCAGTGGTAAAGAATCTGCCTGTCAATACAGGGGACCCAGGTTCAGTCCCTGTTCTTGGAAGATCCCACATGCTGCAGAGCAACTCAGTTGGTGCTCTAGAGCCCATGCTCTGCAACAAGAGAAGCCACCACAATGAGAAGTCCTCACGCTGCAACTAGGAGTAGCCCCCACTTGCTGCAACTAGAGAAACCCTGTGCATAGCACCAAAGTGCAGCCAAAAAGAAATAAAAATATTTTTTAAAAAGAAATAAGTAATTAGAAATGAGTGATATGAGTTGGAAAGGTTCACCAAGTCCCTCTGCTCAATACTCTGTAATAACGTAAAGGGGAAAAGAATTTGTAAAAGAGTAGATACCTGTATATGTATAACTGAATCACTTGACCGTACGCCTGAAACTAATGCAACTTTGTTAACTATGCTCCAGTATAAAATAAAAAAAAGCAATAATAGAAAGTGTGAGTTTATTTTTAAGACATATTTGGGTAAATTCCTCCTAATTAAAAAAAATTAAATTTTAAAATAAGTTGGCATGCATTAATTCAGTAGGGTTTTGGAAGGATCAAATGGAATAATCAATATCAAGAAGAGTTTGTCAATTGTAAACTGTTATTCAGTTGAAAGTGATACTACGACCTTGTTGACTAAGAGGAAAAGTACAGTTTTGAAGGACGGGTTGTTGGGGAGTTATATTTGGTGGATAATAATGTCATTGTGGGGCTTCCCCAATGGCTTATCAGATAAAGAATCCACCTACAGTGCAGGAGACACAGGTTTGATCCCTGGGTCGGGAAAATCCCCTGGAGGAGGAAATGGCAACCCACTCCAGTCTTCTTGCCTGGAGAATTCCATGGACAGAGGAGCCTGATGGGCCACAGTCCAGAGGGTCTCAAAGAGTCAGACACGACTGAGCAACTAGACATAGTGGCACACAGCACAGTGTCACTGTATCTGCTAACCATGGCCACAATAGTGCAGTCACAGCACCATTAAGCTTTCAGTTTTGCTCATAAGTCTAGGCCCACCTTGTGGGCCAGCTGATCCAGGCTCAGCTGATCTCACCTGACTGCTTGTGCTTCTGGGCAGGTTGAGGCTTGACTGATCTAGGATGGCCTCGGCCAGGCAGCTGGCGATTGGCTGGCTGTCAGCGGGAGGACTGTCTCTGTCCTGCAGGTTCTGTCATCCTCCAGCGTGCTGGCCTGGGCTTGTCTTCATGGAAGGGCAGGAGTCCAAAAGAGAATGGGTGTGCACAATGCCTCAGAGGCCTAGGATCAGAATGGGCATGTTTTCCCATGTGCCACGTTATTTGGGCCAAAGCGAGTCACAGAGGGTGGAAGATTCCATTCCTTTATGAAAAGAGCTATAAATTCACATTTTAAAGGAAGGGTGGGGAAATGGAGCCATTTTTGCAATTCACCCAGCGTAGTCACTGAAGCCAAACATTTTTTCCATCTGTTTGGTTTGTGGATTTTTTGTTAGTGATGTTTTTTGTTTGTTTCTTACTTTTTGACTGCAGCATGTGGGATTTTGGCTCCCCAACCAGAGACTGAATCCGAGCACGCTGCATTGAAGTGCAGAGTCTATCACTGGACCGCCAGGAAAGTCCCTCCATTTGCTTGAAATGAGTATGTGGAAGGACATCAAAAGACTTGAACTGAACTTACTTTCTTTTTCCTTTGTAGGCAATAAGAGAAGTGTCAGAGTTTTCCATTTAGATCAACAACTTCAAATTCTCAGCATGGAGAACTCAGAGAAGACAGAAGTAGTTCTCCTTGCTTGTGGGTCCTTTAATCCTATCACCAACATGCACCTCCGGCTGTTTGAGCTGGCCAAGGACTACATGAATGGAACAGGTAGGAACAGTAACCAGCAGCAACGACGGGGTTCAGGATACACTGCCATAAAATGTGGCACCTTGGCCTGTTGGACATTTTAAGCTGGAGGATTTTGATGAAACAGCAGAAGCAAGAAGGTCACTCTGCCCTCCTCCCTCCACCCCTCTTCCCTGAAAGTGAAAGTCCATGGAATTTTCCAGACCAGGATACTGGAGTGGGTAGCCTTTGCCTTCTCCAAGGGATCTTCCCAACCCAGGGATCAAACCCAAGTATCCCGCATTGTAAGCGGGTTCTTTACCAGCTGAGCCACGAGGGAAGCCTATGAAGCAGACCGTAAAACATTCACACGACAGATGCCCTCCCTAAACTCAGAGAAATGGAGCATCCTTATCTATGAAGACAAAGGAATGCCAAGCAGACAGGCCTTGTTGGATTCCCCCAAGCTCCTACACTTACCTTTTATTCTCTGTTGTTGTTCAGTCGCTCAGTCTTGTCTGACTCTTTGTGTCCCCATGGACTACAGCACGCCAGGCTTCCTTGGCCTTCACTGTCTACTAGAGCTTGCTCAAACTCAGTGTCCATTGGGTTGGTGATGCCATCCAACCATATCGTCCTCTGTCGTCCCCTTCTCCTCCTGCCTTCAATCTTTTCCAGCATCAGGGTCTTTTACAATGAGTCAGCTCTTTGCATCAGGTGGCCAAAATATTGGAGCTTCAGCTTCATCATCAGTCCTTCCAGTGAATATTAAGGATTAATTTCCTTTAGGATTGACTGGTTTGATCTCCTGCACTCTTTGCTCTATCATATTTCCCCATGACTGTTCACTCTTCATCAAACCTAGCGTAAGAATACTTAGGTTTAACTGTGTCTTGGGCTCTTCATTTCCTTATTAAGGTTCCCATGTCACATAAATCTTACATTAAGTTAATTCATATGCTTTTCTCCTGTCAATCTATTCTTTGTCAGTTTACACCCAGCCAGGGACCCTAAGAAGGTCAAAGAAAACTTTTTCTCTCCTGCATATACACAGATTCATTTTGTTTTGTTATGGAAATAATCATGCTATGTGTTGATAGATGGATGAGTGTGCCAACTCACTAATAATCAGGGAACTAAAATAATAGAGTGGTATTTTTCCCATCACCTTGACAAGAATTTTTAAAACCTGATAATGTCGAATATCAGGTGCTAGGAAGGAATGGGCTCTTGGATATTCAATGGTTAAGGCTTTTTACAAGGCAGTTTTGGGCATGACTGATCAACTAACATACACATAAGACAGTTTGGCAATATCAATCAAAATTTATTAATAAACTGCTGATGAATGGGTGGTCTGTTTGATGGGTATGAAATTTCAGTTGGGGAAGTTGAAAGAGTTCTGGAGATGGATTGTAGTGATGGTTGTATAACATGTCACAATATTGTACACTTAAAATGGTTTAAATGGTAAATTTTATGTTACGTCTATTTTACCACAATTAAAAATAAATAAACCTGTATCATTGTTTAAAAAAAAGGAGGAGGGGATCTGTGACTATGAAACCATATTGATGATACTATTTCCTGTACATAAAATCTAATCTGTTATACCTTACGTGAAGTCTAATTCTTTACCCCAGGAAAATATAAAGTTATCAAAGGCATAATTTCTCCAGTTGGTGATGCATATAAGAAGAAAGGACTCATCTCTGCCTATCACCGAGTTATCATGGCAGAACTTGCCACCAAGAACTCAAAATGGGTAGAAGTTGACACATGGGAAAGTCTTCAGAAAGAGTGGACAGAGACAGCCAAGGTGCTAAGGTAACCATGGTGAAGTCCTGCAGTTCCCGTGTGGGGTCATCACAAGGCTGCGAAGCACATGAACAGGCCTGGGTACCATTCAGCCTTTGTGTCTTTCATTGTGTTTTGAGATGTTTGCATGCTTGTTAACTGTGTACATCCCTGTAAAAGAACAGGAAGTATACTTGGTCTGTCTGTGCCCCTGGTGAAAAAGGTAAAGCTGTAAGATGATGGCACTGTGGTCAGTCTTCTCAAGTATAAAAGACAAAGGCAGATAATTGGGCTTCCCTGGTGGCTCAGGGGTAAAGAATCTGCCTGCCAGTGCAGGAGACACGGGTTCATTCCCTGGTCTGGGAAGTTCCCCTGTGCCACGGAGCAACTAAGCCCAAGCACCACAGCTACTAAGGCCATGTGCTACATTTAGTGAAGCTCATGCTCAGCAACAAGAGAAGCCACTGCAGTGAGAAGCCACTGCACACTGCAGCTAGAGAGTAGCCTGTGCTTGAGAGTAGCCTCTGCTCGCCACAGCTAAAGGAAAGCCCAAACAGCAGTGAAGACCCAGCACGGCCATAAACAAATAAGTAAAATTTTATATATGTACAGAAAGATGAAGACAGGTGATTTAAGGAAGAGAGGCCATTATTCTTGATCACAGAGACCTGGTTTGGACACTACTTCCATGACAGCATATGGGGGGTTGTCACAGATCACTGTGCTCAGGAGTCTAAAACCGTTCCAGTTTAAGGATTCAGAACGCAGAGTGAGTAACATCTAATTATTACTTAATGTTCTCTTGAGTGGCATGTCCCTGGTGGCTCAGTGAGTAAGGAATCTGCCTGCAATGCAGGAGACACAGGAGGTGTGGGTTTGATCCCTGGGTTGGGAAGAACCCCTGAAGGAGGAAATGGCAACCCACTCCAGTATCCCTGTCTGGGAAATCGTATGGACTGAGGAGCCTGGAGGGCTACAGTCCATGGGGTTGCAAAGAGTTAGACACGACTGAGCTACTAAGCAAGCAACTTCTCTTGAGTATAAAACACAAGGGCTTTCTGAAAAACCTTTCTGTCTCATGTCTGTTCTTAGAGATGTCTATTAGAAATGTCTATTCCTTGAACCTTCCGGTTCTAACCATATTAATTACGATTTGGATAGGAAATAGAACCACTCTGAGCATTTTAAACAGAAAGGGACTTTAGGTCTAGGTTGAAAGGGCTGGAGGAGTGGAAGTGGTGGTTTGTTTCAAGATCATGTCCCCTTAACTGCAGCTGAAGTTCAGGAAACTGTTCCTGCTTCTGCTGCCACCAACGCTGCTATTAAACTGTCCCAGTTTCCTAGTGTGGGGGACAGGACAGTGGAATATAGGGTCTGGCTTCCATGCCAACCTGTCAAGGTGCAGAGCCTCCCAAATCTCTCTGCCTCTGAGGACCTCTGGGAGTGATTTCGGGGTGGGATTGAACCCAGCCATCAAACAATGTCCAGCCCAGTGACTTACCCAGAAGCTTAGCAGGAAGAAGAGGGTGACTTCTGTTCGTTGGCCAGAAGTTCTCCCATCAGAAACCAGGCTCCTGTGTCCTCCTCCTCACCCAGCCCTCTTTGGCTCCAGAGTAACCTTCCTGTTCATTCCGGATTCAACTCAGCCATTCCCGAGGGAAGGGGGTTACGGGCACCAGGGGCCCACAGTTGTCTCTCACACATGTTGCTCCTGTTACCTGGGTAACTGTACCACTGTAAAGCCGTGGGCATCCTGCCAGCCAGAGTGAAGCTGCATACAGATCCTGCCTGTGGGCCCTTCTGCTTAGGCTTCAGACACTTGTCACACCCTCAGACCTTATCCTCAGCATTGAATTCTTCATTACTAGGTTAGGCCATACTCTTTTTAAAAAATATTTATTTTTATTTATTTGGCTATGCCAGGTCTTAGTTAAGTTGCATGGCATCTTCGATCTTCGTTGCAGCATGAGGGATCTTTAGTTGTGGCATGTGGGATCTAGTTCCCTGACCAGGAATCGAACCTGGGTCCCCTGCATTGGGAGTGTGGAGTCTTAGCCACTGGACCACCAGGGAAGTCCCTGTTGCTTTCCATTCTTGACAGCCAGAGCCCAGGGCTGCTGTGTCTTGGCCAGCATCCATCCTCACCTGACAGTACTGTGTACTTGAAGGTATCCATTCTGAGTAATGGGGCATTGTGTGTACCTGTGGTTACACGTTTTTAACAGCTCCCAACCTTTAACATTGTGTCAGAGGCTCTTAGGCCTCTCCACAGGGATGATATTTCAGTTGAGCATTGTGAGAAAGAGAAATAAATATTCTGTTGCTTTTTTGTTTTATAGACACCATCAAGAGAAGCTGGAGGCCAGTATCTGTGATCCCCAGCAGAACTCACCTGTGTTGGAAAAGCCTGGACGGAAGAGAAAGTGGGCTGAACAAAAACAAGATATTAGTGAAAAGAAATCCCTAGAGCAAACAAAAACGAAAGGTCTGTATGTTTTCCCAGGACTTAGCAATGAGGGCTGTTAAGACTCTAGGGCTGGGCAAGCCCCCTTTGTATTTGCTTTCATATTCAATATGTGTGGGTGCCTGGAAAATGCCCCTTGTTAGTTTTCTTTTCTCTTTCTTTTTTTGTTCTTCCTTTGGCTACATCACACAACTTGTGGGATCTCAGTTCCCCAAACAGGGACTGAACTCACGCTGCAGCAGTGAAAGCCTGAAATGATAACCACTAGGCCACCAGGGAACTCCCCACCCCATGTTAGTTTTTTGATAGGAGAAAAGGAGAGTCAAAGGCTCCCTGAGCTTATTTCTCCTGCAGTAGGTAGACCTGAACATTTGAGGTTCAGGTCTGGATCTCTTTTTGGAAAAGCTGAATCTGATAAAAATTATGATTCCTCAGAAAAACAGACATACACATTTTTTTTTGTCTGCACTGGATCTTTGTTGCTGCACGAAGGCTCTCTCTAGTGGCAGTGAACAGGGGCTACTGTTCGTTGCCATGCATGGGCTTCTTATTGAGGTGGCTTCTCTTGTTGTGGAGCACCAGCCCTAGAGCTCAGGCTCAGTAGTTGTGGCCCATGGGCTTAGCTGCCCCACCACACGTGGGATCTTCCTGGACCAGGGGTTGAACCCATGTCCCCTGCATTGGCAGCTGGATTCCTAACTGCTGGGCCACCGGGGAAAGTCCTACACATTCATTCTGATGCCAGGAGCTATTAAAAAAACAATCCCTGAGGCTCTATTTTCTCTTCTTCCCAGGTGTGCCAAAGGTGAAGCTGCTGTGTGGAGCAGATTTTTTGGAGTCCTTTGGTGTGCCCAATCTATGGAAGAGTGAGGATATCACCAAAATCCTGGGGGACTATGGACTCATATGTATTACTCGGGCTGGAAATGACGCCCAGAAGTTCATCTACGAATCCGACGTGCTGTGGAAACACCAGAACAACATTCACCTGGTGAACGAATGGATCACCAATGACATCTCCTCCACGAAGATCCGGCGAGCCCTCAGACGGGGCCAGAGCATTCGCTACTTGGTACCCGATCTTGTCGAAGAATATATTGAAAAGCATAATCTGTATAGCTCTGAGAGTGAGGAGAGGAATGTTGGAGTGGTCCTGGCTCCTTTGCAGAGAAACACTACAGAAGTTAAGGCATAAGAAATTCTGCAGCATGGTATTTTAGACTTCTTTTTTGGGAATTTGAAACCATGTGGGTGTTAGTAACTAGGGGAAGAAATGATTATCCTCTTTAATAAAGTTTAACAGTTTGGTAAAATCAGTAGTAAATTAAAGTTAGGTTTATCTTTTTACTAGAAGTTGCTAAGATGAATGTTTTCAATACGTTGTTTTTAGTTTGGCTATGCCATGCAGCATGCGGGATCTCAGTTCCCCAAACAGGGATCGAACCCATGCAGTGGGAGCACAGAGTCTTAATCAGTGGACTACCAGGGAAGTCCACAAATTCCTTTATCTTTAAAACAAGAGATTAGCAGCACTAAAACCAGAGGAACATTCCATCAAACTAAGTACAAAAACAATTCAAAAAGAGCATCCTGACTTTACCACATAAAGAGAAGTGAAGTGCGAAAAGTGAAGTCTAGGAATTTCCTGGTGGTCTAGTGGTTAGGACTCTGCACTCTCACTGCCAAGGGCCTGGCCTTAATCCCTGATTGGGACCTAACATCCCACATGCTGTGTAGTGAAAAAAAAAGAGAAGAAAATTAAGAGTCCACTTAAGATCCTGACTTAAGTTATGAAAGGAATGAACATTTTATGCATGCCTATTTCTGGGTGCCCCCTCACCCAAGGTGGCCAAACAATTTTTAAAATAATGATCTTGTAAAAGGCATCAGCTGTCTCCAGCTGTGCAGAATACAAGCTGTGAGTGATCTGGAAGACACTTAACACCAGTAGTTCGTTCTCTCTGACACGTCTCAGAAGGCCAGTGAAGCTTTGCTAAGGCATGTTGCCTGCAGCATCACTTTTGGAGGTAGGAAGAGGGGTCCAAGCCCTAGAGCGTTTAGAAAGGTACACTGATGCCCATGACAGATAGGGAGCCTCTGCCCTCCATGTGTTATGCACGGATTCTCATTCAAGGATTTTATGAAGTGTGAATCCTCTTAGCCTTTACTCATAGCTTAATAAGCAAACAATGAAGGGACATGAGAAATACCACACTGAGTCAGCCCAGCAGTTCCTTTAGCTCAGAGCTTTGAGGCCCTGATGAATGGTTTGTGCAAGAAAGCACCACAGTCTCAATCTAAAACTCTTGAGTTTTGAAAGACCCTGGCAGTTTCTGTTCCAGTCCCTGTGAACCTACCACTTGTGAGTTTAAGCAGAAAAAGAGTCTGTTTTGTATGCTTTGTTTCTTGTTCTTTTGTATGAACTTTAACCAAAGTAGAAAACTCAAATAATAATTGAAGTCATAACATTATGTTAAAAAGACAAACTTATTATATGATTTGCTACTGATTAAAATTCTGTGGCAGTTTTACCCATTAGTAAAGCACAAACACCAGAAATAGCTTTTTTTAGAGTAGTTTTATGGTTCATGAAAATCATTCTGTGATAGAAACAGGACTGAAGTTAACTTTCTAAAGAAAGTAGAATAATTTACCTTTACATACCTAAAGAGCGCACGCACACGGGAGAGAGAGAGAGAAAGAGCTTTGGTTCCTCCTTTTATATATTTTTTTCCTCCACCTGGGCCTGCCCTATGCAAATTGGGCTTAGCCAGGAGTGCTGTTTGTTCTGCCTGAAGTCTTCACTCTGGTCCTCGGAACTTCCTTTGACCTTCCTTGTCTTTTAGCCACCGCCATTTTGGACTCCTTTTCCCCATTCTACCTACCTAACAATTTCATACTACACTACTCTGGATGAAGGATTTATATCTCTGCAGAAGGAAAAAAAAACACATCTGTGCAGTTGAATAGTCTTATCTGAAGCCACAGTTTTAAAAAGGAAATAAAGTTGGCAAATGTAAATTCTGTGGCTCTTGGCCTCTTTTAATTTTTACTTATTTATGGCTGTGTCAGATCTTGGTTGCAGCATATGGGATCTTTCATTGTAGCATGCAGACTTCTTTCTAGCTGAGCCCGCCAGGGTCAGTAGTGACAGCTCACCTGCTTAGTTGCCCTGTAGCATGTGGGATCTTAGTTCCCCAACCAGGGATTGAACCTGTGTCCTCTGCATTGGAAGGCAGATTCTTAACCACTGGACTACCATGGAAGTCCCCATTCCTGGCTTATTCTTACGGAAGTCAGTGGATCTATTTCTCAAAGACAGAGAAGAGTACAAAGCTTGGCACTCAGTGGTTTCAGTCTCTTAACCTGCTGAATGAATGAAAGGTCATAACCTCAGATCATAGAAATGAGGTCCGTTCCCCTGCTCCTCAGCTTTTTGGAGTTTACAAGTTGGAGCAATACTGAAAAATAGCAATAGAACTATTGCTAGAAGTCAATGAAGTTATCAAAATTTAATTTTGATTTCTTCTGGAAAACTACACAAGTTTATCTGAAGTATGTCTGAACTGCAGGAAGATTCCAGTGCTAGAAACTTCTTTTCTACTATGAAGCCTTTTCACCTAGATGTGCCCATAGTCTGCTGAGCGTATTGACCTCAGGGCCGGCTGGGTAAGGCTCATAGGGACCCTCCCAGGAGACCTGGTAACAGTGAAATGGTCCTATTGTTGTGGTATTTATGGATCAGCAACTTTGTACATAGAAGGAGCTGCTTGGCTTTTTGTCCCTGTACCAGGATGCTGCTAATGCCACAGCATAATAGCATGTTTCGAGGTCTCCTTAAGGACACAGCTTCCTCTTTGGATAATGAAACTAGGACAATGAATTTCACAAGGAAATAAATATTAGTAATTGTTGTCGCTTTCATTGAGGAAGAGGGGAAAATGCCATTGTTTATTCTCTATCATGTCTCATGTTTGGCTCTTATAATGTGAATTTAGTTTAGGAATTGTGCTGAACTGGTGTATTGTTTGATGCTGGTAGGGGTGGTTGTTTTTTTGTTTATATTCTGCTGCTGCTGCTAAGTTGCTTCAGTCCTGTCCAACTCTTTTCAACCCTACGAACTGTAGCCCGCCAGGCTCCTCTGTCGATGGGGTTCTCCAGGCAAGAATACTGGAGTGGGTTGCCATGACCTTCTCCAGGGGATCTTCCCAACCGGGGGTGTTGAACCTGGGTCTCCTGCATTGCAGGCAAATGCTTTACCACTGAGCCACCAGGAAAGCCTAATAAATACTACAAGTTATTTGTCATGTATCTGAAACTTGACGAATCCTGTTTCTAGTTTATTTTTTGCCACTTCCAGCAACCTTATGGGAGGAACAACCTGAGAGGAGGTATGGAGAAGCCCATTCATGGAGCCAACCCGACTGAAGTCAAGTGTGTGGGGTGGGATGTGGGGCTCATAAGGAGGGAAGCTTGGTGGGGTCCACATACAGTTTTTGACCTGTTACAGTAGCACCAGCACATGGTGGGGAATTCCTATCTCTGTTGGACTCCTCCTCTGGGACAATGCCCCCCACTCCACTCAGGAAATCACCTTGGTTTCAGTGCTGAGATTCAGATCCATGTCTGCCTCAAGTGCCTTATCAGTCAATAATGCAGCAGACAGTGTTTCCCAAATCAAGTGAAGTGCCCAAGTTTTTCCAGACCAGTGGGTAACATGACAACAATGACATGTTTTAAAAGTGTTAGGGAAATTTTCAAACAGAATTAGTGATAAAAGTATAATGGGGGCTTCCCAAGTGAAGTAGCTCAGTTGTGTCTGACTCTGCAACCCCATGGATTGTAGCCTACCAGGCTCCTCCCTCCATGGGATTCTCCATGCAAGAATACTGGAGTGGGTTGCCATTTCCTTCTCCAGGGGATCTTCCTGACCCAGGGATCGAACCCAGGTCTCCTGCATTGCAGGCAGACACTTTAAGCTCTGAGCCACCAGGGAAGCCCTGGTGATAAAGAACCCTCCTGCTAATGCAGGAAACATGGGTATGATCCCCAGTCTGGGAAGATCCCACATGCCTTGGAGCAGCTAAGCCCATGTGCCACAACTACTGAGCCCATGTGCACCAACTACTGAAGCCCATGCACCTAGAGCCCCTGCTCTGCAACAAGAGAAGCCACCTCAGTGAGAAGCCCGTGCTCCACAACTAGAGTGGGCCCCACTCACTGCAACTAGAGCAAAGCCCATGCAGCAACGAAGACCCAGCACAGCCAAAAAGAAGTATAATAAATCCCCTGTGTATCTAAGTCTTATCCCCCAAATGGGACCAAGCTCCCTGATGGTGCTGCCTCCTTGCGTTAGGAGGAGAGGTAGAGATGAGGGGAAGTTTATTTTATGTCTTTACTGTATGCACCATTCTTTCCTGGACCAGTATCAGATTCCATCGAATGCCAGAAAAATGCCTCCACTACAAATGCCCCCTCATCATTCCCGCTCATCACTGTCTAGGAGAAAGCACTGCTCGTCCACAAGTGTAGGACTGCATCTTGGCTCTTAATTTTATGGTTCACTTTGCCAGTATCAAATGGAAGGAAAGAAAGCACAAATTTGGCCAAGTAACATTTGTCTTTCCTTTCCAGACATAGCTTTGGTCCTAGTCAGGAAGAAAGATCTTGGAATTGTAGAGGAGAAGATTTCTCCTCCCATGGGCAAGTCCAATCTATGTCCAATCTACTCCAACATCCATTCAACCCTACCCATAATAGATGGTCCTTGTCCAAATTGGCCAAGAGCCATACCAACCAGCGCAATTGCTGATACTATTATTAGTTATTCCTGTGAATTTCATTTTCAGGCCAACATTTAGAACAATAAGATTTTAAGGATAGGAAGGAAATATGATTTCTCCATGTCCTGTTCCCTTAGTTATCTGGAATTTAAATAGGTTTCATGCTCCAGAAATCTGGTCAGAGTTCATAGGTCTATGCCCTTAAAGTGGTAAAGTTTATCTAATCCCAGGACTTGATATCATCCCATCATATTCCACCAAAGGAATCAATGTTTTGTACTCATGAGAATCAATAGCCTCATTCTGAGTAATGCAGTGTCACTATGGGCCTTAGGAAGCATCACTACAAACAAAGCTAATGGAGGTGATGGAATTCAAGTTGCAAATCCTAAAAGATGATGCTATGGAAGTGATGCACTCAATGTGCCAGCAAATTTGGAAAATTCAGCAGTGGCCACAGGACTGAAAAAGGTCAGTCTTCATTCCAATCCCAAAGAAAGGCAATGCCAAACAATGTTGATACTATCGCACAATTGCACTCATCTCACACGCTAGCAAAGTAATGCTCAAAACCCTGCAAGTCAGGCTTCAACAGTATATGAACCGTGAACTTCCAGATGTTCAAGCTGGATTTAGAGAAGGCAGAGGAACCAGAGATCAAATTGCCAACATCCGCTGGATCATAGAAAAAGCAAAAGAGTTCCAGCAAAACATCTTCTTTATTGACTACACCAAAGCCTTTGACTGTGTGGATCACAACAGACTGGAAAATTCTGAAAAAGATGGGAATACCAGACCACCTCACCTGCTTCCTGAGGAATCTGTATGCAGGTCAAGAAGCAACAGTTAGAACTGGACATGGAACAACAGACTGGTTCCAAATAGGAAAAGGAGTTTGTCAAGGCTGTATATTGTCACCCTGCTTATTTAACTTCTATGCAGAGTACATCATGAGAAACACTGGGCTGGAAGAAGCACAAGTTGGAATCAAGATTGCTGGGAGAAATATCAATAACCTCAGATATGCAGACGACACAACCCTTATGGCAGAAATCGAGGAAGAACTAAAGAGCCTCTTGATGAAAGAGGAGAGCGAAAAAGTTGACTTAAAACTCAACATTCAGAAAACTAAGATCATGGCATCTGGTCCCATCACTTCATGGCAAATAGATGGGGAAACAATGGAAACAGTGACAGACTTTATTTTCTTGGACTCCAAAATCACTGCGGATGGTGACTGCAGCCATGAAATTAAAAGACGCTCCATGGAAGAAAAGCTATGACCAACCTAGACAGCATACTAAAAAGCAGACACGTTACTTTGCCAACAAAATTCCCTCTAGTCAAAGCTATGGTTTTTCCAGTAGTCATGCATGAATGTGAGAGTTGGGCTATAAAGAACGCTGAATGCCAGAGAATTGATGCTTTTGAACTGTGGTGTTGGAGAAGAATCTTAAGAGTCCCTTGGACAGCAACGAAATCAAACCAGTCCATCCTAAAGGAAATCAGTCCTGAATATTCATTGGAAGGACTGATGCTAAAGCTGAAGCTCCAATACTTTGGCCACCTGATGCAAAGAACTGACTCACTGGAAAAGACTCTGATGCTGGGAAAGATTGAAGGCGGGAGGAGAAGGGGACGACAGAGGATGAGATGGTTGGATGGCATCACTGACTCAATCGACATGAGTTTGAGCAAGCTCCAGGAGTTGGTGATGGACAGGGAAGCCTGGCGTGCTGCAGTCCATGGGGTCACAAAGAGTCGGACACGGCTGAGCGGCTGAACTGAATGTCACTATGTGAAAGTGTTAGGTGCTCAGTCATGTCTGACTCTTTGCGACCCCATGGACTGTAGCCCGCCAGGCTCCTCTGTCCATGGAGTTCTCCAGGCAAGAATACTGGAGTGGGTAGCCATTCCCTTCTCCAGGGGATCTTCCTGACCCAAGGATCGAACCTGGGTCTCCTGCATTGCAGGCAGATTCTTTACTGTCTGAGCCACCAGGGAAGCACTTCCTTGCCTTATGCCCCTGGTTTCCTCAATAAAAATAGCATCTTTCCTCTGGAAAGTTCATAGCCATTCATTCAACAAACATTTAATAATCACTTTCCAGGCATGCTAGGCACTGGGGATACTGTAGAGGTGAATAATATGAACACAGTCTCTACTCTTGACATTTTAATGAAAAAGGTAGTCAGTAAATATTTTAGTATATGTGCTGCTGAAGCGAGGACAGTAGTCAGTAAATAAAGCAAAAAAAAATGATAATTATGGACTATGATAATTACAAAGGATATAAGCAGAGTTGTGATGCAGAGTAATTGTATACCAGAAGGTTGCTCTGAAAAGGTGACTCAGATTTTTAAAGAGATTCAAATATTTACACACTGAAGCATTTGAATCTTGGGAGTAATGAAATCTGAATTATATTTCTGAAAAGCTTTCTTGGCTGCAGAATGGAAAATAGTTTGGTTGGATAAGAGTAGAAGCAACAAGCCCAGGGAGGAGGCAAGACATGATGGTGGCTTGGGTTAGGTTGGAAGAACCAACAGGATTTGCTGGTGGATTGGATATGGGTGAATAGAAAGGGGAAAAATCCAGTGTTTACCGGGCTTTGGATTTAACAGGTGACTAGTGGTACAATTTATAGAGATGAGGAAAGCCAAGGAATAATTTTATGTTATGCTTTCTGCTTTGGATATATTACATTTGAGTACCTTTAGGATATCCAAGAGGCACCTTAAGTGATGAGAGGTGACACATGAGCTTGGTAGTCGAGCTATCTGAGATTGAAACCAGACTCTTCCACCAACTGAATGACCTTAGGTAAGTCACTTAACCTCTCTTTGTCTCAGGTTTTGTCTTTTTCAAATGGAGATAAATAAAGTAACTATTGGAGAGGTAGGATTTTGTGATAAATGATAATACACATAGTAATCACTCAATAGGTGTTGGCTATTAATGTACTTGAGTCTGGCGCTCATGTGAGAGATCAGAAGTTGACAGATAAGCTGTACACCTAAAACTAACACAACGCTGTAAATCAACTCTACAGCAATAAAAATTAAACAAAAAAAAGAAATGCCCCGTGTCCACAGAACGAAGCCACAGATTCCATTACCCTCCTCCAGTTTTGTTCCTTCTCCAAACTCCGTTTTCCCAGGTGGTGGGACTGCGTGAGGCTGGGGGAGGGTCCCTGAGCGAGCTAGCACTCAGCATGTGAGGGAGGCCGCGGAAACTCTGCCCAACTGCATCTTACCTCACAGGGCTGGTTTTCAGAGATTCTTCAAGGCAGCAGATGAAATTCTTGCCACGGTTGAGAAATTGACAAAAAGCTTCCATACTATGTACATGGTTCTCTTTCTCTCTCTCTTTTTTACCTTTAAAAAGAAAAACCCAGAAAAACATATCAGATTTGTGTAAATGAGAGTATGCCAACAGGGTGGCCAGTTTTGCTTTAGGTTTTATGAAGGATAATTTGTGACCCTATACACACACACACACACACATCTCCCGAGCCAGCAACAGAACTTTGTTTATACTGCAAATAAATATTATTTTTTCTTTAAAGAAAAAAAAAGAACAGGTAAGTCTTGGAGCCAGCCTATAGAGATGGTATTTAGGGCTAACGTTATAGGTTACCCCATACCCCCAACACCCACCTCTTTTGCCTTTCTCTACTGTCAAGACTGAAGACTAGATACTAGATTTCCCAGGTTCCCTTGCAATTAGAAGTAGCCTATGACATGGTTTTGGCCAATGAGTGTAAACCGGAATCTGGTGAAGGGACAATGGCAGGTGGTTCTCTGCCTCTTCTTTCCCACCTTGAATGTGGATGTTCCAGCAGCCAACTCATGACAGTGAGGTAACCAACAGGGATGAAAGGCCAGGAGAATACAGAGATGCCACTTTTTTTTATATGTAACATTTTCAATTAATAAGTTTTTTGGCTGTGCTGGGTCTTCATTGCTGTGCTCAGGCTTTTCTCTAGTTCCGGAACGGGGGACTACTCTCTAGTTGCGGGGTGTGGGCTTCTCCTTGTGGTGGCTTCTCTTGTTGCAGAGCATGGTCTTTAGGGTTGGGGCCCAGTAGTTGTGGCACACCTGCTTAATGGTTCATGGCATATGGAATCTTCCCGGACCAGGGAGGGAACCCATGTCCCCTTTTATGGCAGGTGGAGTTTTAACCACTGGACCACCAAGGAAGTCCAGAGATGCCACTTCTATGTCATGGAGTTGCCACTTATCCCAGGACAGCTTGATAGGTAAGGAAGATAACCGCCTATTTATTGAGACCACTAGCACTGGATTTATTGGTATATTATTTGCAGCTGACCCAGCAATCCATGCCATGTATTTGAAGGAGATCTCTTGGTTATTAATGTGTGTGCGTGGGCTCAGTCATATCCAACTATGCAACCCCACGGACTGGAGCCTGCCAAGCTCCTCTGTCAATGGCTTTCCCAGGCGAGGATACTAGAGTGGGTTGCCATTTCTTTCTCCAGGGGATCTTCCCAACCCAGGGATTTAACTCGTGTCTCCTGTGTCTCCTGCATTGCTGGTGGAGTCTTTACCACTGAGCCACCTGGGAAAGGCATATTAACATGAAGGCAGAGAAAAAAGTGTAGCTCTGATCTTGGTGTGGGGTATGTCCACTTTGGAGTTAAAGCAGAAGAGGACAGGAGCGTGTGGACAAGGAGGCTGGAAGTGGACCAGATTTCCAGGAGGCCTGTGCCCAGCGCTCCCCGCATGGCCCCTCCCCGCTCTGTCCCCTCGAGGTCCTGCTGGTCCCGCCTCCCCGGCCAGAGATAGGTCTCCCAGTCCCCACTGCCCCCGGCCAGTGCTGTCCCCAGCCCCGCCATGCCTTCCAACTTCAGCGGCACCTGGAACCTGCTCAGCAGCGACAACGTCGAGGGCTACATGCGGGCCCTAGGTAGGCGGGAGGGGCCGTGCGGAGCCTCCGCTCGGCCACGCGTCCAGTTCGGGGCGGAGGCCGCCGGGCTGGCATGCTGGTCCGACTCCCTGCGTCCCCTCACCTGCATCCGTGCGTCCCCCGAGTCTTACTACGGGTTCTCCGGGTCCCCCACTTCCCCACCTTCGTCTATCCTCTGTCCCCCTGAACGTCCGTCTGACTGTCGTCGGTCTCCCACCTCCGTCCGTCTGCCAGTCCTTCAGTCCAGCCGCCTGTCCCCCCATCCTTTGGTCTCCCGCATTCCCCTGTTCTCCACGCGTCCGGCCGTCTCCTGGTCCCTCCCATCCTTCCTCTCCCAGTTCGCCAGTCTGTCTGTCCTCTCCTCTGTCCGCCAGTGCCCGGTCCACGCGGCACGGCTCCTGTCCCATCGCGGACTCCCAAGCAGGTGGGGGCGACGGTGGCGTAGGCCACCTCGCAGGGAGAGTCGGGGACACGATGGGGTTCCCCATGGGTGTCGGGGAGGCGCCCCGACCCGAAGCCCCTCCCGGTAGATCCTCGCCCCGTGGCCGCTTTAACGCGGATTTCTGGGCAACGGGCTGAGGGAATCCCCGAGTCCAGGGGAGGTCCCGGCCCGCAGCATCAGCGCCCCCTGGAGATGCTCCGGGACGCAGATTCCGGGGCCCCAGAGTACCGTCCCGAGCCTGGCCTCCGGCCCCGCCCTCGCCCCCCGCCCCTCCCGCGACCTCCGGCGGCTCTCGTGCGGGTTAGAGTTCTGGAGACACGTTTGAAATCTTTAGTTTTCTGGTTTCCTCTTCTCATCGAAAGGCGGGGGTTAATAAACCCAGACCCTTTAGAGGCCGCTACCTCTTCACCCCAACCCCGGGGCCCAATTCCAGCCAGGAGGACTGTGGGTCGGTGCTTGGAGGGTTTGCTTCCACTTTCCCCTGCCTGGCAGGGAGGAAGTATGGGAGGGGCCTCAGGGGATGTAGAGGGGCGGCGGGATCCGCTAAGTTTCTTTCCTGCCGTGACGGTAGAATGCTTCCCTTTGGTACTGATGCTCAGTTCCTCCTGCTGGTGATTTAATTCGTCAGCGTTGGTGGTTCTGAGCACCTGCTCATGCTTCTGACTAAATAACAGCAATCAGAGGCACCTTTTTGTGTTGCTGTTCTTAAATAGGAGTTCATTTTAAGCCTCAAGCCAGGACTAGCCATGTTTCTAATGTTCTACGGACACAAGTGGAAGTTGGCTACCCTACCAGCCAGCAGAACTTGAGAAGGCTATCGGAATGGTGAAAGGAGATAGGGCATCTTCTTTGAACTTTATTTTTTAATTTGGCTGCTCTGAAGCTTAGTTGCAAGATGTGAGATCTTTAGTTGCAGCATTCAAAGTCTTAGTTGGGGCAGGTGGGACGTGTTCCCTGATCAGGGATGGATCCCAGACCCCCTGTATTGGGGGCATGGAGTCTTAGACATTGGCTCACCAGGGAAGTCCCTGATCAGGGGCACTTTTGATCGGGCCGGAGCTTCCGGAAGTCTGGGGGACTGGGGGCTGCTCTGGCTCCTCTTCCACATTATCTGACCTGGGCTTGGGTTTCTCCATCTGCAAATTGAGAGCAGGTGGTCCTTTTTTTTTTTTTTTTTTTTCCTTTTAACCATGCCTAATAATAATAATAATAACATAAAATCAAGTATTTTAGCCATTTTGGACTGTACCATTCTGGGCTTCCCAGGTGGCTCAGTGGTAAAGAATCAGCCTGCCAACACAGGAGATGCAGGTTTGATCCCTCGGTTGGGAACATCCCCTGGAGAAGGAAATGGCAACCCACTCCAGTGTTATTGCCTGGAGAACCCCATGGACAGAGGAGCCTGGCAGGCTTACAGCCTGTGGGGTTGCAAAGAGTCAGAAATGACTGAGTGACTGAACAGCAATTCTAAGGTTCCAGTGTGTCTGTAAGATCTCCCAACCTATGGTAGGATTTTATCCTCCCTTTCTCACACTAAGCAGGGATGCCTGGAACTTCTCAAGCTAAATCAGATTCATACTGACAGAAACCGTATAGGCAAGGAAAAAAATATTATTTCTCTACCTTTCTTAGTTTCATTGGTTGGGACCCTGTAAATTATACCAAGAGACAGCATAACAAGACAACAAACAGAAGCTTGTTAACACATGCATGGTGAATACACTCAGGAGCATTCAGCGATGAGTGTCTCAGAGTGGTTAGAACCTGAGCTGAGGGAACTTCCCTGGTGGGCCAGTGGTTGAGATTCGACTTCCAATGCAGGGGGCATGGATTTGATCCCTGGTTGGGGAACTAAGATCCCACATGCCACCAGGTGTGGCCAAAATTTTTTTAAAAGAAGAAGAAAGAAAAAAAAAAGGAAGTTATATGGCACCTGAGCAAAGAGTAATAATTCTGTAGAGAAGTGATAAGACAAAGGGCTTTGTGATTCCAGGGGTGACAAATTTTGGGAAGATAAATACATGCAGGAACTAATGGTAAATAAGAACGAGTTAGTAAAGTTTGTTATGTAAATTCTTCTGGTGCCATCTCTAGACTGATAGGAGTTCAGAGTTGTGTCCCTAATTTCTGTCCAACCTGGTACAGGGAGAGCAGGGACATGTTTACAAAATTATGTCCTGCTCTGGGGGAGGGCAGGGCTTTTCTGCTTTCCCATGACCTTCATTTCAAAATATTCAATATGAAAAAGTGGCATATCTTGGGGTGGCATATTCTGCTACCCGTAATCTGAATCTCATTTCTTCTCTGTTTCTAATTCATAAGAAGGAATTAATGATTGTTTTTCCTAAAGGTAGTAAGCCCTGATAATTTACTTATCACCTCACCCTCAAATTAGTGGGGACATGTGATCATAAGCGCTTTATTTTTCTGATTGTTTGTGGTTTTTTGGTGGGGAGGTTGTTTTTGGTCACAACCCATGGCATGTGGGATCTTAGTTCCCCATCCAAGGATTAAACCTGTGCCCCTATATTGGGAGTTTATGGGTTGTTAATCACTGGACTGCCAGAGAAGTCCTCATAAGTGCTTTCTTCCCTGGTTTCTCTGGCTAGTATCGGACATCTTTGTGGAGGGTAAAGTGTTAGAGATCAGGGCATGGCTTTGAATTTTGCCTTGCAGTGCTTTCTTTTTAGTTATTCCCATGGCATCCGGTCCCACCACTTCATGGGAAATAGATGGGGAAACAGTGGAAACAGTGTCAGACTTTATTTTTCTGGGCTCCAAAATCACTGCAGATGGTGACTGCAGCCATGAAATTAAAAGACGCTTACTCCTTGGAAGGAAAGTTATGACCAACCTAGACAGCATATTGAAAAGCAGAGACATTACTTTGCCAACAAAGGTTCATCTAGTCAAGGCTATGGTTTTTCCTGTGGTCATGTATGGATGTGAGAGTTGGACTGTGAAGAAGGCTGAGTGCCAAAGAATTGATGCTTTTGAACTGTGGTGTTGGAGAAGACTCTTGAGAGTCCCTTGGACTGCAAGGAGATCCAACCAGTCCATTCTGAAGCAGATCAGCCCTGGGATTTCTTTGGAAGGAATGATGCTAAAGCTGAAACTCCAATACTTTGGCCACCTCATGCGAAGAGTTGACTCATTGGAAAAGACTCTGATGCTGGGAGGGATTGGGGGCAGGAGGAGAAGGGGATGACAGAGGATGAGATGGCTGGATGGCATCACTGACTCAATGGACGTGAGTCTTAGTGAACTCCGGGAGTTGGTGATGGACTGGCGTGCTGCGATTCATGGGGTCCCAAAAGTCGGACACGACTGAGCGACTGATCTGATCTGATGGCTTTTAGAGCAAATTTCTTAGAGAAGAAAACAGGGAATGGAGTCAGGGTGACTGTTTCAAGTGTGTGGAAACATCTTTTGTTAAGCCTGTTGAGTATTGCAAAGCCGCCTTCTGACTGTTGTAATCAGTGTTTTTCAAATGTGTATTCGTGAAATCCTTCACCTGTCTCCAATACTGTCTTACTTTTCTGTACGTTATGCTGTGACTCCTTGTCTGAGACTTCTTTTTTCATGATTTCTGTAGAAATTTATCCATTATCTACCATTGTATGAGATCCTAGAGGCTAACAGAGGCTCTATTTATTTATATTGTGTGCATTCATGCTAAGTCACTTCAGTTGTGTCCAACTCTTTGTAACCCTAGGGACTGTAGCCTGCCAGGCCCCTCTGTCCATGGGATTCTCCAGGCAAGAATATTGGAGGGTTGCCATTTCCTCTTCCAGGGAATCTTCCCAATCAGGGATTGAACCATCAAACCTGTGTTTCCTGCACTGGAAGGCAGAATCTTTATCATTGTACCACCTGGGAAGCCCTTATTTACATTAGCTGTATTCACTTATCATCCAACCCATTTCACAGAGGATTAAACCAAATAGTATTGAATTTATATCCTGCCTCACAGCTCCTATTTTTAAAAATTTTAATTTTGTTTATTTATTTTGGCTGTACTGTGTGGCCTGTGTGAGCCTAGCTGTCCACCAGGGATTGAACCTGTGCTCCTTGCAATGGCAGCATGGAGTCTTAACCACTGGACCACCAGGGAAGTCCCACGACTCCTTTTTTAATGTTTGGTTCTGGTTCCAGAAAGATACTGGATCCAGACAACACATTAATTCTTATTTGCAGTCTGTTTCCCAGAAGAAAGATAAGTGTGCTAGGGATTTCTGGAATAGAGAGGCTAGTTAGTACAGCAGAGCACCAAACTGGAAACCCAGAACTAGCCATTGATTGTTGGTAATAGAATCAAAGCTATACAGCCTCTGAATTCTGTTAGATGCCCTATTTGTTAGAGGTGGTAGGATGAGATTTGATATTCTAAGAGTGTCTAAAGTACAACCCAAGAGATCTCGTAGTGTCACCTGAAAACCGAATTCACCTCTTTGTGGGCATACAGCCAAGAGAAACAACCAAGCCAAATACCAGGAGAAGAAAGGATTTATAATTACTTAAAGCAAATAAGGACAACAGTGGAGATCTTTCTCAAAGCAGTGTCTCCTTGAACGGCAAAATTGGGGAATTTTTAAGCTATTCATGTAGGGACTTGAGCAGAGGAGATTCCAGAGAGAATTGGGGCAGAGTCCAAGCTTTCACTTCAGTTCAGTTCAGTCGCTCAGTGGTGTCCCACTCTTTGCAACCCCATGGACTGCAACAGTGTTCCCTGTCCATCACCAACTCCCAGAGCTTGCTCAAACTCATGTTCATCAAGTCGGTGATGCCATCCAACCATCTCATCCTCTGTCATCCCCTTCTCCTCCTGCCTTCGATCTTTCCCAGCATCAGGGTCTTTTCCAGTGAGTCAGTTTTTCCCATCAGGTAGCCGAAGTATTGGAGCTTCAGCTTCAGCATCAGTCCTTCCAATGAATATTTAGGACTGATTTTCTTTAGGGTGGACTGGTTGGATCTCCTTTCAGTCCAAGGGACTCTCAAGAGTCTTCTCCAACACCGCAGTTCAAAACCATAAATTCTTTGGCACTCAGATTTCTTTATAGTCCAACTCTCACAACCATATATGACTACTGGAAAACCATAGCTTTGACTAGACAGACCTTGCTTGGCAAAGTAACGTCTCTGCTTTTTAATATGCTCTCTAGGTTGGTCATAGCTTTTCTTTCAAGGAGCAAGCGTCTTTTAATTTCATGGCTGCAGTCACCGTCTGCAGTGATTTTGGAGCCCAAGAAAATAAAGTCTGTCACTGTGTCCATTGTTTCCCCATCTATTTGCCATGAAGTGATGGGACTGGATGCCGTGATCTTAGTTTTTTGACTGTTGAGTTTTAAGCCAGCTTTTTCATTCTTCTCTTTCACTTTCATCAAAAGGCTCTTTAGTTCCTCTTTGCTTTCTGCCATAAGGGTGGTGTCATGTGCATATCTGAAGTTATTTATATTTCCCCTGGCAGTCTTGATTCCAGTTTGTACTTCATCCAGCCTGACATTTTGAATGATGTACTCTGTATATAAGTTAAATAAACAGGGTGACAATATACAGCCTTTACGAATTCCTTTCCCAATTTGGAACCAGTTTGTTGTTCCATGTCTGATGCTTGATGAAGCATCCATGTTGCTTCTTGACTTGCATACAGATTTCTCAAGAGGCAGGTAAGGTGGTCTGGTATTCCCATCTCTTTAAGAATTTTCCATGTTTTTTTGTGATCCACACAATCAAAGGCTTTAGTGTAGTCAATGAAGCAGAAATAGATGTTTTTCTGGAACTCTCTTGCTTTATCAATGATCCAATAGATGTTGGCAATTTGATCTCTTGTTCCTCTGCTTTTTCTAAATCCAGCTTGAACATCTGGAAGTTCTCAGTTCACGTACTATTGAGCCTGGCTTGGAGAATTTTGAGCATTACTTTGCTAACATGTGAGATGAGGGCAATTGCGCAGTACTTTGAACATTCTTTGGCATTGCCTTTCCTTGGGATTGGAATGAAAACTGACCTTTTTCAGTCCTGTGGCTACTGCTGAATTTTCCAAATTTGCTGGCATATTGAGTGCATCACTTTCACAGCATCATCTTTTAGGATTTGAAATAGCTCTGCTGGAACTTCATCACCTCCACTAGCTTTGCTTGTAGTGATGCTTCCTAAGGCCCACTTGACTTCACACTACAGGATATCTGGCTCTAGGTGAGGGATCACACCATCATGGTTATCTGGGTTGCTAAGATCTTTTTTGTATAGTTCTGTGTATTCTTGCCACCTCTTCTTAATATATTCTGCTTCTGTTAGGCCCATACCATTTCTGTCCTTTAATGTGCCCATCTTTGCATAAAATGTTCCCTTGATATCTCTAAATTTTCTTGAAGAGATCTCTAGTCTTTCTCATTCTATTTCTTCCTCTATTTCTTTTCATTGTTCACTTAGGAAGGCTTTCCTATCTCTCCTTGCTATTATTTGGAACTCTGCATTCAGATGGATACTTGCTATTATTTGGAACTCTGCATTCAGATGGATATATCTTTCCTTTTCTCCTTTGCCTTTCGCTTCTCTTCTCTTCTCAGCTATTTGTAAGGCCTCCTCAGACAACCACTTTGCCTTTTTGCATTTCTTTTTCTTGGTGATGATCTTGACCACTGCCTCCTGTACAATGTCACAAACCTCCATCCATAGTTCTTCAGGCAGTCTGTCTATCAAATCTAATCCCTTGAAACTATTTGTCACTTCCACTGTATAATTATAAGGGATTTGATTTAGGTCATACACGAATCATCTAGTGGTTTTCCCTTCTTTCTTCAATTTCAGTCTGAATTTGTCAATAAGGAGTTCATGATCTGAGCGACAGTCAGCTCCTGGTCTTGTTTTTGCTGACTGTATAGAGCTTCTCCATCTTTAGCTGCAAAGAATATAATCAATCTGATTTCAGTATTGACTATCTGGTGATGTCCATGTGTAGAGTCAATTCTTGTGTTGTTGGAAGAGGCTGTTGGCTATGACCAGTGCATTCTCTTGACAAAACTCTGTTAGACTTTCCCTGCTTCATTTTGTATTCTAAGGTCAAACTTGCCTGTTATTCCGTGTATCTCTTGACTTCCTACTTTTGCATTCCAGTCCCCTATGATGAAAAGGACATCTTTTTTTGGCATTAGTCTGGAAGATCTTATAGGTCTTCAGAGAACTGTTCAACTTCAGCTTCTTTGGCATTAGTGGTTGGGGCATAGACTCGGATTACTGTGTTATTGAATGGTTTTGCCTTGGAAACGAACAGAGATCATCCTGTCATTTTTGAGGTTGCACCCAAGTACTGCATTTCAGACTCTTTTATTGAATATGAGAGCTACTCCATATCTTCTAAGGGATTCTTGCTCACAGAAGTAGATATGATGGCCATCTGAATTAAATTCACCCATTCCAGTCCATTTTAGTTCACTGATTCCTAAAATGTTGATGTTCACTCTTGCCATCTCCTGTTTGACCACTTCCAATTGACCTTGATTCATGGACCTACCATTTCAGATTCCTCTGCAATATTGTTCTTTATAGCATTGGACTTTACTTCCATCACCAGTCACATCCACAACTGGGCATTGTTTTCACCTTGGCTCCGTCTCTTCATTCTTTTTGGAGTTATTTTTCTACTCTTCTCCAGTAGCATATGGAGCACTTACCGACCTGGGGAGTTCATATTTCAGTGTCATATCTTTTTGCCTTTTCATACTGTTGATGAGGTTCTCAAGGCAAGAATACTGAAGTGGTTTGCCATGCCCTTCTCCAGTGGACCACATTTTGTCAGAACTCTTCATTATGACCCGTCCATCTTGGGTGGCCCTACACCGCATGGCTCATAGTTTCATTGAATCAGAAGTTTCACTGAATCAGAAGTATGCACACATATACACAGTGTGGTGGGGAGGGAGGTGGAGGGGAAGGCCAAAAGGCAAAGAATTTTTGTTTAAATTTCCCTTGTCTTGCCATAAACTATGACTTTTATTTTATGATGGTGAGACCAAATAAATGGAAACTTCAGAGTTTGGAGCAGAGAAAGCTTTATTGCAGTGCCAAGCAAGGAGAATGGGTCGTTCATGCTCAAAACCCCTGAACTTACTGATGATTTCCAGTCGCTCAGTCATGTCTGACTCTTTACAACCCCATGGACTGTAGCCCACCAGGCTCCTCTATCCACGGGATTCTCCAGGCAAGAATACTGGAGTGAGTTGCCAGGCCCTCCTCCAAGGAATCTTCCCAACCAGGGATTGAACCTAGGTCTCCCGCACTGCAGGTGAATTCTTTACTGTCTGAGCCACCAGGGAAGCTGAATGAAGTCTATTTTCTACAAAAAAGAAAGGAAAGACACAGAAGAGATTTGCAATGAGGCGGGCCCCACAGAGTTTGTTTCAATGTGTCCCAGCCAGCATCTCTTCTGAGGAGGGAAATAACTCCTTTCTGAGTAGAGCTGATCCTGCAGATCCAACAATATTGCTCTTTCCTAGCTTCTGCCAAATCGAAGGGAAAAGAAAGGCAACTTGTCCTTTGGACGCTGAAGAAAGTTCGCTTGGGTTCTATAGTCTGGAGAAGTTGGCTGCAGATTTGGGAGTTCTTGGTGGGTCCCACAATAGCCAAGGATGACCCAGGGTATGACACTCTAGGCAGGAAGGAAGCTAATGCCTACAGAGCTTGACCATCTTGACCAGGACTTCCCTTTAATCTCATCATGAACATGAGAACACAAGGATGTTACCAACTTGTTGAAGGTCACTGAATAAGCTGGGATTTAAAGCCCATATTCTCTTGGCTCCAAGACCCACATTGCCTCAAAATTAGAAGTGGCTTTGGGGGACTTCCCTGGGGGTGCAGTGGCTAAGACTGAGCTCCCAAGGCAGAGGGCCTGAGTTTAATCCCTAATCAGGGAACTAGATCTTACATGCTGCATGTTCACATGCCACAGCTAAAGATCTTGCTGTAAGACAAATTAATCAAATCTGACACAATATTCACGTGTAATGGGATAAAAATTTGACACTATTAAGTGGCTGTTTTTTATTTTTTATTTTTTTACCTGAGATTTAAACTCTGTGTATGAATGAACTTTTAAAACATAGTTTTGGTCACACCACATTACACACTGTTCATTTTGTCACTCACAAACTATAAAATTTTTTTAATGAAAAGTTTCAGTTATATATGTATAAAAGATCCTGTATGCTTCAAGCAAAGATCCCACATGCCACAACAAGACCCAGCACAGCCAAATAATATAAATAAATAAAAATTAAAAAAATTTTTAAAAAGAAGTGGCTTTGAAATGAAGGGTTAATGTGAACAGACGAAGTTTAGAAAAGTATGTGTTTGTGTTGGCCTCTTTGAGATCCTGCCCTAAAATGTATACGCTCACACACTTATAATGGTATGTGCGTCATTTAGATTGTTACCTGGGTTTGATCCCTGGGTTGGGAAGATTCCCTGGAGAAGGGAAAGGCTACCCACTCCAGTATTCTGGCCTGGAGAATCCCATAGACTATATAGTCCGTGGGGCCGCGGAGTTGGACACGACTGAGTGACTTCCACTTCACTTCCATCTGCTGGAATGTCATACTTCCTACTTAAAAAATCAATGGTGTGGAAAAGCATGGTTTGACCTGGACAAAAGCCTTATGAGCAATTTGGTCACTGAGGTCATAGTAAGTGTTGACCTGGCAGAAAATGACCAGAACTTAAGCTAGTTTAAATTTTGATCTTTAAAAAGGCCAGCCTGCAACCATCAATCTGTTAAGTGACAGTCTTATAATGTGGTAGTACCAGTTTTAAATTTACTAGCAACAAATCATCTCACTGATTGTAAAAGCATAATTGATATAATCATCTCAAGTTTGGTTTCTTATTTGTTTTTTGTTATACATAAAGAAAAGGGTTTAAGGAAAGTCAGTGATAACTATTTTAAATTTGGCTTGATCATATTAATAATCAGATAAATATTTGAAGGGTTTAGCCTCCATGTTTAAAGATTCCTGAAAATAAGTAAAGACTGGATCATTTGCATTTCATGCTAAAAACTAGAATTCTAGGTTAAAAAGCTTTTTTTCATTTTATTGAAAAAAGTTGATTTACAATATTCTGTTAATTTCCACTGTATAACAGTGACTCAGTTAAATATATGTATATATTCTTTTTTATATTCTTTTCCATTATGGTTTATCACAAAATATTGAATATAGTTCCCTATACTATACAGTAGGACTTTGCTGTTTATCCATCCTATATATAACAGCTTCTTCTGCTAATCTCAAATGGGCAATCTTTTCCTTCTCCACTCCCCACCTCTCCACAACCACAAGTGTATTCTCTATGTCTGTTAGTCTGTTTCTGTTTCATAGATAAGATCATTTATATCATATTTTAGATTCCACATATATTAATAAGTGATATCATATGGTATGTGTCTCTTTCTGACTTATTTCATTTAGTATGATCATCTCTAGGTCCATCCAATATGTTGCAAATGATGATGTTGTTGTTCAGTTGCTAAGTTGTGTCTGACTCTGTGACCCCATGAACTGCAGCATGCCAGGCTTTCCTACCTTCACTGTCTCCCGTGGTCTGCTCAAACTCATGTCCATTGAGTCAATAATGCCATCCAACTATCTCATCCTCTGTCGACCCCTTCTCCTTCTGCCCTGTCTTTCCAAGCATCAGGGTCTTTTCCAATAAGTCAGCTTTTCCCATCAGGTGGCCAAAGTATTGGAACATCAGCTTCAGCATCAGTCCTTCCAAGGGTTGATTTACTTTAGGATTGACTGGTTTGATCTCCTTGCAATCCAAGGGACTCTCAAGAGTCTTCTCCAGCACCACAGTTCAAAAGCATCAATTCTTCAGCACTCAACATTCTTTATGGTCCAGCTGTCATATCCATGGGCTTCCCTGGTAGCTCAGCTGGTAAAGACTCCACCTGCAATGTGGTTCTATCCCTGGGTCAGGATGATCACCTGGAGAAGGGATAGACTACACACTGCAGTATTCTTGCCTTTCTTGATGGCTCAGATGGTAAAGAATCAGCCTCCAATGCAGGAGACCTGGGTTCGATACCTGGGTTGGAAAGATACCCTGGAGAAGGGCATGGCAACCCACTCCAGTATTCTTGCCTGAAGAATCCTCATGGTCAGAGGAGCCTGGTGAGCTACAGTCTATGGGGTCACAAAGAGTCAGACACGAAGAGTAACTAAGCGTAGCACATTCATACATGACTACTGGAAAAAGCATAGCTTTGACTATATGGACCTTTTTCAGCAAAGTGAGGTCTCTGCTTTTCAAGATGCTATCTAGGTTTGTCTTTCAAGGAACAAGCATTTTTAATTTCATGACTGCAGTCACTGTCCTCAGTGATTTTGGAGCCCAGGAAAATAAAATCTGCCACTGTTTCCATTTTTTCCCCATCTATTTACCATGAAGTGATGGGACCAGATGTCATGATCTTAGTTTTTTGAATGTTGAGTTTCAAGCCAGCTTTTTCACTCTGCTCTTTCACCTTCATCAAGATGTTCTTTTAGTTCCTCTTCACTTTCTGCCATTAGGTTAATATCATCTGCATATCTGAGGTTGTTGATATTTTCCTGGCAATCTTGATTCCAGCTTGTGATTCATCCACCCTGGCATTTCACATGATATACTCTGCATATAAGTTAAATAAGCAGGGTGACAATATACCAAAAATTATTATTTTTTGATATTATTTCATTCTATCAAATTGATAGAATGAATGATATTATTTCATTCTAAGAAAGCCTTTCTTTCTTTTTTTTTTCCAGATAGCTAGCTTTTTAAAAATTATTTATATATTTATGGCTGCACTGGGTCTTTGTTATCGTACATTGACTTTCTCTAGTTGCAGAGAACGCGGGTGTGTGGGGATTACTCTCTAGCAGCAATGTGCCGGCTTCTCATTGCAGTGGCTTCTCTTGTTGGGGAACACGGGCTCTAGGGCACACAAACTTCACTAACTGCTGAATACAGGCTAGTAGTAGTGGCACAGGGGGCTTAGTTGTCCTGTGGTATGTGGGATCTTCCTGGACCAGGAATCAGACTGGTGTCCCCTGCATTGTAAAGCAGATTCATGACCACTGGACCACCAGGGAAGCAAAAAAAATAAACAGCTTTCTTAAGACAAGGACATTCAGACTATCATCGAGCTTAGAAATGAGTAGAACTGGAAGCTCCCTGGTGATCCACTGGTTAAGACTCAGCACTTTCACTGCTGAGGGCCTGGGGTTCAAGCCTACGTTTGGGGAAGCTAATAACCTGCAAGCTGTGTGGTGCAGCCAAAAAATACATTAAAAAAAAAAAAAAAGAAATGGGCAGGGGCTAATGCGATGCTCATGGAGCCCTGTGAAGGGCTTGGCCACGTTTTCTAGGCTGGAAATGGAGATGTGAGGCACCCAGCCCTGAAAAGCACACCCAGCTCTGAGGGCCAGTCATGTCAGAAACAAATGAATCTATTAGGCAAACAAGTTAGAACAGGGACAATTCTGGGACCAAGGTATCTGCAATGAAGTACATAAATCTCTGAAATGATTCCTGAAACTTCATTCTACATGAACAGGACATTCCCTAAATAGGAGAACCATGTCCCGTGACTCATAGGAATGTTCAGGATGACAAGCCAGCAGTTGTGGCTGCCTGCCAATGAGATCATGTCACCTGCTCTAAATATTCCAGTGGCTCCCATCCAAATCCATCATGCTCTGAATTAAAGCCCGATGGTCCCTTATGCTACCCTGAATCTCATCTTTAGGTCCTCCCCTCCTCCTCATTCTCCCTATTCTTCTCCAGCCACCTCAGGCTCCTGAAGGTTCCTGAGACCATCTGACATGCACTTCCTGAGAGTTCTAGTGAGCTCTATTGTACACTTGCTGTTGCTGGTCAGTTGCTAAGTAGTGTCCGACTCTGTGACCCCTCTGACTGTAGCACACCAGACTCCATGAGGGTCTCCAGGCAAGAATACTGGAGTGGGTTGCCATTTCCTTCTCCAGTCCTACACTTCTTTCCCCCCAAGATCTGCACAGCTCATCACTCACTTTGTCACCTCCCTCAGCTCTGGCTAAAATTGCACTTTGCCTCCTGGTGGCTCAGCTGATAAAGAATCTGCCTGCAATGTGGGAGACCTGGGTTCAATCCTGGGGTTGGGAAGATCCCCTGGAGAAGGGAACCCTCTCCAGTATTCTGGCCTAGAAATTCCATGGACTGATAAGTCCATGCAGTCACAGAGAGTCAGACACGACTGAATGACTTTTACTTTTTCTCTATTTAAAATAGCAACCTTGGGACTAACCTGCTGGTCTAGTGGCTAAGACTGTGCTGTCAATGCAGGGAGCCCTGGTTCAATCCCTGGTCAGGAAACTAGAGTCCACATGCTGCAACTAAGAGTTGCATGCCACAATTAAACATCCCACATGCCACAACGAAGATTGAAGATCCCGCCCGTTGCTAACTAAGACTCAAGGCAGCCAAATAAATAAATATTAAAGCAAATAAACAAAATAAGCAGCCTTTACCTCTAGTTCATAATGCGTTCAAAGCCACTGAATGGGAACTGTCTATACCAAAACCCTGAGAAACACTAGCCATCAGATGCAATGATTTTGAGGACAGCTGCCAAATCCTTAACTTTTGTGTCTCAAGTAAATGTTTAAATGTCTTTTCTTTATAAAAAATTATTTTTAAGATATTGACTTTGCCACTCGTAAGATAGCCAAGATGCTGAAGCCACAGAAAGTGATTGAACAGAATGGGGATTCTTTTACCATCCACACGAACAGCACCTTCAGGAACTATGTTGTGAAATTTAAAGTTGGAGAAGAATTTGATGAGGATAACAAAGGCGTGGATAACAGAAAATGCAAGGTAAAAATTATTTATTTAGTTTTGGCTGTGCTGGGTCTTTGTTGCCATGTGGGCTGTTTTCTCTGGTTGTGGCGGTCGTGGCTACTCTCTAGTTGCAGTGCAAAGCGTTCTCATTGTGGTGGCTTCTCTTGTTGCAGAGCGCAGGTTCTAAGGCACGTGGGCTCAGTAGTTGTGGTGCTCAGTCTCTAGAGCACAGGCTCAACAGTTGTGGTGCATGGGTTTAGTTACTCCGAGGCATGTGGGATCTTCCCCGACCAGAGATCGAACCTGTGTCTCCTGCATTGGCAGGTGGAGTCTTTATCACGGAGCCAACAGGGAAGCCTGCAAGGCAAAAATCAAAGTCATGACATAGACTTTTAGTTTTGCAAGGTCCTTGACATCTTCTCTAGTCATATCTGAGTATGCTGCCAGAGCAAATCAGTATTTTCTCCCATCCCTCATGCAGAGCTTGGTCACCTGGGACAATGACAGACTCACCTGTGTGCAGAAGGGGGAAAAGAAGAACAGAGGCTGGACCCATTGGATTGAAGGGGACCAACTCCACCTGGTACTGGCCCTATTTTGTTCCTCTATTTTTTTAATTGAAATAGTTGACTTACAATGTGTGAATCTCTGCTGTACAATAATGTGGCTCAGTTACACATACATTCATGCGTGCATGTGCGCTAAGTTGCTTTATTCATGTCTGACTCTGTACGACCCTAGAAACTGTAGCTCACCAGGCTCCTCTGTCCATGGGATTCTCCAGGCAAGAATATTGGAGTGGGTTGCCAAGCCCTCCTCCAGACATACATACATACATATATATATGTGTGTGTGTGTGTGTGTGTGTGTATGTATATACATACATACATATATATATTGTGTGTATGTATATACATATATATATATGTGTGTGTGTGTGTGTATGTATACACACATTCTTTTTATGTTTTTTTCCATTATGGTTTATCCCAGGACATTGAATGTAGTTCCCTGTACTATGCAGTAGGACACTGTTGTCCATGCATTCTATACATAACAGTTTGCATCTATTAACACCAAACTACCAGTCCATCCCTCCTCCATCGCCACCCCTACCCTGTTGGCAATCACAAGTCTGTTTTCTGTCTGTGAGTGCTTCATCGATAAGCTCATTTGTGTCATATTTTAGATTCCATATACAAATGGCATCATATGGCTTTTGTCTTTCTCTTTCTGACTTAACTTCATTCAGTAGGATAATCTCTAGTTGCATCCGTGTTGCTGCAAATGGCATTATTTTGTTCCTTATCATGGCTGAGTAGTATTCCATTGTATATATGTACTGCATCTTCTTTATCTGTACATCTATCTCTCAATGGACATATAGATTGTTTCCATGTCTTGGCTATTGTGAATAGTGCTGCTATGAACATAGGGGTGCATGTATCTCTTTGAATTATAGTACTGTCTGGATATATTCCCAACAGTGGGATTGCTGGATCATATGGTAATTCTATTTTTAGTTTTCTAAGGAACCTCCATACTGTTTTCCATAGTGGCTGCACCAATTTACATTCCTACCAACAGTGTAGCAGGGTTCCTTTTTCTCTACACCCTCTCCAGCGTTTGTTATTTGTAGACTTTATTGATGGCCATTTTGACTTTTGTGAGATGGTACTTCATGTAGTTTCGATTTGCATTTCTCTAATAATTAGCGATGTTGAGCATGTTTTCATGTGCCTACTGGCCATTTGTATGTCTTCGTTGAAGAAATGTCTATTTAGGCATTCTGCCGATTTTCAGGTTGGGTTGTTTGTTTTGTTGTTGTTAAATGTTCTTGTTTTTAAAATGAGGTTAGGAAACCGTGACCAGCAATCCTACCATCCCAACACAACTGTTTTCAATTTGATGTCTTGCCTTCCGGTCTGTGAGAGTATTCTGACTTTTCATTTAATAGAAAAACATATTCTAACTTTCTAACAATTGTCCTGTTGCATTCATTTTGTGTTAGTTGAAACCATATAATAAGGTAGTCAACCAGCTGTGTACTATTCCATCAGATTCATGAACTTTCATTTTAGTAAAATGTTTTCTTAATTGCAATGTCCAGAAATATTGTTTCAGAGTGTTTTCTGCTGTCTCTTAAATTCACATAAATAGAGCTTTTTGCAGCCATGCATTTATTTCCTTAGGAAGAACTTACAGAGGGGATCAGTGTTGTCCCAGACATCATTGCTTCCTGCTACTTTGTTGCCTTATTCACTTCCAAAAGGGATATATCAATTTCTTAAGCCACCAGCACTCCAAGACCATACAAGTTATAAGTCAACCTAATCAATAATTTCTAAATATAATCTATAAAGTATAAAATTGTGCATAAAGGCTAATTATGGCTTTTAAAATGAGAATTCCTTCTTGCCATATATGTGTATTACAATGGCTTACATTTTCGAATGATGACTTTGTGTGCAATTACTTAGTTAAATCCTTTGAGTGCATTTTCTGACTTAGTCTTCAAACCAATCCTGTGACAGGGACACTATTTTTTTCCCATTTACACATGACGAGATTGAGGTTTAGAAATTCCCCAAGATGCAGAGTGAAGATTCAAATCTAGGTCTGACAAGAATGTGTGCTTTCAACTCTACGCCTTTTTGGTCCCAATGTACATGTGAAATCTAGGTCAGATCCATGAAAACAAAACTAGAGCTCTTAAAGTGTGGGTGGCCTTTGAGGTGGTGGTCTTTGATTATGAAGGGATTGAAGATACTCTGATTCTTAGATGGACAAATCTCACACTCTTCTGGCAATAAAAACAAAGTTAAGAAACTTACCATCACAAAAATGTAGTATGGAACTACAAAGGAAATACAAATATGTTTAAGAATTCAGATTATGTGGCTGTAAGAAGTAATGTTCAAATTGCTGCATCCTTTTTTGGCATGTCCAAGAACTCTGCCCAAGCAGGCGGCAGAAGGACCCTTGGTTTAAGGACATTCGTGGGATGATTCTTATCGTTGCTGTTGTTCAGTCGCTCAGTCATGTCCAACTCTTTGCAACCTCATGGACTGCAGCACACCAGGCTCCCCTGTCCTTCACCATCTCCCGGAGTTTGCTCAAACTTATGTCCATTGAGACGGTGATGCCATCCAACCATCCCATCCTGTGTTGTCCCTTTCTCCTCCTGCCTTCAATCTTTCCTGGCATCAGGGGCTTTTTCAGTGAGTTTCAGTGAGTTCCCATTGGGTGGCCAAAGTATTGGAGCTTTAGCTTCAGCATCAGTCCTTCCAATGAATATTCACAATTGATTTCCCTTAGGATTGACTGGTTTGATCTTCTTGCTGTCCAAGGGACTCTCAAGAGTCTTCTCCAACACCACAGTTCAGAAGCATCAATTCTTCAGTGCTCAGCCTTCTTTATGGTCCAACTCTGACATCTGTACATGACTACTGGAAAAACCATAGCTTTTACTATATGGACAGTTATCAGCAAAGTAACATCTCTGCTTTTTAATATGCTGTCTAGGTTTGTCATAGCTTTTCTTCCAAGGAGCAAGTGTCTTTTAATTTCATGGCTGCGGTCACCATCTGCACCATTTTGGAGCCCATGAAAATAAAGTCTGTCACTGTTTTCATTGTTTCCCCATCTATTTGCCATGAAGTGATGGGACCAGATGCCATGATCTTAGTTTTTTGACTGTTGAGTTTTAAGCTAGATTTTTCAACTCTCATCTTTTACCTTCATCGTGAGGCTTATGATTTTTATAAGCTGTGATATAATGAAAACCAATGAATATTTGGCCTTTGTACCTGGTTCTTAAAATCCCTGGAATCTCCAGAGTAACGAGAGTATCTTCTGTATGCTAATGAGATGAATGGTGGCTGGGGACCCTAGAGAGCTTCAGGACGCGGGCTGGTCTGAAGAAAGATCAAGGTAGGATTAGAAGGTTGGAACATTCAGCCCAGCCCCTGAACTCAGGTGAGGGGCGAGGGATTAGAGATTGACCATTACCTTAAGCAATCATGCCTATGTAATGACACCTCCATAAAAACCTTTACATAAATGAGTTCATGGATCATGGAGAAAGCAAGGATGTTCCAGGAAAACATCTACTTCTGGTTCATTGACTACACAAAAGACTTTGACTGTGTGGATCACAATAAACTGTGGAAAATTCTTAAAGAGGCTGGAGTACCAGACCACCTTACCTGTCTCCTGAGAAACCTGTATGTGGGTCAAGCAGCAATAGTTAGAACCTTACATGGAATAACTGACTAGTTCAAAACTGGGAAAGGAGTAAGACAAGGCTATATTGTCACCCTGCTTATTTAACTTCTATGCAGAGTACATCATGTGAAATGCTGGGCTGGATGAATCACAAGCTGGAATCAAGATTGCTGGCAGAAATTATCAACAACCTCAGATATGCAGATGCCACCACCCTTATGTCAGAAAGTGAAGAGGAACTAAAGGGCCTCTTGATGAGGGTGAAAGAGGAGAGTGAAAAGCTTGCTTGAAACTCAATATTCAAAAAACTAACATCATGACATCTGGTCCCATCACTTCATGGAAAATAGAAGGGGAAAAACTGGAAGCAACGACAGATTTTATTTTCCTGGGCTCCAAAATCACTGTGGATGCTGACTGGAGGCATGAAATTAAAAGACGTTTGCTCCTTGGAAGGAAAGCTATGACAAACCTCTGTGTGTGTGTGCATGCTCAGTTGCTCAGTCATGTCTGACTCCATGCACTGGACCCCAGGCTCCTCTGACCATGGAGTTTTCCAGATAAGAACACTGGAGTGGGTTGTCATTTCCTACCCCAGGGGATCTTCCAGACCCAGTGTTCAAACCCACATTTGCTGCATCTCCTGCATTGGCAGGTGGATTCTTTACCATTGTGCCACCTGAGAAGCCCCATGACAAATCTGGAGAGTGTACTAAAAAGCAGAGACATCTCTTTGCCAACAAAGGTGTGCATAGTCAAAGCTATGATTTTTCCAATAGTCATGTGTGGATGAGAGAGTTGGGCCCACAAAGAAGACTGAACACTGAAAAATTGATGCTTTCGAATTGCTGTGCTAGAGAAGACTCTTGAGAGTCCGTTGGACTGCAAGAAGGTAAAACCAGTCGACCCTAAAGGAAATCAACTCTGAATATTCATTGGAAGTACCGTTGCTGAAGCTGAAGCTCCAATCCTTTGGCCACCTGATGTGAAGAGCTGACTCATTGGAAAAGCCCCTGATGCTGAGAAAGATTGAATACAAAAGGAGAAGGGGACAACAGAGGATGAGATGGTTAGATAGCATCACTAACTCAATGAACATGAATTTGAGCAAAATTAGGGAGATAGTGGAGGACAGAGGAGCCAGGTGTGCTACAGTCCATGGAGTCACAAAGAGTTGGACGTGACTTAGCAACTGAACAACAATAAAGGGGTTCAGAGAACTTTCTAGTTGGCGAAGACATAGAAGTGCTGGAAGGGAGCTCGGCTAGACTGGTCATGGAAGCTCTGTATGCCCCACTCCCACCCCCACCACAATACCTTCTCCTATGCCTCTCTTCCATTTGGCTGTTCCTGAGTTACATTCTTTATAATAAACCTGTAAGTGTAAGCAAAAAGTGTTTCTGTGAGCCATTCTAGCAAAGTATTGAACCTGAGAAGGGAGTTGTGGGAATCCTTGATATGGGATGATCAGTCAGATATATGGGTGACGTGATTGATTTCTGAAGTAGGAGCAATCTTATGAGACTAAGCCCTTGACCTGTGGGGTCTACACTAGCTCTGATCCTCAGTGTCCAAACTAAATTAAATTGTTGGCTGTCCAATTTGTTGTAACAGGGTTGGAGATGTGGGATTGGAAAAGACACCATGTACCTGGTGTCAAAAGTATGACTAATAATAATAACAGCTGCTGCTGCTGTTCAGTTGCTCAGTCATGTCTGACTCTTTGCTACTCTTTGGACTGAAGCCCACCAGGCTCCTCTGTCCATGGGATTCTCCAGGCAAGAATACTGGAGTGGGTTGCTATTTCCTTCTCCAGGGGATCTTCCTGACCCAGGGATCAAACCCGAGTGTCCTATGTCTCCTGCATTACAGGTGGATTCTTCATTTGCTGAGCCATCGGGAAAGCCCCAATAATAATAGACTATATGCCAACTCATCTCTGTTCTCCCTTCTTCCCTATCCCTAGGAACTGTTCTGTGAAGGCCAAGTGTGCAAGCAGACGTTTCAGAGAGCTTGATCTGTATCCAACAGCAGAGTCCACATGTGGGGGGAGCTTGATGAATTATATTCCATAGTGAACAGGACAGGAATGATCTGTTGGGGTTTGGTGGATGGGGCCTTGTGATCAAAGAGACATCACACAGCCCATACCAGAAGCCATTTGGATTGTGAGAAAAATTCTCAGCTTCAATAAACCTGTCCAATGATTCTGACTTTTTCCTTCTAATTTTAATGTATCTCCTTATTTTCAGAAATATTTGGAAGGCTTCTAGGCACACCACTGACACACCAATGATGAACAAGTTGTAATTCCCACCTTCCAGGGGGTGGGCAACTGGTGGTAGGGGCCTGGGGTATTTCTGGAAGTGATCTTTAAGCTGGGACCTGAAGCAAATGTTAGCAGGAAGTATCAGGAAGCACCCTAGTCAAAAGTTGGAGGAATGTTTAAAGAACTGAAAAGATTACTTTAGCTGTAGCTTAGGGTGTGTTGGGTGGGATAGGGTGGGGAGAAATGGCAGGGGTAACTGACATGACAGTCAGTGGCTCTACTGTGAAGTATCTTGAATGCTAGCGTAAAGAGCTGAGATTTTTGTCCCTAAAGTAATAGGAAGATGGCGACCTGTATTAAGCAGATATGTACAACCAGGTTCATTCACAGAAAGTAACTCTGGGACTTCTATGGTGGTCCCATGGTTAAAAACCCACCTTCTAATGCAGAGGATGCAGGTTCAATCCCTGGTCAGGGAACTAAAATCCCATGTATCCCAACCAAAGAGAAGCCCATGCACTGCAACTAAAACCAGATGCAGCCAAAAATAAATAAATATATGCCTTAAAAATAATAATAAAGTAATTCCAACTGCTGAGGGAAGAAAGGATTGTAGGTGGGGGGTGCAATTCAAGAGGCAGTTTAGAAAACCCGATAGAAATCAGAGTGTAAGCTGACATTGTTCAGGATCACCCAGACCCCAGGTCTGAAAAATAGAGAAATAGACTATTGGGCCTTGGAGGGAAGTAACAAGGTATTTACGAGGCAGAATCTATAATCCAATGAGATGGATGTGATGGAGGGATGCTGGCTGGGGGAAGAATCAAGGAGGTGCTCTGTTTTGGATCAGGCAGTTATAGCAAGGTTGAGGCCCATTAAAAGAAAATAACAGGACTTCTCTGGTGGCTCAGTGGTAAAGAATCTACCTGCCAATTGTCGACTTAAAAAAGAGGTACAACTTGAGAGCTGTGAGTTAAGTTTTATTTGGGGCAAAATGAGGACTGCAGCCTGGAAGGCAGCATCTCAGATATCTCTGAGAGACTGCTCCAAAGCGGCAGTGGGGGAAAGTCAATATACAAGGTTTTGGTGAAGGGGGAGTTCAATACCATGAAGCACTCAATTTACAAAAGGTTTTTGTTAGTCATGAGGGTCTGATGTCACCATGAAGGGATCTAGTGCTTCTCTATCTATGTATGAGGAGATGCAAGGATTGAGACACTGGTCATAGCAAACACCCTCTTCCAACAACACAAGAGAAGATTCTACACATGGACATCACCAGATGGTCAACACCAATATCCGACTGATTATATTCTTTGCAGCCAAAGATGGAGAAGCTCTATACAGTCAGCAAAAACAAGACTGGGAGCTGACTATGGCTCAGATCAGGAGCTCCTTATTGTCAAATTCAGACTTAAATAGAAAAAAGTAGGGAAAACCACTAGACCATTCAGGTATGACCTATATCAAATCCCTTATGATTATACAGTGGAAGTGAGAAATAGATTTAAGGGACTAGATCTGATATACAGACTGCCTGATGAACTATGGACTGAGGTTCATGACATTGTACAGGAGACAGGGATCAAGACCATCCTCATGGAAAAGAAATGCAAAAAAGCAAAATGGCTGTCCGGGGAGGCCTTACAAATAGCTGTGAAAAGAAGAGAAGCGAAAAGCAAAGGAGAAAAGGAAAGATACAAGCATCTGAATGCAGAGTTCCAAATAATAGCAAGAAGAGATAAGAAAGCTTTCCTCAGAGATCAATGCAAAGAAAGAGAGGAAAACAACAGAATGGGAAAGACTAGAGATCTCTTCAAGAAAATTCGAGATACCAATGGAACATTTCATGCAAAGATGGGCTCAATAAAGGACAGAAATGGTATGGACCTAACAGAAGCAGAAGATATTAAGAAGAGGTGGCAAGAATACACAGAAGAACTATACAAAAAAGATCTTCACGACCCAGATAATCACAATGGTGTGATCACTCACCTAGAGCCAGACATCCTGGAATGTGAAGTCAAGTGGGCCTTAGAAAGCATCACTACAAACAAAGCTAGTGAAGGTGATGGAATTCCAATCGAGCTATTTCAAATCCTGAAAGATGATGCTGTGAAAGTGCTGCACTCAATATGCCAGCAAATTTGGAAAACTCAGCAGTGGCCACAGGACTGGAAAAGGTCAGTTTTAATTCCAAACCCAAAGAAAGGCAATGCCAAAGAATGCTCAAACTACCACACAATTGCACACATTACTTTACTAGTAAAGTAATGCTCAAAATTCTCCAAGCCAGGCTTCAGCAATACGTGAACCGTGAACTTCCTGATGTTCAAGCTGGTTTTAGAAAAGACAGAGGAACCAGAGGTCAAATTGCCAACATCTGCTGGATCATCAAAAAAGCAAGAGAGTTCCAGAAAAACATCTACTTCTGCTTTATTGACTATGCCAAAGCCTTTGACTATGTGGATCACAATAAACTGTGGAAAACTCTGAAAGAGATGGGAATACCAGACCACCTGACCTGCCTCTTGAGAAACCTATATGCAGGTCAGGAAGCAACAGTTAGAACTGGACATGGAACAACAGACTGGTTCCAAATAGGAAAAGGAGTTCGTCAAGGCTGTATATTGTCACCCTGTTTATTTAACTTCTATGCAGAGTACATCATGAGAAACGCTGGGCTGGAAGAAGCACAAGCTGGAATCAAGATTGCCGGGAGAAATATCAATAACCTCAGATATGCGGATGACACCACCCTTATGGCAGAAAGTGAAGAGGAACTAAAAAGCCTCTTGATGAAAGTGAAAGTGGAGAGTGAAAAAGTTGGCTTAAAGCTCAACATTCAGAAAATGAAGATCATGGCATATGGTTCCATCACTTCATGGGCAATGGATGGGGAAACAGTAGAAACAGTGTCAGACTTTATTTTTTTGGGCTCCAAAATCACTACAGATGGTAACTGGAGCAATGAAATTAAAAGATGCTTACTCCTTGGAAGGAAAGTTATGACCAACCTAGATAGCATATTGAAAAGCAGAGACATTACTTTGTCAACAAAGGTCCGTCTAGTCAAGGCTATGGTTTTTGCTGTGGTCATGTATGGATGTGAGAGTTGGACTGTGAAGAAAGCTGAGCGCCAAAGAATTGATGCTTTTGAACTGTGGTGTTGGAGAAGACTCTTGAGAGTCCCTTGGACTGCAAGGAGATCCAACCAGTCCATCCTGAAGGAGATCAGCCCTGGGATTTCTTTGAAAGAATGATGCTAAAGCTGAAACTCCAATACTTTGGCCACCTCATGCGAAGAGTTGACTCATTGGAAAAGACTCTGATGCTGGGAGGGATTGGGGGCAGGAGGAGAAGGGGATGACAGAGGATGAGATGGCTGGATGGCATCACCGACTCGATGGACGTGAGTTTGAGTGAACTCCAGGAGTTGGTGATGGACAGGGAGGCCTGGCATGCTGCGATTTATGGAGTTGCAAAGAGTCGGACATGACTGAGCGACTGAACTGAACTGAACTGAAGGATTGAGATCATAAATTCTGTTGCTAAAAACATCCAACTATCTAAAGACCTGTCCACCAGATTCCCTGGAGCACAGAGTGCCTCGCTCCACCCTGAACTCCCTCTGGGGTTGTTGGAGGTCAACAGCTATAGCAGCATGGGGTTCAATCTCCATAGAGGCAGATGGCAAATGCCTTTGTTGTTCAGTCGTTGGCAATGCTCTTGGTAAGTGTCAATTTGTAGTTGACACAATGCAGAAGGTTCGATCTCTGATCTAGGAAGATCCCATATGCCACGAGCAACTAAGCCCATGCACCACAACTATTGAACCTGTTAGGTAGGTAGAATAGGGAAAAGGAGTCCAAAATGGCGGTGGCTAAAAGACAAGGAAGGTCAAAGGAAGGTCCGAGGACCAGAGTGAAGACTTCAGGCAGAAGAAACAGCACTCCTGGCTAAGCCCAATTTGCATAGGGCAGGCCCAGGTGGAGGAACAACATATAAAAGGAGGAGCCAAAGCGCTTTCTCACAAACTCTCTCTCCCCGCGTGCGTGCGCTCTTTCTCTCTCTCACTCTCTCTCTCTCACTCTCTCTCTCTCCCCCCCGCCCCCGTGTGTGTGCGCGCTCTCTCTCTCTCTCTCTCTCCCCCCTCCCTCCCTCTCTCTCTCTCCCTCCTCCCCTCTCTTCGAGTCTTGGATTCTCCTGCTATCTTCTAAATAAAATGGAGCTGTAACACTGATTTGCCTAAGAGCTGTAGCATGGTTTGTCCAAGACTCGAGAGCTGTGATGCGCTGAGGGCTTTAATGTTCGTTGCTCCAAATCTTTGTTGTGACAAGACAAAGAACCGAGGAACATACACTCATGCGCGGACATTAAAGCAGTTCTGGGCTTAAAGAAAAAAGCATTTTATGTGACTAAGACTAAGGAATATAGAGAAAAAAAAAAGTTTGTCTTTTCCTTCTCCTTAAGAAAGAACTCCAGACCCCTCTCTCCTCAGGGACCCCTGGACTTCTTATCAACCTGCCTAGGAATTGACTCTCTCATTGTGAAGCACATAAACTATGCATATGGATGATACATATAAACTATGCAAAGTCTGGGACATTGTATTTAAAGAGAGAAGAGAGAAATCTGAGGTACAAATCCCACAGTCCTGGGACCAGAGGGGCTGGAGAAATAAGATGGCATCAGGGAAGCGAAGGAAGGAAATATTTCAGGATTGAGGAGTGTTGAGCATTTGCTGAGATGACCAAGGTATCCATAAGGTGAGACAGAGGATTTTGCCATGTGGGTGAGGATAGTTTAACAGTGAAGTTGGTCCTGAAGATGCACATGAATGGTTATGGAACCAGAAGAGGTGAAGGGGTACAGACAGTGAGAAGCCAAAGGAATGTGGCAGTAGGACTTTCCTGGTGGCCCGGTGGTTAAGAATCTACCTGTTAATGCAGAGGACATGAGTTCGGTCCCTGGGCCAGCAAGATCCCACATCCCCTAGGGCAACTAAGCCACAACAACTCTAGAGCCTGTGCTCTGCAACAAGAGAAGCCACTGCAATGAGAAGCTTGCATATCGCAACTAGATAGTAGCCCCTACTTGCTGCATCTAGAGAAAGCCTGCTTGCAGCAGTGAAGACCCAGCACAGTCACAAATAAATAAGTAATAATAATGGTTAAAAAAGAAAAAAGAAGGAAGCTGGTGGTAGTGTCAGGGAATCTTAGCAGGGAGCAACTTGACAAGATGGGCAGAACTGATGGACCATAGAGCCCCTGCCAGATAAGGCAAGTCAGGAAAGGAGTTACAGTTAGGACTTGGCAGTCACTATGTGCTAGGCTGTAAGCTGGGCTTTAGGGATTCCATGGACAACAGCAGAGGAAAGGTCTGTGCCCCTAAGGAGCTTACAGTCTGCCGGTGATGACAGAAATTTATAGGAAGTTAAAGTCTGAGTATCAGATACAACTCTTGTTTTAAATGTGGATGAAAAATATGGCCTGCCATTTCAGTAAACCAAAGATATTCCAGCCATCCAGCCAGCAGCCACTGCAGCCACCCCCAACTGTGCACCCTGAGGGGACTCAGGATGGAGAAAAATAGGATACTGGCCCAGCAGCGTTAAACTGCATATCAAAGGAATGATTTCAATGAGCCCAGACTCTGGCATCTTCCCGTACATAGAAAAGTGCTAAATTCATTAACTTGAGATGTCTGCTTAGAGATGAGATGTCTTAATTAAAGAAAAAAAAATTAACAATAATCTTTTGATGTCCTGACTACCTGGTTTGCAAAAACTACTATACATCCTGGATCCCACCTTACTTCTTCAGAGAAGTCTCTCAGAGCTGAGAGGTGGTGTCCCAGGCTAAGTCCTTGGTAAGTGGGCCAAATAAAACATAATTCTCAACTTTTAGGTTGTTCATTTCAGTTTACATGAATAACAGACACCGAGTTGTGAGTTTGACTTTAGAAGCAGTGAGCTTGCAGCCAAATGAAGTCAGAAGACAGTTGTAGATTCAATCAGATATCGTGATCCCACCATAGAGAAAGAACATGAGGTTTTTTTTCAGGATGTTATGGTTCATTGTTCACATGCTAGGTTGTATTGGACTCTTTGCCACCCCATGGATTACACACCAGGCTTTCCTGTCCTTCCCTATCACCTGTACTTTGTTCAAACTCGTGTCCATTGAGTCAGTGAGGCGATCCAACCATTTCATCCACTCTTATCCCCTTCTCCTCCTGCCCTCAATCTTTCCGAGCATCAGGGTCTTTCCAATGAGTCAGTTCTTCCCATCAGGTGGCCAAAGTATTGGAGCTTCAGTTTCAACATCAGTTCTTCCAATGAATATTCAGGGTTGATTTTGTTTAGGATTGACTGGTTTAATCTCCTTGCTGGCCAAGGGACTCTCAAGAGTCTTTGCCAGCACCACAATTAAAAAATATCAATTCTTTGGCACTCAGCCTACTTTATTGTCCAACTCTCAAATCTGTACCTGACTACTGGGAAAATCACAGTTTTGACTGTACGGACCTTTGTTTCCAAAGTAATGTCTCTGCTTTTTAATACGCTGTCTAGCTTGATCATAGCTTTTCTTCCAAGGAGCAAACGTCTTTTAATTTGGTGACTGCAGTCACTGTCCGCAGTGATTTTGGCCCCCAAGACAATAAAATCTGCCATTGTTTCCACTTTTTTCCCATCTATTTGCCATGAAGTGATGGGACCGGATGCCATGATCTTAATTTTTTGAATGTTGGCTTTTAAGCCAGCTTCTTCACTCTCCTCTTTCACCTTCATCAACAGGTTCTTTAATTCCTCTTTGTTTTCTGCCATTAGGGTGGTGTCATCTGCATATCTGAGGTTGTTGATACTTCTCTCAGCAATCTTGATTCCAGCTTGTGATTCATTCAGGCTGGAATTTCGCATGATGTACTCTGTATGTAAGTTAAGTAAGTAGGGTGACAATATACAGCCTTTCCCAATTTGGAAGCAGTCCATTGTTCCATGTCCGGTTCTAACTGTTGCTTCTTGACCTGCATACAAGTTTCTCAGGAGGCAGGTAAAGTGATCTGGAATTCCCATCTCTTTAAAGAACTTCCCACAGTTTGGTGTAATCCACATAGCCAAAATCTTTAGAATAATCAATAAAGCAGAAGTAGATGTTTTTCTGGAATTCTCTTGCTTTTTCTATGATCCAATAGATGTTGGCAATTTGATCTCTGGTTCCTCTGCCTTTTCTAAATCCAATTTGTATATCTGGAAATTCTCAGGTCATGTACTGTTGAAGCCTAGCTTGAAGGATTTTGAGCATTACCTTGATAGCATATGAGATGAGTGCAATTGTGCGGTAGTTTGAACATTCTTTGGCATTGCCTTTCTTTGGGATTGAAATGAAAACTGACCTTTTCCAGTCCTGTGGCCACTGCTGAGTTTTCCAAATTTGCTGGCATATTGAGTGCAGCACTTTCACACCATCATCTTTTAGGATTTGAAATAGTTAGGATGGAATTCCATCACCTCCACTGACTTTGTTCATAGTAATGCTTCCTAAGGCCCACTTGACTTCGCACTCCAGGATGTCTGGCTCTAGTTGAGTGACCACACCATTGTGGTTATCTGGGTCATTAAGATCTTTTTTGTATAGTTCTTCTGTATATTCTTGCCACCTTTTCTTAATATCTTCTGCTTCTGTTAGGTCCTTGCCATTTCTTTCCTTTATTGTACTCATCTTTGCATGAAATGTTCCCTTGTTATCTCTAATTTTCTTGAAGAGATCTCTAGTCTTTCCCATTCTATTGTTTTCCTCTATTTATTTGCACAGATCACCAAGGAAGGCTTTCTTATCTCTCCTTGCTGTTCTTTGGAACTCTGCATTCAGTTGGGTATATCTTTCTGTTTCTCCTTTGCTTTTCACTTCTCTTCTTTTTTCAGCTATTTGTAAGACCTCCTCAGACAACCATTTTGCCTTCTAGCATTTCTTTTTCTTTGGGATGGTTTTAGTAAGTGTATTAAGTAAGGCTGTAGATCTAATAAGATTTGAGAAATTACATAGTGAGTAACCCAAATCAGAGACTGTGGGCCATGAAACCACCATTTTTTTTATTTATAGAAAATTCCTAATGTAACAGCATTGCTTTGAGGCAGTTTGAAACAATAAGCTCTGGTGGGAAAGCAAAGTTTTATCAGCATTTATTAATTTATCCAAATATGGAAATTCCCTGGTGGTCCAGTGGTTAGTATTCCTCACTTCCACTGTGGTGGCCCCTGGTTCAATTCCTGCTCTGGGAACTAAGATCCTGCAAGCCATGCAGTACAGCCAAAAAGACCCACCCCCACAAAAAAAAATAAACAAAAATTCTGAAGGACCTGCTATCCCCAGGACTGTGCTATTTCTTGGAATTTTTTTAGCACTGAAAAATTCTTCCCCTCATGGACCAAAGGGAGGAGACAGATAAAAAAATATGTTAAAAAAAAATGCAGTGATATGTGCTATAAAAAAAAGAAAGAAATCGGGATAGATAAAACAATGTTGATGGTGCCTTTTTAAGCAAGATGGTTAAGAAAATCTCATAATCGTGACATTTAGGCAGGGGCATAAGGCAAGGAAGTGCTTCCCTGGTGGCTCAGATGGTAAAGAATCTGCCTGCAATGCAGGAGACCCAGGTTAGATCCTTGGGTCAGGAAGATCCCCTGGAGAAGGACATGGAAACTCACTCCAGTATTCTTGCCTGGAGAATTCCATGGACAGAGGAGCCTAGCGGGTTACAGTCCATAGGGTAGCAAAGAGTCGGATATGACAGAACGACTAACACATTCACAGTTTCACTTTCACATTAGACAAGGAAACAAGTTTTGTAGAGAGATGGAGGACAAGAGAACAAGTGCAAAGGGCCTGAAGTGAAAGGATATCTGCTCGTGGGATGTAGCAAAAGGCAGAGGAAGCAAAAGACAAAGAGTAGGAGATGAGATGGCCTTTGGCAGACCGAGGCGACTTTGGGCAATCTTATCTGCTAGACCGCTGCTTGGGAGCACCTGGAACTTCAGCTTATGAGACAGAGCAGTTTTTGTTGTTTGCTTTTTGTTTTGTTCAGCCCTTCAAGACACCAAGTTATGGGGCTCAAAGGTCACAGGAAAAGAGAATCACTTTTAGCAAAGGTATGCTCCCTTCCAGCTTCCCAGGTGGCTCAGTGTAAAGAATCTGCTTGCCAAGCAAGAGATGCTGGTTTGATCCCTGGGTCAGGAAGATCCCCTGCAGAAGGAAATGGTAACCCACTCCAGTATTCTTGCCTGGGAAATCCCATGAACAGAGGAGCCTGGAGGGCTACTGTCCATGGGGTCGCAAAGAGTGGGAAGAGGCTTATTGACTAAACAACAACATGCTCCCTTCCACCTCCATCTGCAGGTCCACCAACTCTAGAATGGCTGGCTCTGCTCCATTCCTCTATCATAGGTCTTGAATTAAAGCTGCAACAAGTAATCAGCAATAGTTTGTCCTTGTTTTCTCTTTCTCTTTCCTCTCATGTTATGACTAGGAAACATTTCTTTAAAAAAAAAAAAAATCCAAGCTTATCCCACGTACCAAATCAAGGTAGGAGTTGTAGTTTGAACAAACCCTCATTCCTTTACCCTTGCAGATGTATGTTTCTTCAGGCATTTTATTAAAAGTTTTAAGCGTTAGAAATTCAACTCTTCTCCTGTTCCAAGGACAAATCTGGTATACAGCTTCCAACGGGTCTTATTTTGGCTCCAGTGATGAAGGGCTCAGAAACTAGCCACCACGAGGGCGTTTTTGTTTCAATCAGGAGAGATGCACCGAGAGAGGGCTGCTGGGATTTTTCTGGGCGGCTCTGAGAGCAGCTGCTACGCGTCCCGCCACGTGGGAGGGTGAGGCGCTGAGGCTGTTTATTCCCCAAAGTTACCGCTGGCCATCCTGTGCCGGCCTCTGCAAAGAGCTAGCACTTTGGGAGAGCAGCAGTGAAATAGATGAAATAGAGTAAAATTGGGGAGTCCTCCGGACGCGAGCTCTGCCAACTTGGGAAGCAAAGGAAGGCTTCCGGGAGGGCAGGAGTTTTCGGGCAACCATGCGCACTGCAGAGCAGGCAGCGTCTTGCGCCACCCAAACAGGGGGAGGGGCCGGAGAGTCCAGAAGAGGAACCCCGCCAGGGAATTTGCATTTACGGCAGCCTGGGGTGGAGTGACTTGTCTTAGGTAGCTTGCGGATGCTGCAGAGGAGCCGGGAGACCTCAAGGCGCCCCCTTCTGGACGAGCCTCGCATCCTCTTCCCCCTGGCACTGGAGGAGGGAGGGCCCTTAATGTTCTTATGTTCTTTTCTTTTTTCTTCTCTTTTTTTCTGTGATTTTTAAAAATTATGGTAAACTATACATAACCCCAAATTTAGCCATTTGTAAGAGTACAGTTCAGTAGCATTAACCCATTCACATTCTTGTTAAACTACCACCACTAGCCATCTCCAGAACTTTTTCATTTTCCCAAATTGAAATTCTGTCCCCATGAAACAACTTCCCAATCCTCCTCCTCCTAGCCTGTGGCAACCTCCATTCTACTTTCTGCATGTGGAATCATATGTTTATTCTTTTGCATCTGGCAACTTTTACACAGCATGTCTTCAAGGTTCATCCATGCTGTAGCCGGTGTTAGAATTTCCTTCCCTTTAAAGGCTCCACTGTATTGTATGAATATACCACATTTTGTGTACCCATTCATCTCTCATTGGATATTTGGGCTGTTTCAACCTTTTGGCTGTTGTGAATAATGCTGCTGTGAACATAGGTGTACAAATACCCATTCGAGTCCCTGCTTTCAATTATTTTGAGTATATTTTTTTGTTGTTGTTTAGTCCCTAAGCTGTGTCTGAGTCTTTTGTGACCCCATGGACTGTAGACCACCAGGCTCCTCTGTCCATGAGATTTCCCAGGCAAGAACACTGGAATAGGTTGCTATTTTCTGCTCCAGGGGATCTTCCCAATCCAGGGATTGAACCCTCCTCTCCTGCATTGCAGGTGGATTCTTAATTCTGCGTTTAACTTTTTGAGGAACTGCCAACTGTGTACCATAGCAGCAATGCAGTTTACATTATCACCAACAGTGCACAAGGGTTCCAGTTTCTTCACATTCTTACTGACAAGTGTTTTCTGCTTTTTTTGGTACAATAGCCATCCTGCTGCTGCTGCTGCTGCTAAGTCACTTCAGTCGTGTCCGACTCTGTGTGACCCCATAGACGGCAGCCCACCAGGATCCCCTGTCCCTGGGATTCTCCAGGCAAGAACACTGGAGTGGGTTGCCATTTCCTTCTCCAATGCATGAAAGTGAAAAGTGAAAGTGAAGTTGCTCAGTCATGTCCGACTCTTAGTGACCCCATGGACTGCAGCCTACCAGGCTCCTCCGTCCGTGGGATTTTCCAGGCAAGAGCACTGGAGTGGGGTACTTTGCCATTGCCTTCTCTGAATAGCCATCCTAGCGGGTGCATTTTTAAAAATTGTAGTAATTTATTAATACACATAACAAAGTTTACCATTTTAACTTTTTTGTGTGCAGTGCACAGCATCTGGGATCTTAAGCCAATTCTTCAGCAGCAGAAGCTCAGACTCTTAATCACTGGACCACCAAGGAAGTCCCTTTTTGACTATTTTACTTACTGATGGCAGTAAGTACACTCACAATGCTGTGCAGTCATCACCACTGTCTAATTCTAGAACTTTCTTATTACCTCACATGGAAACCCCTTACCAATTATCAGTCAACTCCTTCCCCACAACCCCTAGAATTCATGAATCTACCTTCTGTGGAATGGCCTTTTCTGAAGTTTTCATATAAATGGAATTCTATGATATGCAGTGTTTTGTGTTCCCACAACAGTCCCTTCAGGTTCAAATGGAATGACTGACAGAACTCAAGAGAGTACTTTACTTACTGTAACTGATGTTGAAAACATGGCCTCTGTGCTGAACTGAATCTTCAGTTCAGTTCAGTTGCTCAGTCGTGTCCAACTCTTTGCCACCCCATGGACTGCAGCACACCAGGCTTCCCTGTCCATCACCAACTCCTGGAGCTTGCTCAAACTCACGTCCATTGAGTCAGTGATGCCATCCAACCATCTCATCCTCTGAATCTCCAAGAACTGAATCTTGGAGACTGAATTTTAGGCCAAGTAGAAAAGAACAGCTTTATTGCTTTGCCAAGCAAAGGTGGGGGATACAGCTGGCCCCTTCTCTCAAACACTGTGTGTCCTAACCCAGGAGGATTTGGTGAGGGGTTTATAGCACCAATTCTAATGGGGTTGCTGATAAGATTAGGGTATATGAACCCTGCACACACTCTAATATTGTCAGCAAGCCCTCTCCATTAATCTGGATTCAGGTGGGCTCCTAATAATCTGGAAAGATGCTTCTTTGGTTCCTTTAATGGTTCCTTTAAGATGGAATAAAGAGTAGGAATATCTTTCACTTACTGAGGGTTTTTTAGTTCTGTGAAAAGTTTGAAGGTATTATTACTTATATCCCTTGGAGCAGAACCAAGACCCTGCCTCAAGGCTACTCCTTCTTTGTCTCCTTATCTCCTCCCTTCTTTGATTAGTAGCTGTTCCATTCTATCCTTTGGGACTCAGGGAAGGTCATGGAGGCTGGAATCTATTCCCTACAAGTAACAATGGGGGGGACACAGAAAGGCTTTGATCCTGCTTGGTTTCATTACTGGTTTATAACAAAGGACATAAATCAGGGACAGCCAAAGGGAAGACATGCATAGGGGAAGGGAGACAGGGAGTTTCCATGTCTTCCTCGAGTCCATCTCCCTCCTGGAATATCCATGTTTTCACCAATTTGGAAGCTCTCCTGAACCTCAGACTTTTTTTTACAATAGATCTCAATCTCTAGTCCTCCTTCTCCCAGAGGCTGGTTCCTAAACTCTGATAAAGTATTTGGTGGTTCTGGTGACCAGCTCTCATCCTGAGGTACCTGGGGTGGGTGGGGGAATGGCATTAGTGGTAAAGAACCCACCTGCCAGTGCAGGAGATATAAGAGACACAGGTTCAATCCCTGAGTCAGGAAAAGCCCCTGGAGGAGGGCATGGCAACCCACTGCAGTATTCTTGCTTGGTGAATCCCATGGACAGAGGAGCCTGGTGGGCTACAGTGCATAGGGTTGCAGAGTCAGACATGACTAAAGTGACTTAGCACAGCAAACAGCGCCCTTAGTTATCCTGTTAGCACAAACTCAAGTGTGATCCACAGTTGTGCGTTATGAATGACAAAGACATGCCTGCTGAAACTGTTTACCACAGACTTGAACCCATGTGCTGGGACTCAAACCCAGCCAAAACTCACTTTGGGACTCGAACCCACATGACCAGGACTTGTGCTGTGTTTAGTTGTTCAGTCGTGTCTGACTCTTTACAACCCCATGGGCTGTAGCCTGCCAGCCTCCTCTGTCCATGGGGAATTTCCAGGCAAGAACACTGCAGTGGGTTGCCTTGCCCTCCTCCAAGGGATCTTCCCAACCCAGGGATTGAACCAAGGTCTCCAGCGTTGCAGGCAGATTCTTTACCATCTGAGCCACAAGGGAAACCCAAACCTGATGTGAGCATGATGCATTGGCCGGGACTTGAACCCGGATCTCCCTTGTGGAAGGCAAGAATTCTACTGCTGAACCTCCAGTGCAAACAAGACTTACACCCAGCCAAAACCCTGCTTGGCACTTGAACCCACCTGGCTGGGACTCAAACCCAGCCAAAACTCATGGTACCTGGTTTCAGGACCTAATGAAGTTCAGGTTCTTGATGTCTCATCACAGAAAGAATTCAGTGAGAGACAAAGTGGTAGGTAAGAAGTGGATTTATTCAGATTCAGAGAGAAGCACACTCCACAGACAGAGTGTGGGACATCCCAGAGCGCAAGTAGGGCTGAGAAATGTGACATGGTTAGTTTTAATGGGCTCAGTACAATTCATATGACCATTACATCTACTAATGGGGGCAAGAACCCCCTAAAAGAAATGGACTAGCCCTCATAGTAAACAAAAGAGTCCAAAATGCAGTACTTGGGTCCAATCTCAAATTTGAAAGAATGATCTCTGTTCACTTTCAAGGCAAAACCATTCAATGTCACAATAATCCAAGTCTATGCCCCAACCAGTAATGCCAAAGAAGCTGAAGTTGAACAGTTTGATGAAGACCTACAAGACCTTCTAGAACTAACACCCAAAAATATGTCCTTCTCATCATAGGGGACTGGAATGCAAAAGTAGGAAGTCAAGAGATACCTGGAAAACAGGCAACTTTGGCCTTGGAGGACAAATTGAAGCAGGGCAAAGGCTAACAGAGTTTTGCCAGGAGAACGCACTGGTCATAGGAAACACCCTCTTCCAGCAACTTAAGAGAAGACTCTACACATGGATATCACCAGATACTCATTACCAAAATCAGATTGATTATATACTTTGCAGCCGAAGATGGAGAAACTCCATACAGTCAGCAGAAACAAGACCAGGAGCTGACTATGGCTCAGATCATGAACTCCTTACTGCCAAATTCAGACTTAAATTGAAGAAAGTAGGGAAAACCACTAGACCATTCAGGTATAACCTAAATCAAATCCCTTGTAATTATACAGTGGAAGTGACAAACAGATTCAAGGGATTAGATCTGATACACAGATTGCCTGGAGAACTATGGACAGAGGTTCATGACATTGTACAGGAGACAGTGATCAAGACCATCCTCAAGAAAAAGAAATGCAAAAAGGCAAATTGGCTGTCTGAGGAGGCCTTACAAATGGCTGAGAAAAGAAGAGAAGCTAAAGGCAAAGGGGAAAAGGAAAGATATATCCATCTGAATCCAGAGTTCCAAAGAATAGTGAGGAGAGATAAGAAAGCCTGCCTCAGTAATCAATGCAAAGAAATAGAGGAAAACAGTAGAATGGGAAAGACTAGAGATCTCTTAGAAAATTGGAGACACCAAGGGAACATTTCATGCAAAGATGGGCACAATAGAAAAAAGAGAAATGGTATGGACCTGAAAGAAGCAGAAGATATTAAGAAGACCTGGCAAGAATACATAGAAAAACTATACAAAAAAGATCTTCATGACCCAGATAACCACGATGGTGTGATCACTCACTTAGACCCAGACATCCTGGAGTTCAAAGTCAAGTGGGCCTTAGGAAGCATCACTATGAACAAAGCTAGTGGAGGTGATGAAATTCCAGTTGAGCTATTTAAAATCCTAAAAGATGATGCTGGTAAAGTGCTGCACTCAATATACCAGCAAATTTGGAAAACTCAGCAGTGGCCAAAGCATTGGAAGAAGTCAGTTTTCATTCCAATTCCAAATAAAGGCAATGCCAAAGAATGTTCAAACTACCACACAATTGCACTCATCTCACATGGTAGCAAAATAATGCTCAAAATTCTCCAAGCCAGTCTTCAACAGTACATGAACCGTGAACTTCCAGATGTTCTAGCTGGATTTAGAAAAGGCAGAGGAACCAGAGATCAGATTGAAACCTTTACCACAGATTGGGACTTGAACCATGTGGCTGGGACTCAAACTCAGTCAAAGCCATGCTTAGGACTTAAACCTACATGGTGGGGACTTGAACGCAGCCAAAACGCACAGTATCTGGTTTCAGGGCCTAATGAAACTCAGGTTCTTGATGTCTCATCGCAGAAAGAATTCAGTGAGATGCAATGCGATCCCATGGACTGCAGCACGCCAGGCCTCCCTGTGCATCACCAACTCCTGGAGTCTACTCAAACTTACGTCCACTGAGTCGGTGATGCCATCCAACCATCTCATCCTCTGTCGTCCCCTTCTCCTCCCACCATCAATGTTTCCCAGCATCAGGGTCTTTTCAGATGAGTCAGTTCTTCACATCAGGTGGCCAGAGTACTGGAGTTTCAGCTTTAGCATCAGTCCTTCCAATGAATATTCAGGAGAAATGTGACATGGTTAGTTTTAATGGGCTTGGTACAATTCATACAATCATTATATCTACTAATATGGGCGAGAATCCCTTAGAAGAAATGGAGTAGCCCTCATAGTCAACAAAAGTCTGAAATGCAGTGCAATCTCAAAAACTCATAGGGCGAGTGCGGCTCTGAAGTTTGACTTGGTTAGTTTTTATAGGCTAGGTAATTTTATAGCTTAATGAGTTGGAGGATTATTCCAACTATTTTTGGAAAGGGGTGGAGATTTCCAGGATTTGGCCCAGGTCTCACTCCTTGGTCTTTTAACATTGCCTTGGAACTGTCATGGCATCTCTGGGTGTGTCATTTACTTGCTCTTTGAGGATCAAGGTCTAGTCTTGTCTGCCATCTTGGTCCCATTTGATTCTAATTGGTTTATGTTGTTTCCTTGGGCTATGTCATTCTTTCAAAAGTTTTGCCCTGCCCCTTTCTCTCCTGTTACAAAACTGCCAACATCCATTGGATCATGGAAAAAGCAAGAGAGTTACAGAAAAACACCTACTTCTGCTTTATTGACTATGCCAAAGCCTTTGACTGTGTGGATCATAACAAATTGTGGGAAATTCTGAAAGAAATGGGAATAGCAGACCACCTTACCTGCCTCCTGAGAAATCTGTAAACAGGCCAAGAAGCAACAGTTAGAACCCGACATGAAACAACAGAGTGGGAAAGGAGTACGTCAAGGCTGTATATTGTCACCTTGCTTATTTAACTTCTATGCAGAGTACATCATGTGAAATGCTGGACTGAATGAAGTACAAGCTAGAATCTAGATTGCTGGGAGAAATATCGATAACCTCAGATACACAGATGACACCACTCTTATGGCAGAAAGTGAAGAGGAACTAACAAGCCTTTTGATGAAAGTCAAAGAGGAGAGTGAAAAAGTTGGCTTAAATCTCAACATTCAAAACACTAAGATCATTGGCATCTGATCCCATCACTTCATGGCAAATAGATGGGGGAAAAAATGAAAACAGTGAAAGACTATTTTGAGGGGGTTCCAGAATCATTGCATATGGTAATTGCAGCCATGAAATTAAAAGATACTTGCTCTTTGGAAGAAAAGTTATGACCAACCTAGACAGCATATTAAAAAGCAGAGACATTACTTTGCTGACAAAGGTCCATCTAGTCAAAGTTGTAGTTTTTCCAGTAGTCATGTATGGATGTGAGAGGGATGGATGTAACAGGAGGGAAAGCGGCAAGGCACAACTTTTGAAAGAATGACAAAGCCCAAGGACACAACATAAACTGATTAGAATCAAATGAGACCAAGATGGCAGACAAGACTAGACCTTGATCCTGAATGAGCAAGTGAAATAGACACCTGGAGGTGCCATAACAGTTCCAGTTCAGTTCAGTCACTCAGTTGTGTCCGACTCTTTGTGACCTCATTGAATGCAGCATGCCAGGCCTCCCTATCCATCACCAACTCCTGGAGTTTACTCAAACTCAAGTCCATTGAGTCAGTGATGCTGTCTAACCATCTCATCCTCTTTCACCCCCTTCTCCTCCTGCCTTCAATCTTTCCCAGCATCAGGGGCTTTTCAAATGAGTCATTTCTTCACATCAGGTAGCCAAAGGATTGGAGCTTCAGCTAAAGCATCAGTCCTTCCAGTGAATATTTAGGACTGCTTTCCTTTAAGATGGATTGGTTGGATCTCCTTGCAGTCCAAGGGACTCGCAGGAGTCTTCTCCAACACCACAGTTCAAAAGCATCAATTCTTTGGTCCTCAGCCTTCTTTATGGTCCAACTCTCACATCCATACATGACTACTGGAAAAACCATAGCTTTGACTACAGCAGACCTTGGTTGGCAAAGTAATGTCTCTGCTTTTTAATATGCTGTCTAGGTTGGTCATAACTTTTCTTCCAAAGAGCAAGTATCTTTTAATTTCATGGCTGCAATTACCATATGCAGTGATTCTGGAACCCCCTCAAAATAGTCTTTCACTGTTTTCATTTTTTCCCCATGTATTTGCCATGAAGTGATGGGATCAGATGCCATGATCTTAGTGTTTTGAATGTTGAGTTTTAAGCCAATTTTTTCACTCTCCTCTTTCACTTTTATCAAGAGGCTCGTTAGTTCCTCTTCACTTTCTGCCATAAGGGTGGTGTCATCTGCATATCTGAGATTATTGATATTTCTCCCAGCAATCTAGATTCTAGCTTGTGCTTCATTCAGTCCAGCATTTCACATGATGTACTCTGCATAGAAGTTAAATAAGCAAGGTGACAATATACAGCCTTGACGTACTCCTTTCCTGATTTGGAATCAGTCTGTTGTTCCATGTCCGGTTCTAACTGTTGCTTCTTGACCTGCACACAGGTTTCTCAGGAGGTAGGTAAGGTGGTCTGGTATTCCCATCTCTTTCAGAATTTTCCACAATTTCTTATGATCCACATAGTCAAAAGCTTTGGCATAGTCAATAAAGCAGAAGTAGATGTATTTCTGGAACTCTTTTGCTTTTTCTATGATCCAACGGATGTTGGCAATTTGGTCTCCGCTACCTCTGCCTTTTAGAAATTCAATTTTTACATCTGGAAATTCTCAGGTCATGTACTGTTGAAGCCTAGCTTAAAGGATTTTTAGCACTACCTCGATGGACGTGAGTTTGAGTGAACTCTGCGAGTTGGTGATGGACAGGGAGGCCCGGACGTGCTGCAATTCATGGGGTCGCAAAGGGTCAGACACGACTGAGCAACTGAACTGAATTGAACTGAATCTCTTTCTGACCTGGGTTTGATTTCTGGGTCAGAAAGATCCTCTGGAGAAGGAAATGGCAACCCACTCCAGTATTCTTGCCTGGAGAATCCCATTGACAGAGGAGCCTGGCAGGCTACAGTCCATGGGATTGCAAGAGTCGGACACAACTTAGCGACTAAACTACCACCACAGTCTCTTTCTTATTTTAGAGAATTTAACAGCCATTACTATCAAAAGGGGAAAATAGTTCATTTATCTAGTCAAGGCTATGGTTTTTCCAGTGGTCATGTATGGATGTGAGAGTTGGACTGTGAAGAAAGCTGAGCGCCAAAGAATTGATGCCTTTGAACTGTGGTGTTGGAGAAGACTCTTGAGAGTCCCTTGGACTGCAAGGAGATCCAACCAGTCCATCCTAAAGGAGATCAGTCCTAAGGACTGATGCTAAAACTGAAACTCCAATACTTTGGCCACCTCATGTGAAGAGGTGACTCATTGGAAAACATACTGATGCTGGGAGGCATTGGGGACAGGAGGAGAAGGGGATGACAGAGGATGAGATGGCTGGATGGCATCACCGACTCAATGGACATGAGTTTGGGTGAACTCTGGAAGTTGGTGATGGACAGGGAAGCCTGGCGTGCTGCGATTCATGGGGTCACAAAGAGTCGGACACGACTGAGCAACTGAACTGAACTGAACTGAACTAGATAGCATGTGAGATAAGCGCAACTGTGCAGCAGTTCAAACTCTTTGGCATTGCCTTTCTTTGGGACTGGAATGAAAACTGACCTTTTCCAGTCCTGTGGCCACTGCTGAGTTTTCCAAAGGCATTGTTATAAGACAAAGGAAGGGGCGGTGACCCAAATCCAGGAAATCTCCACCCCTTCCCCAAAATAATTGGAATAGTCCTCCCACTCATTAGCATATGGAATTACCCAGCCTTTAAAAACTTACCATGCCACATTTCACAGCCGCCACATTCACCCTTTGCAATGACCCACACTCTGTCTGTGGAGTGTGCTTCTCTTTGTATCTGAATAGATCCACTTCTTATCATTTTGTCTCTCACTAAATTCTTTCTGTGATGAGACATGAAGAACCTGAGCTTCATTAGGTGCTAAAACAGGTACCATGGGTTTTGGCTGGTTTGAGTCCCAGCCAGGTGGGTTTGAGTCACAATCTGTGGTAAACGGTTTCAATTGGACTATAAAGAGAGCTGAGCACTGAAGAATTGAGGCTTTTGAACTGTGGTGTTGGAGAAGACTCTTGAGAGTCCCTTGGACTGCAAGGAGATCCAACCAGTCCACTCTGAAGGAGATCAGTCCTGAATATTCATTGTGTCAGGGCAGTGTGTAATTTCCTTGGTTCTGTCTTGCCGCAGCAAAAATTTGAAACAGTGGACCAGTGTTACAACTCGTTTACAGCTCACTTTTATTTGGCAAGCAAAGGAAAATACAACCTCAAGGCGTGTAGGCAGGCCGACCCAAAGCGGAAGAGAAGAGAGAAGCTCAATTTTGGCTCCTCTTTTTATATGTTTTTTCCTCCTCCCCCTGAGCCTGCCCTATGTAAATTGGGCTAGCCAGGAGGGCTGTTTGTTTCACCTGAGGTTCTCACTCTGGTCCTGGTCCTCGGACCTTCCTTTATTCTATGTTCACAGGCTTTTTCCTTTGTCTTTTAGCCTGCTATTTTGGACTCCTTTTTCGTATTCTAACTACCTAACAATTGGAAGGACTGATGCTGAAGCTGAAGCTCCAATATTTTGGCCACCTGATGTGAAGAATTGACTCATTGGAAAAGACCCTGATGCTGGAAAAGATCGAAGGCAGGAGGAGAAGGGGATGACAGAGGACGAGATGGTTGGATGGCGTCCCCGACTCAAAGGACATGAGTTTGAGCAAGCTCTGGGAGTTGGTGATGGACAGGGAAGCCTGGCATGCTGCAGTCCACGAGGTCGAAAAGTGTCTGACGGGACTGAGTGACTGCACAACAACAAGAATCTTGCAAATATTTCCTGGAATGGCCAACCTCAGGGAGGGGCAGGGTTCCCCGAGGCAGATCATTATGTATGATTATAATAACAAAAGCAACTAAAAGCAAAGGTTAAAGTCAAAGAACCAGGTCTATCATGGAGTCAGAGTTGGCTCTTCCCTGCAACACTATCACTCAGTAAACTCCAAGAGTTTTTGGACCTCTGTGCTAGGAATCAAAGACAAAGACAAAAATATATTTTAAATTAGGCCTCACTGCTTTAATTTCAATTTGGAAAGACATTTTGGAATGCTTCCATAAAACAAGCAAGAAGAGATATTACGCCAAGGATCCCTCTGTCATTTTAAAATGCAAGAGGCCATCTTCATGGAGATTTACTATAGTTAACTGTTAGATGCCTTTTTATCTCAATTGCTTAGATTTAATTCAATTCAGTGGACATGAGGAGATGTTCATCAAGTATTACTAACTAGGTACCGAGAATATGAAGCAAAAGTCATAAAAAGTGAAGTCATAAAAAGAGCCACATAAATGACTCTAACATTAAGAGGGCTTCCCTGGTAGCTCAACTGGTAAAGAATCCGCCTGCAATGCAGGAGACCTGGGTTCCTTAGATCCCTTAGTCAGGAAGATCCCCTGAGGAAGGGGATGGCAACCCACTCCAGTATTCTTGGGCTTCCCTAGTGGCTCAGCTGTAAAGAATCCACTGCAATGTGGGAGACCTGGGTTCGATCTCTGAGTCAGGAAGATCCCCTGGAGAAGGCCATGGCAACCCACTCCAGTATTCTTGACTGGAGAAACCCATGGACAGAGGAGGCTGGCGGGCTATGGTCCATAGTGTCGCCCAGAGTCCGACATGACTGAAGTGACTTAGTGCATAGCACACCCCTGTGCGCCAATGGTTAAGAATCCTCTTGCCAGTTCAGAGGATACAGGTTCAGCCCCTGGTCCAGGAAGATTCCATATGCCAGGAGGCAACTAAGCCTGCGCAGCAACTACTGAGCGCACGTGCTCTAGAGTCTGTGCTTGGAAACAAGCCACCTCAGTGAGAAGCCCGCACACCACAACTAGAGAGTAACGCCCACTTACTATAACTAGAGAAAGCCTGAGCACAACCAAAATAAAAATAAAATTTTAAAAAAGGAGTGAATTGTAACCCCCCAAAAATTGTTTTTAAGTTATACCCAAAGCAGCAGCTTATTATATGGATAATTTTTGAATAAGTGTGAATAGTTCCTGAAATTATGTGATAACCCACTTAAGAAAAGGAGGGAGTCCAGACATAGAGAACAGACTGGTGGTTGCCATGGGGAAAGGATGGATTGGGAGTTTGGAAATAGAGGATGCAAACTACTATATATAGAGTGGATAAAGAGCAAGATCCTACGGTATAGCAGGGGAACTTTATTCAATATCCTGTGATAAACCATAATGGAAAAAATATGAAAAAGAATGTATATATATGTATAACTGAATTGCTTTGCTGTACAGCAGACATTAACACCACATTGTAAATCAGCTATACTTGAATAAAATAAACTTTAAAAAAAGAAAGGGAGTGAGTCAAAAGATTTAAACTTCTGGCTAAACTTCAATACTTTGGCCACCTAATGTGAAGAGCTGACTCATTTGAAAAGACCTTGACGCTGGGACAGATTGAAGGCAGGAGGAGAAGGGGACGACAGAGGATGAGATAGTTGGATGGCATCACTGACTCAATGGACATGAGTTTGAATAAACTCTGGGAGTTGGTGCTGGACAGGTAGGCCTGGCTTGCTGCAGTCCATGGGGTCGCAAGGAGTTGGACATGACTGAGAGACTGAACTGAACTGAACTAAACTGATGAAGAGGTGATGAGTATGTTGCAGAAAACAGTTATTTAGAGGCAGTTAATAAACTTGTTATTTTTCTGATTTTTAAAATTATTTGAGGCTAATTTTATATTCTGTTTTCTTAAAGAAAACTTCCAAAATTGTTTGTTTTAGGTACTACAAAACCTAGCTCTATCCTTGATATCATCTAAATTAGCAACTTAACACAATTTACTTAGTCACTTATTTCTCAGGAGGAGCTGTCATTTAGCTTTCTAACTAATGAAGTGGATGATGGGATTTTTATTTTGCTTGGGGGATTCCATTTGGCTCCGCTGAAGTTAACATGGCAATGTTTTCTTATTCCCATTTTACAGATGACGAGACTGAATTTCCGAAAGGGTAAGTGCAGGTCACAAAGTTGGTTAGTGACGGAGAACAAGATATCAAGCTGAGGACAGATATCTTTGGTAGTGAAGGATGAGTCTCAGTATGGAAGGGTATGGTATATAGGGAAGAATGGAAAAATGCTAAAAGAGAAGTTGAAAAAATTGGTGACAATAATAAAACACTTACATATGTTTACAATGGGTCAAGCAAAGTTCAGTACTTTACAGAGCTCAACTCATTTATTTTCACAATATTTGCAAGAGCTACCATTCTTATTCCCATAATTATTATTATGGCCATTTGGCATGTGAGATCTTAGTTCCCTAACCAGGAATCAAACCCACGCCCCCTGCAGTAGAAGCAAGGAGTCCTAACCCTGGACTGCCAGTGAAGTCCCTTAATCCAGTTTTACACATGAGACAGTTTAGACATAAATTGTCTTATTTACCTACATTAAGTAACTTGCCCAAGATCACAGAGTTAGTATTGATAGAATGTTCGTATATACTTGCTAAGTTGTGTCCAACTCTTTTCCGACCACAGGCACTCTAGCCCGCCAGGCTCCTCTGTCCATAGGATTTTCCAGGTAAGAATACTGGAATGGATTGCCATTTTCTTCTCCAGGGGATCTTCTTGACTCAGGGTTCCAACCCTCATCTCTTGTGTCTTCTGCATTGACATTCAGATTCTTTATCACTGGGCCGCATCTGCAAATTTTAGGACAGTTTTTAAACTTCAAATTTTTTTCTTTCTTTCCTTTTTTAGACACCCTGAGGCATGTTTTTGCATCCTAGTACTGCATTTCGGACTCTTTTGTTGACCATGATGGCTACTCCATTTCTTCTAAGGGATTCCTGCCCACAGTAGTAGATATAACTGTCATCTGAGTTAAATTCCAGTCCATTTTAGTTCGCTGATTCCTAGAATGTCGCCGTTCACTTTTGCCGTCTCCTGTTTGACCACTTCCAACTTGCCTTGATTCATGGACCTAACATTCCAGGTTCCTATGCAATATTGCTCAAGCATCGGACCTTGCTTCTATCACTAGTCACATCCACAACTGGGTATTGTCTTTGCTTTGGCTCCATCCCTTCATTCTTTCTGGAGTTATTTATTTCTCCACTGATCTCCAGTAGCATATTGGGCACCTACCGACCTGGGGAGTTCCTCTTTCAATATCCTTTCATTTTGCCTTTTCATATGGTTCATGGGGTTCTCGAGGCAAGAATACTGAAGTGGTTTGCCATTCCCTTCTCCAGTGGACCACATTCTGTCAGACCTCTCCACCATGACCTGTCCTTCTTGGGTGGCCCCACATGGCATGGCTTAGTTTCATTGAGTTAGACAAGGCTGTGGTCCACGTGATCAGATTGGCTAGTTTTCTGTGATTATGGTTTCAGTGTGTCTGTCCTCTGATGCCCTCTTGCAACACCTACTGTCTTACTTGGGTTTCTCTTACCTTGGACATGGGGTATCTCTTCATGTCTGCTCCAGGAAAGTGCAGCCGCTGCTCCTTACCTGGGATGAGGAGTATCTCCTCACGGCCGTCCCTCCTGACCTTGAACATGGAGTAACTCCTCTCGGCCTTCCTGTGCCCGTGCAGCCACCGCTCCTTGGACGTGGGGTTGCTCCTCTCAGCTGCCGCCCCTGGCCTTGGGAGTGGGGTAGCTCGTCTCGGCTGCCGCTCCTGACCCTGGGTGTGGGGTAGCTCCTCACGGCCACACTTCTGCGTGGTCCGTCGCAGCTGCCACGAAGGACAGAGAACAGAATGATCTCTGTTTCCAAGGTAAACCATTCAATATCACAGTAATCCAAGCCTATGCCCCAATCAGTAACGCTGAAGAAGCTGAAGCTGAATGGTTCTATGAAGACCTACAACACCTTTTAGAACTAACATCCAAAAAAGATGTCCTTTTCATTATAAGGGACTGGAATGCAAAAGTAGGAAGTCAAGAAACACCTGGAGTAACAGGCAAATTTTTCCTTGGAGTACGGAATGAAGCAGGGCAAAGGCTAATAGAGTTTTGCCAAGAGAACGCACTGGTCATAGTAAACACCCTCTTCCAACAACACAAGAGAAGACTCTACACATGGACATCACCAGATGGTCAACACCGAAATCAGATTGATTATATTCTTTGCAGCCAAAGATGGAGAAGCTCTGTGCTGCTGCTGCTGCTGCTAAGTCGCTTCAGTTGTGACTGACTCTGTGCGACCCCACAGACGGCAGCCCACTAGGCTTCTCTGTCCCTGGGATTCTCCAGGCAAGAATACTGGAGTGGGTTGCCATTGCCTTCTCCAATGCATGAAAGTGAAAAGTGAAAAGTGAAGTTGCCCAGTCGTGCCCAACTCTTAGTGACCTCATGGACTGCAGCCTACCAGGCTCCTCTGTCCATGGGATTTTCAAGGCAAGAGTACTGGAGTGGGTTGCCATTGCTCTCTATACAGTCAGCAAAAACAAGACCGGGAGCTGACTGTGGCTCAGATCATGAGCTCCTTATTGCCAAATTCAGACTTAAATTAAAGAAAGTAGGGAAAACCACTAAACCATTCAGGTATGACCTAAATCAAATCCCTTATGATTATACAGTGGAAGTGAAAAATAGATTTAAGGGACTAGATCTGATATACAGACTGCCTGATGAACTATGGACAGAGGTTCGTGACATTGTACAGGAGACAGGGATCAAGACCATCCCCATGGAAAAGAAATGCAAAAAAGCAAAATGGCTGTCTGGGGAGGCCTTACAAATAGCTGTGAAAAGAAAAGAAGCAAATAGCAAAGGAGAAAAGGAAAAATATTCCCATTTGAATGCAGAGTTCCAAAGAATAGCAAGGAGAGATAAGAAAGCCTTCCTCAGAGATCAATGCAAAGAAAGAGAGGAAAACAACAGAATGGGAAAGACTAGAGATCTCTTCAAGAAAATTAGAGATACCAAGGGGACATTTCATGCAAAGATGGGCTCGATAAAGGACAGAAATGGTATGGATCTAACAGAAGCAGAAGATATTAAGAAGAGGTGGCAAGAATACACAGAAGACAGTACAAAAAAGATCTTCATGACCCAGATAATCACAATGGTGTGATCACTCATCTAGAGCCAGACATCCTGGAATGTGAAGTTAAGTGGTCCTTAGAAAGCATTACTATGAACAAAGCTAGAGGAGGTGATGGAATTCCAGTTGAGCTATTTCAAATCCTGAAAGATGATGCTGTGAAAGTGCTGCACTCAATATGCCAGCAAATTTGGAAAACTCAGCAGTGGCCACAGGACTGGAAAAGGTCAGTTTTCATTCCAATCCCAAAGAAAAGCAATGCCAAAGAATGCTCAAACTACCACACAATTGCACTCATCTCACACACTCAGATCAGATCAGTCGCTCAGTCGTGTCTGACTCTTTGCGACCCCATGAATCGCAGCATGCCAGGCCTCCCTGTCCATCACCAACTCCCGGAGTTCACTCAGACTCACGTCCATCGAGTCAGTGATGCCATCCAGCCATCTCATCCTCTGTCGTCTCCTTCTCCTCCTGCCCCCAATCCCTCCCAGCATCAGAGTCTTTTCCAAGGAGTCAACTCACCGCATGAGGTGGCCAAAGTACTGGAGTTTCAGCTTCAGCATCAGTCCTTCCAAAGAAATGCCAGGGCTGATCTCCTTCAGGATGGACTGGTTGGATCTCCTTGCAGTCCAAGGGACTCTCAAGAGTCTTCTCCAACACCACAGTTCAAAAGCATCAATTCTTCAGCGCTCAGCCTTCTTCATAGTCCAACTCTCACATCCATACATGACCATAGCAAAAACCATAGCCTTGACTAGATGAACCTTTGTTGGCAAAGTAATGTCTCTGCTTTTGAACATGCTATCTAGGTTGGTCATAACTTTCCTTCCAAGGAGTAAGCGTCTTTTAATTTCATGGCTGCAGTCACCATCTGTAGTGATTTTGGAGCCCAGAAAAATAAAGTCTGACCCTGTTTCCACTGTTTCCCCATCTATTTCCCATGAAGTGGTGGGACCGGATGCCATGATCTTCGTTCTCTGAATGTTGAGCTTTAAGCCAACTTTTTCACTCTCCACTTTCACTTTCATCAAGAGGCTCTTTAGTTCCTCTTCACTTTCTGCCATAAGGGTGGTGTCATCTGCATATCTGAGGTTATTGATATTTCTCCCGGCAATCTTGATTCCAGCTTGTGTTTCTTCCAGTCCAGCGTTTCTCATGATGTACTCTGCATATAAGTTAAATAAACAGGGTGACAATATACAGCCTTGATGAAATCCTAGAAAAAGCTCAAAATTCTCCAAGCCAGGCTTCAGCAATACGTGAACCGTGAACTTCCAGATGTTCAAGCTCGTTTTAGAAAAGGCAGAGGAACCAGAGATCAAATTGCCAACATCCGCTGGATCATGGAAAAAGCAAGAGAGTTCCAGAAAAACATCTATTTCTGCTTTATTGACTATGTCAAAGCTTTTGATTGTGTAGATTACAATAAACTGTGGAAAATTCTGAAAGAAATGGGAATACCAGACCACCTGACCTGCCTCTTGAGAAACTTATATGCAGGTCAGGAAGCAACAGTTAGAACTGGACATGGAACAACAGGCTGGTTCCAAATAGGAAAAGGAGTACGTCAAGGCTGTATATTGTCACCCTGCTTATTTAACTTCTATGCAGAGTACATCATGAGAAACGCTGGGCTGGAAGAAGCACAAGCTGGAATCAAGATTGCCAGGAGAAATATCAATAACCTCAGATATGCAGATGACACCACCCTTATGGCAGAAAGTGAAGAGGAACTAAAAAGCCTCTTGATGAAAGTGAAAGTGGAGAGTGAAAAAGTTGGCTTAAAGCTCAACATTCAGAGAACGAAGATCATGGCATCCGGTCCCACCACTTCATGGGAAATAGATGGGGAAACAGTGGAAACAGGGTCAGACTTTATTTTTCTGGGCTCCAAAATCACTACAGATGGTGACTGCAGCCATGAAATTAAAAGACGCTTACTCCTTGGAAGGAAAGTTATGACCAACCTAGATAGCATATTCAAAAGCAGAGACATTACTTTCTCAACAAAGTCTGTCTAGTCAAGACTATGGTTTTTGCTGTGGTCATGTATGGATGTGAGAGTTGGACTGTGAAGAAGGCTGAGCGCCAAAGAATTGATGCTTTTGAACTGTGGTGTTGGAGAAGACTCTTGAGAGTCCCTTGGACTGCAAGGAGATCCAACCAGTCCATTCTGAAGGAGATCAGCCCTGGGATTCCTTTGGAGGGAATGATTCTGAAGCTGAAACTCCAATACTTTGGCCACCTCATGTGAAGAGTTGAGTCATTGGAAAAGACCCTGATGCTGGGAGAGACTGGGGGCAGGAGGAAAAGGGGTCGACAGAGCGTGAGATGGCTGGATGACATCAGTGTCTCGATGCACATGAGTTTGAGTAAATTTCGGGAGTTGGTGTTGGACACGGAGGCCTGGCGTGCTGTGATTTATGGGGTCGCAAGTGTCGGACACAACTGAGTGACTGAACTGAACTGAACTGAACTGAAACATGTTGGATCTTAGTTACCTGACCAGGGATTGAACCCATGTCCCCTGCATTGGCAGGCAGATTCTTAATCACTGGTCCACCAAAGAAGTCAGAATTCAAAGTCTGGGCTCCAGAGTCTATACTTGTAATTGTAAACTTTTGCTGGAGAGCCTTTAATATTTCCCACATAATGAATCATTTCATCCTGGGTCAACTTTGCTGCTTCATAAAATGTTGCACCTTGTTCCTTATGCACACTTCTCCCGTTACGTCTGCTATCTTGGCCACCAGAACACCAGGAGACTATATCTATGAGAAAACTCTCAATTACTCATTTCTTCATTCCTTCCATAAACACTTTGTGCTTGTACATGCAGGTTGTTTGGAACCCAGGGACACTTAAGATGCTATGAAGTTAAACTTTGTATATTCCAAGTCTCCATACAAACAGCAGTTTTATCCCTAGGTCCAGGTCACTGGTCCTGAATTCAGATGTGTTGGTTTCTAACTATAGTAGTGAGGTGAGGAAAGAACTTGACAAAAAGGGAGTTGAAAACACAACTCTCCATCTTCGGATTCTGTGAGTTACATGTTTTTTTCTCAAGGCTCCACATCATCTCCCAGGGTAAGGCATGGCCTCCAGGACAAGATGTGCCAGATTCTGGTTTTGACTTGCCAACCAGCTGGGTCAAATAAAAAACTTGATTAAGACCACTATCATATGTCAATTATACCTCACTAAAACCGAAATGAAAACATTTTAAGCTCAATGTTTCTATTGTTCATAAAGAAACTTCATGGATTTTGACTGCATCTCTCAAGTTTTTATTTAAAAGGAGCACTGATCAAAGATCTTTCCATGAAATCACTAGCAGATGTTGGCACTTCAGACAACCAGCAAGAAAGGCTCATCCTTAGCAAAAGAATACCTCTGTTATCTACATACTTTGGATGCACTTAAAGAAAAAAGAAGAAGGAAGAGGATGGGGAGGAGGACAAGCAATTCAATTTGGCTTGTAATAAAAATGCAATTACTTAGAATAAGATTCTTCTTTGTGTTTTTTTTTCTTAATTTTAATAGCTTTATTGAATTGCAATTTACATACTATACAATTCACCTATTATAAAGTATACAGTGTAATCATTTTTAGTCCATTTAAAGTGGTGCAACCATCCTCACCATCTAGTTTCAGAGCAAGTCCATCACTTCAAAAAGTTGATCCCGCTTGCTGACTATTACTACTTTACTTTATATAAAAAATTATTTATTTATTTAGCTGCCTCGGGTCTTAGTTGCAGAATCGTTTACTTATGACCTGTGAACAAAGCTGCAGCATGTGGAATCTAGTTCCCTGACCAAGGATTGAACCCAGGCTCCCTGCATTGGGAACGCTGAGTCTTAGCCACTGAGCCACCATGGAAGTCCCACTATTGTTACTTTATAACCTCTTCTTCTGGAGTTTCAGACCTTGACCTCAGTAGATACACTTAAAATGAATGCTATTTATGATTGCACTGCAGTTTGCAGGATCTTCTTTCCAGACCAGGGATTGAACTGGGGCAGGCAGTAAAAGCATTAAGTGCTAACCTCTGGACCGCCAGGGGATTCCAAATGAATGCTTTCTATATTCACTCTTGTTTCTTCCCAGGGCAAGAAGCTCTACTTTATTTTCTGAGATCTTTTATAGGATATTATTTTCCCTAATTTTCCTGGCCTCCCTTCTTTTGAAAGTTCTTCAGTTTGCCACAGATGACAGGTTGTTTCTGAAACTTACCTGATGTACTCATTCGTATTCAATTATATCTTCTGGGTGCAATATTTTGGGCCCTTTGCAAAACAGTCTTCTAACCAGTAACAATTAACAAGCTTTGGTTTAGGTTGGTTAACAGGTACATTTCCAATCCTATCTCCCTCCATGAAAATGTTTTCTGTGAATGTAAAAATCAGTAGCCATAAAATTAGGTGAATTTTTTTTTTTATGAGGAGTTGTAGATTTACCTCATCACTTTGAAGAGTGTTTATCTTTGAATAAAAGCAAGGAAATGATCACCATGGAAATGAGGACAGTGACCTCACTAGACATAAAGGACAGGGTTGTGACTGAGAGGTGACTAAGGTCTACTAATGCAGGATTCCTTGGAAGGTGGTGAATATACAGGTTTACCTTATAATCATCTTTATGCATATTTCTGCATATGTGTTACATTTCACAAGAAAACATTTTTTTAATAGAGAAAAAAAGATACCCCTAGAGAAATGGATAAGAGATAAAGATCTTTCACTGTTTGCTCTGCTATTTTTATTGTTGTCACAATTTTCCAGAAACAAAGGCACTATCTCCATGATTAAGTCCAGTTGCAAAGAAATGTTCTAGAACATCATTTAAAAACCTGATTCTCAGAATTGTGCAAACTAAAACTGTATCCTGGAACCTCATACACGTTTTCTGATCTCTTAAAACATAATGTTGATGAAAATGTGATTCTTATGTGATTGCAAAAAATTGAAATGAGTGTATGTTTTACAGTTTACATCATTGATTTGCCTTCTTTGTAATGGTTGCCTCGAAGGCTTAGTTGTCCCGAGGCGTGTGGGATCTTAGTTCCCTAACCGGGGATCAAACCTATGTCCCTGCATTGCAAGGGGATTCTTAACCATTGGATCACCTCAATTGTTCTTAAATACACACACTGCTGGAAGCTGCCAGAGGCAGGAATATGCTGTCTTTAATCCTTCCCTCATATTGAACTTATAGCCTTATAAAACAAAACAAATTATACTTTTTTGAATGCTTTCCCAAATTCAGTGTATAAAATTTTTTTTTTTTTTGCCTCTGTTGGGTCTGTTGTGATGTCAGCAACGTCACATTTGAAGCTACTGGAAATATTAAGAGAGGACAAGTAGGGGAATGGGACACAATTAGTATTTTTTTTAGTTTGTGATGTACTTCACTCTTCTCCCCAACCCCCCCCCTTTTTTAATTAAAAAAATATTGTTTCCAAACCCCTTGAATCTGGTGTGAGTTACTTATTCCTCTGTGAGGTGGTTTCTTCTATCATGTTCCATTCTTATGCTTGCTGACACATTTATCAGTTCTTTTCTAAGAGCAGAGAGAGAGGAAAGTAGGTGACATGACAAAAATATAGACAACAGGAGTTTTATGCAGATAATACCCTTCACTTAATGAGGAAATGTAGATATTGAGTTTGAGAGTAGTTCCTCTGATTGCAAACATGTTAAATCTTGTTTTTATTCAAATGCAACTGTTCATTAGGTTTTAAAAATTAAGTGAAACTTTTAATATTAAATTTTAAGTACATATAACAGGAATAGAAATTTTTTTATTGAAAAGAGATGGAGTCAGCTCATTTGGCTATAAAATGAAATGTGGGGTCAAGATGTTCCAGCTTTTCAGGAGATCATGTTTTAAAATGTGGGGAAATACTGACATTAGTTGAGATTGTTGGGAGGAAGGCTGTTGAGTAGATTATCTTCAGAATACCTGCCTGCTTCAGTGAGTCAGAGCAATGCCCTCCAAACCAGAAGTAATAGTCTCTTTATCCTGTTGGTTTCTCTAGTGCTTTCCTGGAACTTGTGTGTGTATGTGTGTGTGTGTGTGTGTGTGATCTTAGCTCTCTGGGGATTGAACCTAGGCTTTTGGCAGTGAAGGTGCAGAGTCCTAACCACCAGACTGCCAGGGAATTCCTCCTTATAATTTCTTTTATGGCACTTAAACACTTTGTGGGCTTCCCTGATAGATCAGTTGGTAAAGAATTCGCCTGCAAGATAGGAGACCCCAGTTTGATTCCTGGGTTGGGAAGATCCTCTGGATAAGGATTAGGCTACCCACTCCCTATCTTGGGCTTCCCTTGTGGCTCAGCTGGTAAAGAATCTGCTTGCAATGCAGGAGATCTGGGTTGGATCCCTGGGTTGGGAAGATCCCCTGGAGAAGGGAAAGGCTACCCACTGTATAGTCCATGGGGTTGCAAAGAGTTGGACATGACTGAGCAACTTTCACTAACACTTTGTATCATTTCTTATAGTTGTGTATGTGTTCTGGAGTTTGTTTTTAACTTTTACATTTTTTAACTTTATTGAAGTATACTTGATTTACAATGCCATGTTAGTTTCAGGTATACAGCACAGTGATTCAGGTATATAAATATATATGTGTATATACATATATTATTTTTCATATTATTTTCCCTTATAGGTTATTACAAAATATTGAGTATAATATTGTGCTACACTTAGATCCTATTTTATATATAGTAGTGTATATCTGGGGCTTCCCTGGTGGCTCAGACGGTAAAGAATCCACTTGCAATGCGGGAGACCTGGGTTCAATCCCTGGGTTGGAAAGATCCCATGGAGGAGGGCATGGCAACCCACGCCAGTATTCTTGCCTGGAGAGTCCCATGGACAGAGGAGCCTGGCGGGCTACAGTCCATGAGGTCACAAAGAGTAGGACAGGACTGAGTGACCAAGCACAGCACATCACAGTGTATCTGATAACCCCAACCTCCTAGTTTTTCCCTTCCTCCCCTTTCCTTTCTGGTAACCATAAGTTTGTTTTCCATGCCTTTGGGTCTATTTCTGTTTTGTAAATAAATTCATTTGTATCTTTTTTTTTCAATTCCACATATAAGTGATATCATATGATAATTTATCTTTCTTTGTCTTGCTTACTTCACTTAGTATGATAATCTCTAGTTGCATCCATGTTGCTATAAATGGCATTTTTTTTAATATGGCTAAGTTGTATTCCATTTATATATGTATCACATCTTCTTTTCCTATTCATCTGTTGATGGACATTAGGTTGTTTTCATGTCTTGGCTATTATAAATAGTGCTGCAGTCAACATTGGGATGCATGTATCTTTTTGAATTATAGTTTTCTCTGGATATATATATATATGCCCAGGAGAATTGTGTATGTGTTTGATTTCTCTCCTTGACTGTCTCTTATGGGCAGGAGAACACTTAGCATGTCTTATTCACCAGTTCATCTTTGTATCTTGCATAGTGCTTTGTTCAACTTAGGGTTTCGATAAGTGGTTACTAAGGTCATGAATAGATGACAGACTGAGTCAGCAGCACTGGTTTTCCTTCTTGGCTTTGGTTAACCACATCTGCTGAGTATATCAAACAACCCCAGACACGAGGCAAAACCAAGTAATCTTATGAAAATAAAATCATACTCCAAGCAAGAGAAATTCTGAATCTTAAGCCCAAGTAAGAGTCAGAATAGACAAATTTCAAGTAGTTCACTCTTAGAGATATTACATGAATCACAGGCATTAGCTGTGATGATAGGCAGAAATGATACCTAATGATCTACAAGCCTTCATGAAACAGTAGACATTCTATGGTGGTATCATTTTAGGCAAGAAGACAGTGAAAAATCTAGAAAATTGCTCACATCAAATCCACAGCAGTAGCAAACAAGATATAGTCTTTAGAGGCTTTATATAAGACAAAGCTTGCTACTATTTTCCTTTCAAGAGGAAATGTGTGTGTGTGTTAGTCACTTCAGTCATGTCTGGTTCTTTGTGTCCCCATGGACTGTAGCCCCCCAGGCTTCTCTGTCCATGGAATTGTCCAGGCAAGAATACTGGAGTGAGTTGCCACACCCTCCTCCAGGGGATCTTCTTCACCCAGGGATCGAATCTTCGTCTCCTGCATTAGCAGGCAGATTCTTTACCACCAGTGCTCCCTGGGAAGCCTTTTCCAATTCATAAGATAAGAAGGTAAAGGATTCAAAGAAGACATCAACAATATACAGAATCTACTTTTCCCTAAATATTCAAAAAGTTCCTTCTCTACCAATAATTCCCATTAAAATACAAGACAGACTGTTACTTCTTCCACTATGAAAGGCAAAACACTTTTGTAAACTTCTTCTACCTGCTGCTGCTGCTAAGTCGCTTCAATCGTGTCCGACTCTGTGCAGCCCCATAGACGGCAGCCCACCAGGCTCCTCTGTCCCTGGGATTCTCCAGGCAAGAATACTGAAATGGGTTGCCATTTCCTTCTCCAGTGCATGAAAGTGAAAAGTGAAAGTGAAGTCACTCAGTCATGTCCGACTCTTAGTGACCCCATGGACTGCAGCCTACCAGGCTCCTCTGTCCATGGGATTTTCCAGGCAAGAGTACTGGAGTGGGGTGCCACTGCCTTCTCCGCTCCTTCTAGCTACCATCCCATTTATTGGCTCTCTTGCCACAAAACTTCTCTAAAACATTTTTTTCATTTTTATTTTATTTTGGCTCTGCTGGGACTTAGTTGTAGTGTGAGGGGGCTCCTCTAGCTGTGGCGTACGTGCTCTGGAGTGCACGGGCTTAGTAGTTTCAGAGCTTGGGCTCTCTAGTTGTGGTGCATGGGCTGCATCTTGGTTCCTAGTTCCCCGACCTGACCTGGGATTGAACCCCATCCCCTGCATTGGAAGGTGGGTTCTTGACCACTGGACCACTAGGGAAGTCCCCTGTCACAAAACTTCTTGAGAGAGTCGTCTATCCTGCTTTCTTTCCTACACACACCCTGATCAGGTTCCTGCCCCATGAATCCACCAAAACTGCTACATAAGTCATGAAAGAGCTGCTTATTGGTAAATTCAATGGACAATCTCCATCTTCGTCTTGCGTCACTTACCAGCAGTGTTTGAAACAACTGTTATCACCTCTGTCTTTTAACACTTTGTTCACTTGGCAGATACCACAGTCTTCTGGTTTTCCACCAACTACAGACAAGTCATTGTCAGTCTCCTTTGCTGATTTCTTTCCACTCCTTGTTTCTTCATGTTGGATGTCCCAGGGCTCAGTCTGGAGACCTCTTTTCTTACTGGGCTTCCCTGGTGGCTCAGACAGTAAAGAATCTGCCTGTAATGCAGTAGACCCAGGTTTGATCCCTGGGTTAGGAAGCTCCCCTGGAGAAAAGAATGGCTACCCACCCCAGTATTCTTGCCTAGAGAATTCCATGGACAGGGGAGCCCTTATAGTGCATGGGGTTGAAACGAGTCAGACATGACTGAGTGACTAACAGTTTCAATTTCTTACTATAGTCACTCAACTCACCTCATGACTTTGGATTTCATCTATGCATTGGAGATGCTCAACTGATGTCTCTAGTCTGGATTTGTCTCCAGATCTGTATGGCCAGCCACCTACTTTACACCTTTACTTCAAAGTCTACTAGATACCTTAGACTTAATATGCCCCAAACTGAACTCCCAATCTCCCCTTAAAGTCTACTCCACCCATAGTCTTCCCCATATAATGAATGGCAACTTCTCTTTCTAATAGTAGTTGGAATCATCCTTGACTTCTCTCATTTTTCTCATTCTCCTGCTCACTCCCAAATTCTGTTGGCTGTTTCTTCAAGACATATCCAGAGTGGCTGATTCACTTTGCTGTGCAGCAGAGGTTGACATGGCATTGTAAAGCAAGTATACTCCAATCAAATTTTTTTTTAAAAAATCCACTTCTCTCTGCCTTCACCACTGCCACCTTGGGCTGAGCCCTCAGCATCTCTTACCTGTACCATTGCATCTCCCACCTGACTGGTCTCTGTGCTTCTCTCTCTTGTTCCCTACACTCTGTTTTCAATATAGCATCGAGAGAGTGATCCTTTTAAAACACCAGGGAGATCAGATCACTCCTCTGTTCAAAATATTCCAATAGGTCCCATCTTAGAGTAAAAAGCCACAGACATCCCCTTCTACTTTCCCTAACACTCATTCTGCTTTGGCCACACTGGCCACTTGCCAGGCCTATTCCTAACTCAGGGCTTTCTATTCCCTCTACTCATGCTCTCCCGTGGATGTCTACTTGGTTCACTTCTTCCATCCCTTCAGGTCTTTCTTCAAATGCTACTTGCTGAGTTAGATCTTCTCTGACCATCTTTTTTTTTAAATTAATTTTTTAATTGGAGTATAGTTGATTTATATTGTTGTGTTAGTTTCTGCTGTACATTCCTATATAGGTCATTACAGAGCCCTGAATAGAGTTCCCTGGGCTATACAATAGGTTCTTATTATTAGTTACTTTTTATATAAGTAGCGTGTACATGTCAATCCCAATCTCCCAGTTTATTCCCCAACCCATTATCCTCTTTGGTCACCATAAGTGAGTTCTCCACATCTGTGACTCAATTTCTGTTTTGTAAAAAGGTTCATTTCTATGACCATCCTCTTTAAAACAGAAACACTGATCGCCAGCATTGTTTCCCTTTTTGGACTTATTTTAATCTCCAGCACTTATGTTGGCAGACAGAAGAGGGCTTGGCACTGAGCCTGCGGCTCTACAATATTTAAAGCTTGGGGGAAGAAAGCAGCAAATGAACCTAAAGAATAACTTTCAGTGAGGCAAGAGGAAACCCAGGAAACTGTGACCTCATGAAAGGCAATAACGGGGAAATGTTTCAGAAGTGCTCATCTGAATCGAATGCGACTGAGATGCTGATAAATATTGGACACGGAAGTGAGACTGGTCTTAGGAGATCTCAACAAGAGAATTTTCTCAGAATGGCACAGACAGAGGATAGACTGGACTGAAGAGTAAGGGAGGAATGGAAATAATACGTATATATGTGTGCTCAGTCATGTTCCACTCTTTTGCAACCCTATGGACTGTAGCTGCCAGGCTCTCTGTCCATGGGATTCTCGAGGCAAGAATACTGGAGTAGGTTGCCAATACCTTCTCCAGGGGATCTTCCAGGCCCAGTGATCAAACCCGTATCTCATACATCTCCTGCATTGGCAGGTGGATTCCTTACCACCATGTTATTTGGGAAGCCTGGAAATAACATGCCAAATACCTTTTGAGATGTTTTGCTGTCAAGGGAATCAAAGAAAAGAGGCATAGCCCAAAGTAGATGTAGGGTCAAGGTAGGGTTTTTAAAGGTAGTGTTCCTAGAGCAGAAATGTGTCCAGTGGGGAGACAGAAAATGATGGTGCAGAAGAAAGAGGATAAATCTTGGACCAAAGTCCTTAAGAAGGTGGGAGGGGGAGGAATCCAGAGTTCAGTGCAGGGGTTGACCCTTGATGAAAGTAAAAGTGTTAGTTGCTTAGTTGTGTCCCACTCTTTGCTACCCCATGGACTATAGCCCACCAGGTTCCTCTGTCCATGGTATTCTCTGGGCAAGAATACTGGAGTGGGTTACCATTTCCTTCTCTAGGGAATCTTCCCGACGCAGGGATTGAACCCAGGTTTCCCACGCTGCTGGCAGATTCTTTACCATCTGAGCTACCAGCTCGTAGTGTTCCCCGATGGTTCAGTGAGTAAAGAACATGCCTGCAATGCAGGAGACACAGGAGATGCAGGTTCGATCCCTGGTTGGGAAGATCCCCTGAAGAAGGAAATGGCAATACACTCCAGTATTTTTGCCTGGGAAATAAATACATTTAAAAATAAAAAGTTAAAAAAAAAAGTGGTGAGATAGCTTTAAAGGTGAACTCTGTCAGAAATTCAAAATGTCATAAATCAGTCTTCCCTGGTGGATCAGTGGTAAAGAATCTGCCTGCCAATGCAGGAGACATGGGTTCAACCTCTGGTCTGGGAAGATCCCACATGCCATGGAGCAACTAGGCCCGTGCGCCACAACTACTGAGCCAGCACTCTAGGGCCCAGGAACCACAACCACCAAGCCCATGTGCTGCACCTACTGAAGTGCACGTGCCCTAGAGCCTGGGGTCCACAACATTACATGCCACAACAAGGAGAAGCCTGAGCACCACAACCAGAGAGTAGCCCCCACTCACAGCAACTGGAGAGAAGAGGCCATGCAGCACAAAGACCCAGCACAGCTGAAAGCAAATAAATAAAATTATTTTAAGAAGTCATAAATTGTAAAATGTTAAAGCAGGATAGGACATGGAGTTCCTGGTAAACAAAATACTGTGGCATAATCTTCACAGTATCACTACTCAGTAAATAGTAATTTATCTTGTGGTTTTTGAATACTCATTTTGTGCTAGATATTGTGTCCTTGTAATACATAGTCAGAGATATTTGGGTGATAGGGAAAGAATTCAGAAGGAAGATTCCTGATCATTTCCCCATTTCATTTGGGGCAGCCCATTTAACAGTTTCACTTTCTCCAGCAACAAAATGAAAAGGATATTTCCTATGATATTTGAATATTATTATGGTGGAATGTTTGTGTTCCCCTTCAAGTTCATATGTTGAAACCCCACCAACGTAATGGTATACTTCAGGAGGTTATTAGGATTAGGGCTTCCCTGGTGGATCAGATGGTAAGGAATCTGCCCACAGATCAGGGTTCAATCCCTGGGTCAGGAAGATTGCCTGGAGAAGGGAATGGCTACCCATTCCAGAGTTCTGACAAAACATGGTCCATGGGAGAACAGAATGGAAAACCACTTCAGTATTCTTGCTTTGAGAACCTCATCAACAGTATGAAAAGGCAAAAAGATATGACACTGAAAGATGAACTCACCAGGTCGGTAAGTGCCTAATATGCTACTGGAGAAGAGTGGAGAAATAACTCCAGAAAGAATGAAGAGACATAGCCAAAGCAAAAACAATGCCTACTTGTGGTGTGACTGGTGATGAAAGTAAAGTCTGATGCTATAAAGAACAGTGTTGCAGAGGAACCTGGAATGTTAGATCCATGAATCAAGGTCAATTGGAAGTGGTCAAACAGGAGATGGAAAGAGTGAACATCAACATTTTAGGAATCAGGCTCCTTTGTCCATGGGATTTCCCAGACAAGAATACTGGAGTGAGTTGCCATTTCCTTCTCCAAGGGATCTTCCTGACCCAGGGATCGAATCCGCATCTCTCACTCCTCATGCATTGCTAGGCAGGCAGGTTCTTTACCACTAGTGCCATCCATGAAATTAGCCAAAATAGATTAGTGGTTGCCCCAAGAGAGGGGAGGGAAAAATGGGAAGTGACTGTTAACAGGCATAGGGTTTCTTTCTGGGGTGATAAAATGTTCTGGAATTAGTGATGATGGTTGAATGTGAATTTTCTAAGACCATCGTATACTTTAAATGGGTGAATTGTATGAAATACAAATTATATTGCAATGACTATGTTAAATGTACTAAAATACCAATGTCGCCAGAAGTCTAACCTCTGACTTACACAGAATTCCTTTTTTGGACAGCAGATAATATGCAAAGCATGCAGTCTAATTTTACTTACAAATTCCTTACATACCTAGCTGTCAGGTTACTATTTTAAGTAAATAGCAGGAAAAAAACTGTGGCTCTTTTAATTCTGGAATGCAATTTTTTAAATTATGGTGAAGTAAACCATCCCAAACAGTATATTCTTCATACAAGGCAAAATCTGTAATTTCATGATACTGTTAAACGTTGACTGCTGTTTAGATTTGTATATTATAAAATATTTGCATTCTTCAGAGACCAGATTGATGGTCGCCAGAGACGGATAGTGCGTGGGCAAAATGGAGGTCAAAGGGTACAAACTCAGTTATAGCAGTCCCTGGGGATGTAATGTACAGCATGGAGACTATAATTAGCAATACTGTAGCATTCGTTTGAAAGTTGTTAAGAGAATAAGTCTTTAAACTGCTTATTCCAAGGGAAAAAAAAACACACAAAACTATGTGTGGTGATGGATGTTAATTTAAACTTATTGGTTATTATTTCCCAATATATACATATGTCAAATCATTGTACACCTAAAAACACAGTATGTTGCTATGTCAATTACATTTATTTCAATTAAAATTTTTGCATTCTTGTTCAGGTAAGGACAATGGTTTCCTTTTCTTGGCTCCACAAGTCTGCCTTGTATATGCACTTCATAATTTTCTTGGTCTCAAACTGATTTATACTTTCAAATTTGCCATCACTTTGGAACACACTTTTTTATTTAAAAAAAAATCTGAAACTCTCTAAAAGGACAAAGCAAAATGAAGTTCTATTTGTGTTAAAGTTTTCTTCTAAATGGGCTTTCTCTGGGGAGGTGTAAGAGTCTACGCTTTAGTTTTTCAAAATGTGAGCGGTTAGGCTGATAGTGAACGCTCGCCCCAAAAAGCAGACATTTTTCGTTTTCTTTTATTTCGTTTGGGCAGCATCGTGTATAGTCCAGGCGTTTGTGAGTCGCTAAAGGGAAGAACCTGGAAACTAAGGAGCCGCTGCGGGCCGGGGTCACCGGCAGGCGTCCCCTTCTGGCCAATCTTCCCGTTGTCCGTGCAGCCACCCAGCCCCGCGGCCTCCGCCATCGCTCGCCCGCGTGGCGGTCCCGGCAATCTACCTGGGCCCAGCCTGCCGCGCCCCCGCCCGCGCCGTCGCCAAGGCACCGCGCCGCCCCGCCCCCTCGGCGCTCCGCCGGCCCGCCGCGGCCCCACTCGCCCCTCCCTCTGCCCCGCGCTGCTGCGGGGGAGAGGGTGGGGTGGAGGCGGGAGGAGACGCAGGCGAGAGGAAATAGGCGGTGCGACGCCCGCGGCCCATTGGCTGCCTCATGCTAGGGCCAGAAGCCCCGCCTCTCTGGAGAGGTCACGTGATCCCTTTCAAAGATGGCCGCCCTGTTGTTTTGATGAATAATACTTGGTGGGGCGAGGGGTAAGAGTAGGGGTGGAGGGGTAGGCGGATTTACTCTACCAGCGAAAGCATCGAGAGTCCGGTCCTCCCCCTCCCCCCTGCCCAAGCTCCGCCGTGGAGGAGGGGCGTGGCCGGCTTGCTTTGGGAGGGGAGGAGCTTCCCTCCTCAGTGCTGGGCTCTGCCTGGGCGGCTGTGGGGTCGCCGTACCTCGGGGCACCCACTCTGCAGTTGAACACTTCCCGCCAGGGTCAAAGGGTAGGAAGGAGAGCAGGATCTGCTGAGGAAGCGCAGCTACCGCGCCACCAGCCCGAAGACCCAGCAGGCTCCGGGCACGAGGCGAGCTGGAGACCGAGCTCCTTGTCTGGGTAACCTGGGAAGCAGAGGGTAAATAAGTGGCGCCTTAAGATAAACCCTGTAGCAGCAGCAGTGGCGGTCAAAGGAGGCTGCTGGAGACGGCAGCAGCTGTAGGAGTCTCTGGGGCGATTGGAGTGACCGACGCCAAGGCATTTCAGTGCCTCTCGTGTTCTTATTTTTTAACCTCTGACTATGCAATTCTGAAACCT